>NC_057847.1:21831071-22136250 GCF_910594005.1 Cervus elaphus
CTGGACCTGGAAAACCAAGCAAATCAACTGAGCCAATCTTAATAAAGGATGCCATAGGTATGATTCATTCGTTTTCTGTGATTGTTTTGAAGCTTATATTAATTCCTTTTGACAAACCTAAATAATGATTTCATTTCATTGGCTTGCAGACCCTCCATGGCCCCCTGGAAAACCAGTTGTGAAAGATATAGGCAGAACATCATTAATGCTGAACTGGACAAAGCCAGAACATGATGGAGGGGCAAAGATAGATTCTTATGTCATTGAAATGCTAAAGACTGGAACAGATGACTGGGTCCGAGTGGCTGAAGGAGTTCCCACCACCCAGCATCTGCTCCCAGGGCTCATGGAAGGACAGGAATACTCATTTCGAGTTAGAGCTGTGAACAAGGCCGGGGAAAGTGAGCCCAGTGAGCCCAGCGACCCTGTGCTTTGCCGGGAGAAGCTCTGTAAGTCACTTTTGATTATTTCATCTTTGCTATCTGGGTTCTTCTTAGTGACGACTAGAAAATTTAGTGAAAACTGAATATTGGACAATAAAAAATTGACTATTTTTTTTTCCTTCAGATCCCCCATCACCACCTCGCTGGCTTGAAGTGATCAATATTACAAAAAATACAGCAGACCTAAAGTGGACTGTTCCTGAGAAGGATGGCGGGTCGCCCATCACCAACTACATTGTGGAAAAGAGAGACGTGAGACGGAAAGGCTGGCAAACGGTGGATACGACCGTGAAGGACACCAAGTGCACGGTGACCCCGCTGACGGAGGGCTCGTTATATGTGTTCCGAGTTGCTGCAGAAAATGCCATAGGACAGAGCGACTACTGTGAAGTGGAGGACTCTGTCCTGGCCAAGGACACCTTTAGTATGCTAACTTCATGTTTGTGACACCATTTATAGCAGATTGTCACTTTTCTCTCTGGTTTTTCTAACCGACGAAAATCTTGCTTTCAGCCACGCCTGGACCACCCTACGCTCTGACAGTGGTTGATGTGACGAAAGGACATATTGACCTGAAGTGGGAACCACCTAAAAATGATGGTGGAAGACCAATACAGAGGTAGAGTGTTAATTAACTCATAAGGAAAAAATTATATCTGGCTGAAAATTCTTTATTAGTGTTAACAACATGCTTGTTGTTTCAATAGATATGTCATTGAGAAGAAAGAAAAATTAGGTACCCGTTGGGTGAAAGCTGGAAAGACCTCAGGACCTGACTGTCACTTTAGAGTAACTGATGTCATTGAAGGAACAGAGGTCCAGTTTCAGGTTCGGGCAGAGAATGAGGCTGGAGTTGGTCACCCAAGTGAACCAACAGAAATCCTGAAAGTTGAAGATCCAACAAGTAAGTAGTGCTGATTTTACAAAGGATATTGTCCAGAGTTTGATGATGAGATTATGGATGCAAACATTTCACTGTCTTTTAAGGTCCTCCTTCACCTCCTCTTGACCTGCATGTTACTGATGCTGGGAGAAAGCACATTGACATTGCTTGGAAACCTCCAGAGAAAAATGGTGGAAGTCCTATTATAGGATACCATGTTGAAATGTGTCCAGTAGGCACTGAGAAATGGATGCGAGTTAATTCTCGCCCAATAAAAGACTTGAAATTCAAGGTTGAAGAAGGTGTTGTGCCCGACAAGGAGTATGTGCTGAGAGTGAGAGCGGTTAATGCCATTGGAGTCAGTGAGCCATCTGAGATCTCTGAAAACGTGGTCGCCAAAGACCCAGACTGTAAGAACACAGTTTCTTTTTACAACTAATACAGCAAACTTTACTCCTGCATTGCATTTTGACATAACTATTTTCTGCCCCCTTTTGGATTATAGGCAAGCCAACCATTGATCTGGAGACTCACGACATTGTTGTCATTGAAGGTGAAAAGTTAAGCATTCCTGTTCCCTTCAGAGCTGTCCCAGTTCCAACTGTTAGTTGGCATAAAGACGGCAAAGAAGTTAAAGCAAGTGACAGATTAACCATGAAGAACGATCACATCTCTGCACACCTCGAAGTTCCCAAGAGTGTCCGTGCCGATGCTGGCATTTACACCATTACCCTAGAGAATAAGCTTGGCTCAGCAACCGCCTCAATCAATGTCAAAGTCATAGGTAATCATTCTTTGATGAAATACCAGGCGTGCTTTACATGTTGGGAAAAATGGTTAACTCTGCAGTGCTAGTAGAAATGGCTTCATGAGTTGGCTATTTGTAAACTAAATGTCCTTTCAGATTATTTCTTACCATATGAGAAGCAAAGCAATTCCAAAGAAATGAAATTACTAAACTCTGATTACATTTGTTTACTTCTCTTGTAATTATTTGCATATGAAATAGCAATTTGAATAAAAGATATACCAAAAGAATGTTTAAATAACCAATACTCATTTATTAATTGTATTTTCAAGTTTTCATAATGTTCTCAACCAGGGGTGGTAACATTTTCTGCCCCTTCCCCCACACATGGTGGTGGACAGTGTTTGGAAATTTGGGGGGCCACTTTTGCTTGGAACAAAACTAAGGGGGAGCTACCGATATTTAATAGTTTAGAGTCAAGGATGCTAAATGGCTTACAGTGTCCTACACAGAGAAAGTGTGTATTCTTAATACCCAGCCTTTTCAGGTTATAATAATAGTTATCATTTTTATTTTTAACAGGCCTACCTGGGCCATGCAGAGATCTTAAAGCAAGTGACGTGACCAAGAGTTCTTGTAAATTAACTTGGGAACCTCCAGAATATGATGGTGGAAGCCCAATTCTTCATTACGTCCTGGAACGCAGAGAAGCTGGGAGGAGGACGTACATACCAGTCATGTCTGGTGAGAACAAACTGTCTTGGACTGTCAAGGATCTCATACCAAATGGTGAATACTTCTTCCGTGTTAAAGCTGTCAACAAGATTGGTGGAGGCGAATATATTGAACTGAAAAATCCAGTCATTGCTCAAGATCCAAAGCGTAAGTTTGGGTTGTGAACATCATAAAGCTAGGAGTTGTGCTTTTTTTTTTTTTTTAACAAGATGGGTTTCCCTATATTAACAGGTTTTATTCTTGTACTCCAGAACCCCCTGATCCACCTGTAGATGTTGAGGTACATAATCCTACAGCTGAGGCAATGACTATTACATGGAAGCCACCTTTGTATGATGGAGGAAGCAAGATAATGGGTTACATCATAGAGAAGATTGCTAAAGGTGAAGAGAGATGGAAGAGATGCAATGAACACCTGGTCCCAGTCCTGACCTATACAGCAAAAGGCCTTGAAGAGGGAAAGGAATACCAATTCCGTGTGCGAGCAGAAAATGCTGCTGGTATTGGTGAACCCTCTCGGGCCACTCCTCCAACCAAAGCTGTGGATCCTATTGGTAAGTCATGTTTAATGGGTTTGCCATCTTCCCATCATGAAAGAAATGAGAATAATGTTCTGTCAGGGCTTCCCAGGTGGCTCAGATGGTAAAGTGTCTGCCTGCAATGCGGGAGACCCAGGTTCGGTCCCTAGGTCAGGAATATCCCCTGGAGAAGGAAATGGCACCCCACTCCAGTCTTCTTGCCTGGAAAATTCCATGGACGGAGGAGCCTGGTAGGCTACAGTCCATGGGGTCACAAAGAGTGGGACATGACTGAGCGACTTCACTTCAGACATTTTCATCAGAACTGAAAACAATTATTGCTTTTAATCGTTACAGATGCCCCGAAAATCATTATGAAAACAAGCCTAGAAGTCAGACGAGGTGATGAAATAGCACTTGATGCAATTATTTCTGGCTCACCTTACCCAACAATTACATGGCTAAAGGATGAAAGTATTATCACACCAGAGGAGATTAAGAAGCGGGTAGAACCCTTGGTTAGGAGAAGGAAGGGTGAAGTTCAAGAAGAACAACCATTCGTCCTGCCTCTGACACAGCGTCTGAGTATCGACAACAGTAAAAAAGGAGAATCTCAGCTACGTGTCCGAGATTCTGTCCGACCCGATCATGGCCTGTTCATGATCAAAGCTGAAAATGACCATGGTATTGCAAAAGCTCCATGTACCGTCTGTGTGCTAGGTAAGTACGTAAGACTACACTTTGCAGTGGAAGAAAGTTAATATAAGAGTTCGTGGGGGCAGTTAAAAGGAGTGGGAAATAGCTTCAGTCAGGTGTCCTCATTCTCATTTTCTTCTCCTGGCTACGTCAAAGAAAACTGACGTTGTTATTCATTAGCTAATGTGATATGAAGACAGATGTAGGAAACACAGAAGTTGACGTCACTGAAGCACATTCAACATTTACATTTTCCATTGCAAGCAGTGCTACAAAAATTTTTAACCACTTCTTTCTTTTAAAATATCAGATGTACCAGGACCACCGATCAACTTTGAATTTGAAGATATCAGAAAGACCTCAGTCCTCTGTAAATGGGAGCCACCCCTTGATGATGGTGGCAGTGAAATTTTAAACTACACTTTGGAAAAGAAAGACAAGACAAAACCTGACTCAGAATGGATGGTTGTCACCTCAACGCTTAGGCACTGCAAATATTCAGTGACAAAGCTGATTGAAGGAAAAGAGTATCTCTTCCGTGTAAGAGCTGAAAATAGGTTTGGGCCTGGACCACCATGTGTTTCAAAGCCATTTATAGCTAAAGATCCATTTGGTAAGGTTCTTTAGCATCTAAACTTTGCCTTTTTATCATATGTTGCTATATACATTATCCCAGCTTATACACTTGAATTTTTATGTCATACTAGGGAATTAATTCAAACTTGCCTTTTTTTATTTTAATCAGAACCACCTGATGCACCTGATAAGCCCATTGTGGAAGATGTCACCAGTAACAGTATGCTAGTGACATGGAATGAACCAAAAGATAATGGAAGCCCCATCTTGGGTTACTGGCTTGAAAAACGTGAGGTGAACAGCACACACTGGTCTCGTGTGAACCGAAACCTTCTGAATTCTTTGAAGACCAAGGTAGAAGGCCTTTTAGAAGGACTCACCTATGTCTTTAGAGTATGTGCTGAAAATGCAGCTGGACCTGGAAAGTTCAGTCCCCCCTCAGACCCCAAAACAGCACGTGATCCAATCTGTAAGTAATTCCTTAAGAAGAAAGAGGGTACTGCGTGGTCACTATAATTAACAGTACTGTTTACTGCTACTTTTAATTTCTAGTTTTCAAGTTTTGTATGCTTGAAAGTTGTTAAGAGAGTAGATCTTAAATGCTACTAAAAACTGGTAATTATGTGAGGGGATGGTGGTGTTAACTAACATTTCTGAGGTAATCATTCTGTAATATATACACATATCAACTCATCACGTTGTACACCTAAAACTTACATACATTATATGTAATATCTCAAAGCTGGAAAACAAGCTAAATACTAGCAGTAACTACATACATATGTTGAGGTTGCAGTGTAAAATCATAAACATTTGTATATATACCTTCAAAGTTTCAGGGAGCAATATTTACCCATATTACATGTAACATACTGTGGGGAAGAAATGGGGTAGCATAAGCTACTGCACATTTTCAAACCGTCAGTGAGTTTTGATTTCTGTGTGTGCATTCATTCTAGCTCCACCTGGGCCACCCATCCCCAGAGTCGCTGACACGAGTTCCACAACGATTGAACTGGCCTGGGAACCCCCAGCTTTCAATGGTGGTGGGGAAATTGTTGGCTACTATGTCTATAAGCAGCTGGTTGGCACAAATGAATGGTCCCGCTGCACAGAGAAGATGATCAAGCCCCGTGAGTACACGGTCAGAGAAATCCGAGAGGGTGCTGATTACAAACTTCGAGTGACTGCCGTCAACGTTGCCGGTGAAGGGCCGCCTGGAGAAACAGAACCTGTTACTGTGGCTGAACCACAAGGTACTTAACAGGGACATGAATAAGATGATGGGTATTTTCCCAGGATAAGATTTTTTTCCTCCCCATCTTTCTGGAGCTAATGTATGACTGTTCTCTTTCAACAGAGCCTCCAACTGTGGAACTAGATGTTTCTGTCAAGGGTGGAATACAGATTATGGCTGGGAAGACTCTCAGAATTCCAGCTGTGGTGACTGGCCGTCCAGTGCCAACAAAAGTGTGGACCATTGAAGAAGGCAAGCTGGATAAAGACCGTGTTGAAATAGAGAACGTTGGGACCAAGTCTGAATTAATTATCAAGAATGCATTGAGAAAAGACCATGGCAGATATGTGATTACAGCTACCAATAGCTGTGGTTCCAAATTTGCAGCAGCCCGGGTAGAAGTTTTTGGTAAGAAATGTTAACATGGATTTCCATAGGATTTTCTCTAAGCAATACTATCTTACTACATTGATTTTCTGTTGTTACTGTTTTATTTTTCAGATGTCCCTGGCCCTGTTCTTGACTTGAAACCTGTTGTAACAAACAGAAAAATGTGTCTGCTTAACTGGTCTGATCCAGAAGATGATGGAGGAAGTGAAATCACAGGCTTCATTATTGAAAGAAAGGATGCTAAGATGCACACTTGGAGACAACCAATAGAGACTGAGAGATCTAAATGTGACATCACAGGTCTCCTTGAGGGACAAGAATATATGTTCCGTGTGATTGCCAAGAACAAGTTTGGCTGTGGCCCTCCTGTTGAAATAGGACCGATTCTTGCAGTTGACCCACTAGGTAAAAGAGAAAGTTTTGTGTTTATAAAGTGAATATTGATTGCTTGTAGTTATGTCATTTATGTATGGAGTTTTATGGCTTCAAATTCCCAACAATCTCCAGATTTATATTTGGAGTATTGAGAAAGGTAAAAACCAAATAACTACAAGCAACTGTAAGGATACCATATTTAATGTAATTTCAGTGTAATTTTTGGCATGGTTTTATGTGGTGAAAAACTTAAATCATTGGAGCTTAGCACAAATGAAAAAAAGACCAAAGGAAATCTCCTTGACTGGTATGAACAAATATGAAGCTCTAATATGGCACACAACTGGTAATGCCTGCTGACATCACATTCTAGAGAGCAAAGTCTTTCTTGTGGAACCACAGAGTAATTATTCCTCCTCCACCACCACCCAAAAAAAGAAACAAAAAATTACCTTCTCACTGTAACAGCCCATCTCAAAATGTCTGCTGCAGCTCAAGTTGTGCCAGAAAAAACACAACGGAGCTGGACTTAGACAGTAAAGCTCTGCTTCTGGTTGCAATACTAGTCAAGAATGGATTGGGTCTAGTTTCACCATTCTGAGCTTATTCTTTCTATCTTATCCTTCAGTACACAGAACTACAGCAGCATCTCTTAAATTCCCTTTCCACCCCTAAACCAACACTTGAGGCAACATGGTTCAAAGTATATTCGGTAGACATATCCATTTTCTGTTAATGAGAGAGGAATACTTTGCTCTCAGCTGGTCATTCAAAGCAAAATTTCACAGACAGCCCTCCTAGGTCATTAAAATTAGCTTTCTCAGTGACAGAGGTAAAACATCTAAAATGCTAAAAATAAAAAAGCATACATGCACCTCAATTTAATCAATAATCTTGACTACAGAGTTTACCAAAAACAAACAAACAAAAATTCTGCCTATATGAATTGCCTGTAATTTTGGTAATTATTTTGAGGATTTTAAAGACAGACGTAACATTACGCCAAGTAGAAACCTATTTTTCCTGTAATTTGAAGTGAAATGTGATTTCACACATGAATATTTGCCTCATTCTTGCCATGTCAACCTGCCTCTGGTTGAAGGTCCGCCCACGTCTCCTGAGAGGCTCACATACACAGAGAGGACCAAGTCCACCATCACCCTCGACTGGAAGGAGCCCCGCAGCAATGGCGGCTGCCCCATCCAGGGCTACATCATCGAAAAACGGCGTCACGACAAACCCGACTTCGAAAGAGTTAACGCGCGCCTCTGCCCCACCACATCTTTTCTTGTTGAAGACCTCGATGAACACCAAATGTATGAGTTCCGTGTCAAGGCCGTCAATGAAATTGGTGAAAGTGAACCATCCCTGCCTCTTAACGTGGTCATACAAGATGATGAAGGTGTGGAATCTATAAACATAATGGTCATTTGAATGCATGTTGTCTCACAGGTTGTGTGAACATCCTTATGACCGTGCTGTTTTCTCCCCCACTTGCCCTTCTCTTTGCAGTGCCTCCAACTATTAAGTTGCGCCTGTCTGTTCGAGGTGACACCATCAAAGTTAAGGCGGGAGAGCCCGTTAACATTCCCGCAGATGTGACAGGCCTTCCGATGCCTAAGATTGAGTGGTCCAAGAATGAAACTGTGATTGAGAAACCCACCGATGCACTTAAGATAACTAAGGAAGAAGTTTCCCGAAGTGAGGCAAAGACTGAGCTTAGCATTCCCAAAGCAACCCGGGAGGACAAAGGCACGTACACGGTGACTGCTTCTAATCGCCTTGGTTCAGTGTTCCGAAATGTCCATGTGGAAGTATATGGTAAGTGATCCTCTTTCTTACAAAAGAATGAAATCCAGCATCTGTTTAAGAATTTCCTTCTCAATCTCCTCCATTGGCTCCTTTTCAGATCGTCCGTCCCCACCAAGAAATCTTGCTGTTACTGACATTAAAGCTGAATCTTGCTACCTAACATGGGATGCCCCTCTAGACAATGGTGGCAGTGAGATCACCCATTACATCATCGACAAGCGCGATGCAAGCAGGAAGAAAGCTGAATGGGAAGAAGTTACCAACACAGCTGTAGAAAGGAGATATGGGGTAAACTCTTCTAAGTATTTTCTTATGCACATTAAAAGGATTTGAGCCTGAATAAACACCATTCTAGCATGACCTTGGAATTTAATGATTAAACTTAAAACTCCACACAAAAATCCTTAGTTTTTAGCACCTTGCCCATAAGGCCCCTTAGTAATTTCTATTTGATATACAGATTCTCTTTTACTTGAGAGACAAATTATTAGGTTCAATAAATGTACACATTCTCATTTTAAAAGACTTTCTCCACGTTTAAGTGTATGTACTCAGATAATTGAGTCTATAGATTTATTTCTTTTTACAGTCTTCCCCTATCAAATGACTTGAATTTTAAAACAAGTGAAAATCAACATAAGTATATTGTTTTTAAGAAATTATTTTTCATCCGATTTCTAGATCTGGAAACTTATCCCCAATGGTCAGTATGAGTTCCGAGTTAGGGCAGTGAATAAATATGGAATCAGCGATGAATGCAAATCAGATAAAGTGGTCATTCAAGATCCTTACCGCACTCCTGGACCTCCGGGAAAACCAAAAGTTCTGGAGCGCACCAAAGGGTCGATGCTAGTGAGCTGGACTCCTCCTCTGGACAACGGCGGCTCTCCAATTACTGGTTACTGGCTGGAGAAGAGAGAAGAGGGAGGTGCCTACTGGTCACGTGTTAGCCGAGCACCAATAACCAAAGTGGGCTTGAAAGGCGTGGAATTTAATGTTCCCCGTTTGATTGAAGGTGTTAAATACCAGTTCAGAGCAATGGCAATAAATGCTGCGGGAGTTGGCCCTCCCAGTGAACCATCAGACCCAGAAATTGCTGGAGATCCCATATGTAAGTATGCTTCCACCTCTGGAATATATCAAGGGCAGAGCCACTGAATGGATAACTGTGCTGTTAAATTTCTTGTATTTATTCTAGGCCAAGTTATTTTATTTATTAAAAGTTTCGTACTTATGTAGACTGTCAAAAGTATATATGTATGTGTGTATATACATATACACACACTAAGCACATGTATCTAATATGTATATGTATGCATACACATAGAGAAACTCATATGGTTTTTAAACACTTAGATTGAACCTAGTATTGTATGAGGAATCACAGTAATAAAGACCCTGGACTATATAGCTCCTCTTTGCTCCCATATTTAAACCTCTGCCTCCTTAATCAGCTACTGTGGAAATTGTCTCTCTCACTAAACAGACCTTCCAGTAGGAGTTTAACAGAAGCAAAAGGTTGTTAAATTTTCAGTAATACATATTGAACAAAGATGTAAGATCTTCAAGCATAGTCTGTGAAGTCAAATAAAAAGCAATTCTGAAAGATCTATAAGCATATCAGTTCAAAAATTAAAATACTGTGGCCTTAATGATTGATACCATGTGTTGTATGTATGGATTTTCTGTGGAAAAAATTCAGCTATTTGTAAAAAAGACTTAAAATAATCTAAGTCCTATATGGAGCATATATAAAAAATGAATTATTCATTCATTCTGCAAGCTAGTATTAAATATATGCAATGTGTAAAGAACTGTCTTAGGCACTGGAAAGGCCTATCATCATTAAAAAGATGAACAGAGTAAAAGAATTTCCATAATTGTAAAGCACGGTCAGAAATATAATGGATTGTTATGTGATGAGGGACAGGGTCAATGTCTACAATACAAGGCATTAAGAATCAGTTTGTGTTTAAAAGTTTACAGCTAATGATGAAGTCATTTTTTAATTTCATGGTAGGTTATATTAAGTTTTTAGTATAGAATATTGAAGAATCTCTTCAAAGAGTTCTCAAAAGTAAAATAGCTTTTCACCAATCATGTGTAAATAGAATAATAATCTATCAAGAGCTAGCTAGTAGTCTTTCTATCCCAGTTGTTTGCTTTCTTTCTTTTAGCATTAATGCTAAATGAAAATAGACTTTCTTATATTTCTCTTCTCTAGAAGGTAATTTATTCCTTTGGCATTCCTATTTTAATATTTTAAAAATAAAATATGATCAGGCATAGTAAAATATTCTTACAGTACATAAATCTAGCATCTCATCAGCTTCACATTTTGATTTTTTTTTTTTATTAGATCCACCTGGGCCACCTTCTCGCCCCGAAGTCAAAGATAAAACAAAGTCAAGCATCACACTAGCATGGAAACCGCCAGCCAAAGATGGTGGCAGTCCAATCAAAGGGTACATTGTAGAAATGCAAGAAGAAGGCAGTACGGACTGGAAAAGCGTCAATGAACCAGACAAACTTCTACCTACCTGTGAATGTGTGGTGCCAGGCTTGAAAGAGCTCAGGAAGTACAGGTTCAGAGTGAAAGCTGTCAATGAAGCTGGTGAGTCCGAACCAAGCGATACAACTGGGGAGATTCCTGCCACTGACATTCAAGGTACTAGTCCTTAATCCATTTTTCCATTCATCTTTTGATCTCATTATGAAATTGATTCATTTACTGAAGATGTGTCCGTTACCTTTTTTTTTCATTTATTTTTATTAGTTGAAGGCTAATTACTGTACAATATTGTAGTGGTTTTTGTCATACATTGACATGAATCAGCCATGGATTTACACGTATTCCCCATCCCGATCCCCCCTCCCACCTCCCTCTCTACCCGATTCCTCTGGGTCTTCCCAGTGCACCAGGCCTAAGCACTTGTCTCATGCATCCAACCTGGGCTGGTGATCTGTTTCACTATAGATAATATACATGTTTCGATGCTGTTCTCTCGAAACATCCCACCCTCGCCTTCTCCCACAGAGTCCAAAAGTCTATTCCGTACATCTGTGTCTCTTTTTCTGTTTTACGTATAGGGTTATCATTACCATCTTTCTAAATTCCATATATATGTGTTAGTGTACTGTAATGGTCTTTATCTTTCTGGCTTACTTCACTCTGTATAATGGGCTCCAGTTTCATCCATCTCATTAGAACTGATTCAAATGAATTCTTTTTAATGGCTGAGTAATATTCCATGGTGTATTTTTTTGAAAAAGGTGAGCTAAATCCTGTTATATTATCCATGGTATTACAGAGGTACCAGAAGTTTTCATTGACATTGGAGCACAAGACTGTCTGATTTGTCAAGCTGGCACACAGATTAGGATTCCTGCCGTCATTAAGGGACGCCCAACACCAAAATCATCTTGGGAATTTGATGGAAAGGCAAAGAAGGCAATGAAGGTAAGAAAATTATAATTTTCTGCATCTCCCACTGACTCACTCTAAGGAATATTTACACTATAACTGACTATCTTATTTTCTAATAGGATGGGGTTCATGATATACCTGAAGATGCACAGGTAAGAAAAAAGAAAACTGAAATGATTTCAGAATCAGATTGACTTCAGTACTGCTATTATTTCATTCATTGTATGACTACTGTTTTCTTTGTACAGCTGGAGACTGCTGAAAACTCGTCAGTAATTATTATTCCAGAATGTAAACGATCTCATTCAGGCAAATACAGCATCACAGCCAAGAATAAAGCAGGACAAAAGACTGCAAATTGCAGAGTTAAAGTCATGGGTAAGAAAGGCTTTAAAAGTTATTATGGAATAAGAACAAATTATTTTAACCAAGATAGCACTGTTTACATTGTGATTTGGATCCAACAGATGTGCCAGGGCCACCCAAAGATCTGAAAGTCAGTGACATCACAAGGGGCAGTTGCAGACTTTCATGGAAGATGCCGGATGATGACGGAGGAGACAGGATCAAAGGCTATGTTATTGAGAAGAGGACTATTGACGGAAAAGCTTGGACTAAAGTCAATCCCAACTGTGGAAGCACCTCATTTGTCGTCCCTGACCTCATCTCTGGACAGGAATATTTCTTCCGCGTGCGGGCAGAAAACCGTTTTGGTGTTGGTGCTCCTGCGGAAACGATTCAGAGGACCACTGCCAGAGACCCAATATGTAAGTTTTTAAGTCAAAGATTAAATTAGCTTCCTAAACCTGGAATGTATTGTTATAAACGATTCATACTTTATTTTTAAAGATCCTCCTGATCCCCCTATTAAACTGAAGATTGGCCTCGTAACAAAGAATACCGTACACCTATCATGGAAACCCCCGAAGAATGACGGGGGCTCCCCTGTCACCCACTATATTGTTGAGTGCCTTGCATGGGATCCTACTGGGACAAAGAAAGAAGCATGGAGACAGTGCAATAAGCGTGATGTGGAAGAACTGGAATTTACCGTGGAAGACCTCATCGAGGGTGGGGAGTACGAATTCAGAGTGAAAGCCGTCAATGCTGCAGGAGTCAGCAGACCTTCAGCCACTGTTGGCCCCGTGATCGTCAAAGACCAGACGTGTATGTACCAACATGTGATCGGAGAAGGTCCTCTTTATGGATGCCTTCCTAGATACTCAAAAACCCCAAATCAAAAGATGTCTCTGTGCATTGGAAGCTCCCATGGGTTGAGTCTGGACACGGGCCTGTTACCTAACCACTCAGCTCCCACAGAATTATCTCATTTCCTTACATATTACCTTTCCTTTACTAAAAGGAGATACCGTGTAGAATTTCCTTACTCTGATTTTTCTCCACAGCAGGCTGTTTTACTCACCAGTAGATAAAACAGTTCCTCTGCATGCTCCTCAAAAGGGGCAAAAAGTAACCAGTTATTTACTTAGCAACTGCCAGGACACATTTATATTCACAGTCATGTCTCTTTCTCTCTACTTGAGAAAAAGAAACTTGCTCACGTATCATGATAACCATGAATAATCTGAGAACAGCATCAAAGGAAAGGACACTGAGTGTCCTTGAGTAAAGATTACATGAGTTTTATTAAAACTAAGTTGACTTTTCTCTGTTTGAGAAAAAACGTTTGAGAAAATACATCCATTTTAAGAGATAAAATATCCACAGAAATATGCTAATAATTCTTCATGTAATTATTGTTACCATCTCTACTGCTGTGTATTTGTTAGTTCTCTCTTCTAAACTTAGGAAAGTGGTAGTCACTGCCCACTTTGCGTATTCTTACACTAAATTCATGAAAAAGGGGAAATTGCTCTGCCTCTACTAGCAGTTGTATTTCTTAAAAGGAAAACTCATCTCAGAACAAACAAAATATGTCCCCTCATTACTTTGAATATTAGGGAATATCATAAAAGAACTCCCAAGCCTAAACTACTTACTACAGTTTCACTTCTCTCTGCCCTTTTTCAGTATATACAATCATAATGATGCCAGGTAAGAGAGAGGCAATAGCTGATATATAGCTACATATAGATCAATAAAGGATAAAAATAAAAAATAAAGGATGATGACCACCTATGCCTGTCCCCCAAACTGGTACAAATTAGCTGAAGACAGATCTGTTCTTTATGAATTCTATTCAATACTTCTGATCCTTTAGTGTTTTATGTTTCTAATGACAACTTTTTTTTTTTTTAAATAATCTAGGCCCACCTGCAATTGAGCTAAAAGAATTCATGGAGGTTGAAGAAGGAACTGATGTTAACATTGTGGCCAAAATTAAAGGTGTGCCATTTCCGACACTAACCTGGTTTAAAGCTCCTCCAAAGAAGCCTGATAACAAAGAACCTGTTGTCTATGATACCCATATCAACAAACTGGTGGTGGATGATACTTGCACCCTAGTGATTCCACAGTCTCGCAGGAGTGACACTGCCTTATACACCATCACAGCTGTGAATAATCTGGGAACAGCATCAAAGGAAATGAGACTGAATGTCCTTGGTAAAGATGACATGATTTTATTAAAACTACATGACTTTCTGTTCATAAACGTAATATTTGGTTTTAAGATCTTTCCCTTAAAAGCTTTTCTTTTTTAAAACCATTTTAGGTCGCCCTGGCCCTCCAGTGGGACCAATAAAGTTCGAATCTATTTCAGCAGATCAAATGACATTATCTTGGCTTCCACCTCTAGACGATGGTGGGTCTAAGATTACAAACTATGTAATTGAGAAAAGAGAAGCTAACAGGAAGACCTGGGTGCGTGTCTCCAGTGAGCCCCAAGAATGCACGTACACAATTCCCAAGTTGCTAGAAGGCCATGACTATGTATTCCGAATCATGGCCCAGAATAAATACGGCATTGGGGAGCCCCTTGACAGCGAACCTGAAACAGCGAGAAACCTCTTCTGTAAGTATCACATATTTCACATTCAAAGTCCTTATTGTCTTTGTTTTTCATAATTTCTTATAAATCACTGTGATTTTTGTCACAGCTGTCCCTGGAGCACCAGATAAACCAACAGTTAGCAGTGTGACTCGAAACTCCATGACTGTCAACTGGGAAGAGCCGGAATACGATGGAGGCTCTCCTGTGACTGGATACTGGCTAGAAATGAAAGACACCACTTCAAAGAGATGGAAGAGAGTTAACCGAGATCCTATCAAAGCCATGACTTTGGGTGTGTCTTACAAAGTGACTGGTCTCATCGAAGGTTCTGATTATCAATTCCGAGTATACGCCATCAATGCTGCCGGTGTGGGGCCAGCAAGTCTGCCATCAGACCCAACGACTGCTAGAGATCCAATTGGTAAGCCTTCAAACCATTCCTTTTTTTTTTTCTTCCCAAAAGTACCATGGAAAAGTCAAGAATAATGTCTACTGGTTCTTTCCAGCACCTCCTGGCCCTCCATTTCCCAAAGTTACAGACTGGACTAAATCATCTGCGGATCTGGAGTGGTCTCCCCCACTAAAAGATGGTGGGTCCAGAGTAACAGGATATATCGTTGAATATAAAGAAGAAGGAAAAGAAGAATGGGAAAAGGTAGCTAAACTTGGCATGATGGAAATACACTGTAAATAAACTGAACATGTATAGTTATTCTCAATCCCATTTATTCTTACCTGTATTTTTTTAATTAAGAAATCAGAAAAATAATTTAACTGATAATCCAGACATCTTATATCAAAAATTTAATCAAAATTTGTCCTTAAAGCAATTCTCCTTCAATTAAAAATAAATTTAATTATAAAAAACTTAAGTTTTATTATTATGAACCTTTTGGCTCTAAAGCTTAAAAAAGTGGAATAAGTGCAGTACAGTTTTTGCAATCATTTGACAATATTTTAAAGCATAATTGCTTCATTCAATATTTACCTATAATATCTGATGCATTAAACCTAAATTGACAACAATTTTCCCAAAGAGAGTAAATATGCTATTGTTACACTTTGGAAAGCTATTAAAGCAAAAAACTACAGTAGTCCCCTTCTATCCCCAAGGGATACATTCTGAGACCCCCCAGTGGATGCTTGAAACCAAGGATGGTACTGAGCTCTCTCTATATACTATGGTTTTTCTTATACTAATGGGCAGGTTATTGTTGTTTAAGGGCTGTTGTTTAATTGCTAAGTCATGTCCGACTCTTTATGATCCTATGGACTGTAACCCACCAGGCTTCCCTATAAATGGGGTTTCCCAGACAAGAATACTGGAGGGGGTTGTTGCCATTTCCTTTCCAGATCTTCTTGACTCAGAGATCAAACCTGTGTCTCCTGCATTGGCAGGCAGATTCTTTACTACTGGGCCACCAGGGAAGCCAGATGGTTCACCTCCCAATTCATCCTTGGAATAGGATGACCCAAGATATTGCTCAGAATGGAACTCAATTTAAAACTGATGAATTGTTTATTTGTGGAAACTTTTTTCCATTTAGTGTTTTCAGATTCCCAATGACTTCTGTGGTAAATGAAACCACAGAAAATAAAACCACAGATAAGAAAGCATTACTGTATTCTAGGGGCTTCCCAGGTAGCACAGTGGTAAAGAACCCACTTCCTAGGCAGGAGACATAAGAGACAACGGGTTAGATCCTTAGGTTGGGAAGATTCCCTAGAGGAGGAAAGGCAACCCCCTCCAGTATTCTTGCCTGGAAAATCCCATGGACAGAGGAGCCTGGCAGGCTACAGTCCATAAGGTCACAAAAAGTCAGACATAACTGAGCACGCATATCACACACTGTATTCTGATTATAAAATGCCTGTGATTTTTCCCTAGGCTAAAGATAAAGAAGTGAGAGGAACAAAACTTGTTGTGACAGGATTGAAAGAAGGAGCATTCTACAAATTTAGAGTTAGAGCAGTCAACATTGCCGGCATTGGAGAACCTGGAGAAGTCACAGATGCCATTGAAATGAAGGACAGACTTGGTAATTACTGATGTTTCTATTATTTTATCAATGTTTGCATTTTGGATTGGAAAGAAAAGCACACTTACTATTTTTAAATTGTCTTCCAGAATTACCTGACCTTCAGTTGGATGCCAGCGTCAGAGATAGAATTGTGGTCCATGCTGGAGGGGTGATTCGGATCATCGCCTATGTGTCTGGAAAGCCTCCTCCAACTGTTACCTGGAACATGAACGAAAGAGCTTTACCTCAAGAGGCCACCATTGAGAGCACAGCCATCAGCTCATCCATGGTCATCAAGAACTGCCAGCGGAGCCACCAAGGCGTCTATTCTCTTCTTGCTAAAAATGCAGCAGGGGAAAGAAAGAAGACAGTTATTGTTGATGTATTAGGTAAAAACTCAGTTTGTCCACACATCTTTTAAAAACAACATTGTATTTCCTCTACAAGAAAGATGTACTATTAAGAAAACTATACTACAAATATTTTGGAAAACAAGAAAAATTACCCACAACCCCATTGACCTCTATTAGCTTTTTTAAAAATTCCCTCCTTACTATTTATCTAATATATACTTTAACATGGCTGTATTCCTACTATGAAGTCCTGTATGCTGCCTTTTTTATATAGCATGCTACCATAAGCATTTACTGTATTTTTTTTTTCATTTATTTTATTAGTTGGAGGCTAATTACTTTACAATATTGTAGTGGTTTTTGTCATACTTTGACATGAATCAGCCATGGAGCATTTACTGTATTATTATATAGTCTTCATAAAAGCAACTTTCTTGCAAATGTCCAAGAATGTTTAACAGTTTGCTAATAAGGTTGACCATTTTTCACATCATGAAGGGAAGTGAAGTGAAGTCGCCCAGTCGTGTCCGACTCTTTGCAACCCCATGGACTGTAGCCCACCAGGTCCATGGGATTTTCCAGGCATGAATACTGGAGTGGGTTGCCGTTTCCTTCTCCACATAGGACCTGCTATTTATTATAATGATGCAAAAATCCCTTTGAAGCTGTCCGCATTCTAATCAAAGAGAAGCATCATACTGGGTTATCAATATTGCATTTCTAGTCCCTGAATATCGAGTTGAACTCTGCAGGGCTTGTTCCCGCCTCTCTCTGACTGCTGTCTTCCAGTGATTTCCTCAGAAAGTGAAGCCTTCTCACTCAGATCTCTCTCTCAGCATGTCTCTAGGTTCAGCCATACTCCAAACACCCAATTCTTATGTTAAAATAACCAGTTCTCTATTGAGCATAATTCATATTTTGAAACCAGTTTGTTTTTATTAATGAAAATGGCATGAAGAAACAATCTCATTGAGCAATTCTTCTGTCCAGTGGCTGTTACTTTATGAACTGGTGTATTTCCAGGTTAAACTGCAACCCTCTCACTGGTCATTCTGAGATTTGGGGTCTTCTGTGCTACTCAGATTCACTGATCACCCTGAAAAAATTCTCTCCCCCTTTTCCTTCTGGAGAGTAAACTAATCACAAAAAATAGTCATGCCGCTCCTCACCCTTCTCCCGTCTCCCTCTGTGCACTTTCCTCCCAACATCACCTTCTTATCTGACGCACGAATTACTAAAAAATTTTTATATACGTGTGTGTATATATATATAAAGCTGTTCCATGAGTCTCTGGTAAAGCAGGGGCAATCAGTAACTACTGCAAACTTACTTTATTTTAAAATACGGTTGAATATAGACACCAGGAAAGAAAGAAAAAAAAACCTCAATAAACACAAAATCTTACTTTTTTCGTAACAGTATTTTTGTCTCCCTTTTAAAAACAGAGGGTAACAAATATTGAGCCCTGTAGTTCATTGAAGTCAAACAAGCAGAAACCTTCCCCTCTTATCTCTAGATGTACCAGGCCCTGTGGGAATACCGTTCCTGGCTCACAACCTGACCAATGACTCCTGCAAGCTGACATGGTTCTCACCAGAAGATGATGGGGGCTCTCCCATCACCAACTATGTCATTGAAAAGCGGGAAGCTGACCGCAGAGCATGGACCCCAGTGACATACACAGTTACCCGACAAAATGCTACTGTCCAGGGTCTCATTCAAGGAAAAGCCTACTTTTTCCGAATTGCGGCTGAAAATAGTATTGGCATGGGCCCATTTGTTGAGACCACAGATGCACTTGTCATAAGAGATCCAATCAGTAAGTACGGTTTAAAACTATTTCATCCTTAATCACTTCTTCATTTAATCAAAGGCTGTTGTGACAAAATAGGTGTATAAATAAATGCCAAACATTTCATCTGACAAATACTCAGTATCTGATGTTGGTTCTATTTGAATGTGACTGTGAAAGAGATTATGGGAGTACATATTCCTCAGATCCTTCCATATAATACTGCACTTTTAAAATTTTCACTTAATGGCATAAACATGAAGTAGTTTCCTAACTCTAAAACTACCAGCTCTGGAGAACTTTCCTGAATTATCTGGTCTCAATGAACCTCTATTTTGTCATCTGGAAATCAGACTGTATTGGATCCCTTTTAGCTACTCATTTTGTGTTGAGATATCTTTTGTTACTTATCAAACAAATAGTTTAATGTTTAAATGCAATCCTCGGAAAGTAGTACTTAGCACATTCTCCTACATTTTTAACGTTTGTCTCACTGTCATTCCACACTTGCAGCTGTACCAGAGCGTCCTGAAGACCTGGAAGTCAAAGAAGTTACCAAAGAGTCTGTCACTTTGACTTGGAATCCCCCTAAGTATGATGGCGGATCCGAAATTATCAACTATGTCCTGGAAAGCCGTCTCATTGGGACTGAGAAGTTCCACAAAGTTACAACTGACAACTTGATGAGCAGGAAATACACCGTGAAAGGCTTAAAAGAAGGCGATACCTACGAGTACCGCGTCAGTGCTGTCAATATTGTTGGACAAGGCAAACCATCATTTTGCACCAAGCCAATCACTTGCAAGGATGAGCTGGGTATGTGTCAAATGCAGCTTACACTTTGAAAACTTGTACACATACAGATTTACTGTAAGACATCAGTCAGACTGACTTGCCGTTATCATTATCCATTTCAGCTCCTCCAACGCTTGATCTCGACTTCAGAGATAAGCTTACAGTTCGAGTTGGTGAAGCTTTTGCCCTTACTGGCCGTTACTCAGGCAAACCAAAGCCTAAAGTTTCTTGGTTCAAAGATGAAGCTGATGTGCTAGAAGATGACCGCACTCATATAAAGACCACCCCGACGACGCTTGCTCTAGAGAAGCTCAAGGCCAAGCGTTCAGATTCTGGCAAATACTGTGTGGTTGTGGAGAACAGTACAGGCTCCAGGAAGGGTGTCTGTCAAGTTAATGTTGTTGGTAAGTATTATTTAGCAAGTATTAGAAATATTCTGTTCCAAAGCAGAAGTGGAAATAACATTTTGTGCTGTTTTTTTTTTTTTTTTCTTTTCTTTTATTCAGACCGTCCTGGACCACCAGTAGGACCAGTTATTTTTGATGAGGTGACAAAAGATTACATGGTTATCTCTTGGAAGCCGCCTTTAGATGACGGAGGCAGTGAAATTACCAATTACATTATTGAGAAGAAGGAGGTGGGCAAAGATGTTTGGATGCCTGTGACATCTGCAAGTGCCAAAACAACATGCAAAGTTTCTAAACTGCTTGAAGGAAAAGATTATATTTTCCGGATACATGCTGAAAACCTGTATGGAATAAGTGATCCTCTGGTGTCTGATTCAATGAAAGCCAAAGATCGCTTCAGTATGCATCGTATTCCTTTTCAGTGATTTCATGTTTGCCCTTGTTACCAGGAAGAATTAAATCTCTAACACATTGCGCTAATGTTTGTTACAGGGGTTCCTGATGCACCTGACCAGCCAATCGTTACAGAAGTTACCAAAGACTCTGCATTAGTCTCCTGGAACCAGCCACATGATGGAGGAAAGCCCATCACAAACTACATCCTGGAAAAGAGAGAAACTATGTCTAAACAATGGGCTAGAGTTACCAGAGAGCCTATCCATCCATACACTAAATTTAGGGTTCCTGATCTTCTAGAGGGGTGTCACTATGAATTCCGGGTTTCTGCAGAAAATGAAATTGGTATTGGAGACCCCAGTCCACCATCCAAACCAGTCTTTGCTAAAGACCCAATTGGTATAGTACTAAAGCATTCTTTCACCTTTCATTTTATCTGAGTTTGTTTCCAGCTATATTCTAACTCTGTCTTGGTTTTCTCTTTTATTATGTAGCTAAACCAAGTCCACCTGTTAATCCTGAAGCAACAGATACAACATGTAATTCAGTTGATCTAACCTGGCAGCCACCACGTCGTGATGGTGGGAGCAAGATTCTGGGTTACATTGTTGAGTACCAGCAAGTTGGAGATGAAGAATGGAAAAGAGCCAATCACACTCCTGAGTCTTGTCCTGAAACTAACTATAAAGTCACCGGTCTTCGGGATGGTCAGTCCTATAAGTTCAGAGTAATAGCAGTCAATGCAGCTGGCGAGTCAGATCCAGCTCATGTTCCTGAGCCAGTGCTAGTAAAAGACAGGCTCGGTGAGTACACACATTCTCAGCTGCCTCTGCAAGGGAGACAGGTTTCATTGTCTATGCTTAACTGTAAAATACATGAACAAAGCAAATCTGAAAGTACCATTCTCTTTATTCTAGAACCCCCTGAGTTGATTCTTGATGCCAACATGGCAAGAGAACAACACATAAGGGTTGGTGACACTCTAAGGCTCAGTGCCGTCATCAAAGGAGTGCCGTTCCCAAAAGTAACCTGGAAAAAGGAAGACAGAGAGGCTCCAACTAAAGCAAGAATTGATGTCACTCCAGTTGGCAGCAAGCTTGAAATTCGTAATGCTGCCCATGAAGATGGTGGAATTTACTCCTTAACAGTGGAGAATCCAGCTGGTTCAAAAACTGTCTCAGTTAAAGTACTCGTATTAGGTAAGAATTTTAGTGCTTGTGATGTACTTAATGCAGTAACATATAAAAGTAACTCAATACATTTTGAGTTCTTAGCTGGATTAAATCACTCACATAACTGTGTTATTTAACACTTTTCAGATAAGCCTGGGCCACCTAGAGATCTGGAAGTCAGTGAAATAAGGAAAGATTCTTGTTACCTTACTTGGAAGGAACCCCTGGATGATGGTGGTTCTGTTATTACAAATTATGTGGTTGAGAGGAAAGATGTTGCCAGTGCCCAGTGGTCACCTCTTTCAACTACATCAAAGAAAAAGAGTCACTTGGCTAAACATCTTAATGAAGGCAGTCAGTATGTCTTCCGAGTTGCTGCTGAGAACCAGTATGGACGTGGTCCGTTTGTGGAAACACCTAGACCCATCAAAGCTGTGGATCCCCTACGTAAGTTGCTCTCTTTGGATACAAAAGTACTGTTTGACTGTCTTTGAGAATATTATTTATTCATCATAACTTCTTCTGAAAAGATCCCCCAGGGCCACCCAAGAACCTACACCATGTGGATGTTGACAAGACTGAAGTCTCCCTTGTTTGGAATAAGCCAGACCGCGATGGTGGTTCTCCAATCACAGGATATTTGGTAGAATATCAGGAAGAGGGCACCCAAGACTGGATTAAGTTCAAGACCGTGACAAACTTAGAGTGTGTTGTTACCGGACTACAACAAGGAAAGACCTATAGATTCCGGGTAAAAGCTGAAAACATTGTGGGTCTTGGTCTCCCTGACACAACTATCCCAATAGAATGTCAAGAAAAACTAGGTAAATCTTAGATTGGCACTATTTTCCTTCTTTTTAAAATTATTCATATGTGATATTATCCATATTGTCAAAAGCAAAATCTAATTTCCTCATGTTTACTTTCCAGTGCCTCCATCCGTGGAGCTGGATGTGAAATTAATTGAAGGCCTTGTGGTAAAAGCCGGAACTACAGTCAGATTCCCTGCCATCATAAGAGGTGTCCCCATTCCTACTGCAAAGTGGACAACCGATGGGAATGAGATTAAAACAGATGAACGCTATACAGTTGAAACTGACAACTTCTCATCAGTACTCACCATTAAGAGCTGCTTAAGGAAAGACACTGGGGAATATCAGATCACAGTGTCCAATGCAGCTGGCACCAAAACAGTAGCCGTACATCTTACTGTTCTTGATGTTCCTGGTCCACCAACAGGCCCTATTAATATCCTGGAAGTTACCCCTGAATATATGACTATATCATGGCAGCCACCTAAGGATGATGGAGGAAGCCCTGTGATAAATTACATCGTTGAGAAAAAAGACACAAAGAAAGACACATGGGGTGTGGTCTCTTCAGGTAGCAGCAAGACAAAGTTGAAAGTCCCACACCTGCAAAAGGGATATGAATATGTCTTCCGAGTGAAAGCAGAGAATAAGATTGGTATCGGCCCTCCTCTTGACTCTGTACCTACTGTTGCTAAACATAAATTTAGTCCTCCATCTCCTCCTGGTAAACCAGTGGTTACTGACGTTACTGAAAACGCTGCAACAGTGGCGTGGACCCTGCCAAAATCTGATGGCGGGAGTCCAATAACTGGTTACTATCTGGAGCGTCGAGAAGTAACAGGCAAATGGGTGCGAGTGAACAAAACTCCTCTAGCGGACCTGAAGTTCAGAGTGACTGGACTCTATGAGGGAAATACATATGAGTTTAGAGTCTTTGCTGAGAACCTTGCAGGACTAAGCAATCCATCCCCAAGTTCTGATCCAATAAAAGCTTGCCGGCCCATCAAACCACCTGGACCACCTATTAATCCTAAGCTGAAAGACAAGACCAGAGAATCAGCTGATCTGGTATGGACAAAGCCTCTCAGCGATGGTGGTAGCCCCATTCTGGGCTATGTAGTAGAATGTCAGAAAGCTGGGACAACACAGTGGAACAGGATTAACAAAGATGAACTCATTAGGCAGTGTGCCTTTAGGGTACCTGGACTCATCGAAGGAAATGAGTACAGATTCCGTATAAAGGCAGCTAACATTGTGGGAGAGGGAGAGCCACGCGAACTAGCAGAATCTGTAATTGCAAAGGACATCCTTCATCCTCCAGAAGTAGAACTTGATGTAACCTGTCGTGATGTCATCACCGTCAGAGTGGGCCAGACTATCCGCATTCTTGCTCGGGTCAAAGGCAGACCTGAACCAGACATAACTTGGTCCAAGGAAGGCAAAGCATTGGTCCGAGATAAGCGGGTTAACATAATTCACGATCTGCCTCGTGTTGAGTTACAAATTAAAGAAGCTGTTAGAGCTGATCATGGCAAGTACATCATCTCAGCCAAGAACAGCAGTGGACATGCCCAAGGTTTTGCTATCGTTAATGTCCTTGACAGACCTGGGCCTTGCCAGAATTTAAAGGTCACCAATGTAACCAAAGAGAACTGTACAATTTCTTGGGAAAACCCACTAGACAATGGTGGCTCAGAAATAACAAACTTTATAGTGGAATATCGCAAACCAAATCAGAAAGGCTGGTCAATTGTCGCCTCAGATGTCACTAAGCGATTAATCAAGGCCAACCTCTTAGCCAACAACGAGTACTATTTCCGAGTTTGTGCAGAGAATAAAGTAGGTGTTGGGCCAACCATTGAAACCAAAACTCCAATTCTGGCTATTAACCCTATTGATAGACCAGGGGAGCCTGAAAACCTTCATATTGCAGATAAAGGAAAGACATTTGTCTATCTAAAATGGAGGCGGCCTGATTATGATGGTGGTAGCCCAAATCTATCATATCATGTTGAAAGGAGGCTGAAGGGCTCTGCTGATTGGGAAAGAGTGCATAAAGGAAGCATTAAAGAAACCCACTACATGGTTGACAAATGTGTTGAAAACCAGATTTATGAGTTCAGAGTGCAAACAAAGAATGAAGGTGGGGAAAGTGACTGGGTAAAGACAGAGGAAGTTGTTGTGAAGGAAGACTTACAGAAACCAGTACTCGATCTGAAATTAAGTGGTGTGCTCACTGTCAAAGCAGGAGATACCATTCGACTTGAGGCAGGTGTTAGAGGCAAACCGTTCCCAGAAGTTTCATGGACCAAGGACAAAGATGCTACAGACTTAACAAGATCACCGAGGGTCAAGATTGACACCAGTGGTGATTCGTCTAAATTTTCTCTTACTAAAGCAAAGCGAAGTGACGGTGGTAAATACGTAATTACAGCAACTAACACAGCTGGTAGTTTTGTGGCCTTTGCCACCGTGAATGTTTTGGATAAGCCTGGTCCTGTAAGAAATCTGAAAATTACTGATGTGTGTACTGACAGGTGTTCTCTTCGCTGGGATCCACCAGAGGATGATGGTGGCTGTGAGATCCAAAATTATATTTTAGAAAAATGTGAGAGCAAGAGAATGGTTTGGTCCACCTTTTCCTCTACTATCTTAACCCCTGGTACTACAGTAACACGTCTCATAGAAGGAAATGAATATATTTTCAGAGTCCGTGCAGAAAATAAAATAGGCACAGGGCCTCCAACAGAAACTAAGCCAGTCATTGCAAAAACCAAATATGATAAACCTGGTCGCCCTGACCCCCCAGAAATCACTAAAGTAAGCAAAGAAGAGATGACCGTGGTTTGGACGCCACCTGAATATGATGGTGGAAAGTCCATCACAGGATACTATTTGGAGAAAAAGGAAAAGCATTCAACACGATGGGTCCCTGTCAACAAGAGTGCAATTCCTGAGAGACGTCTAAAAGTACAGAATCTCCTCCCAGGACACGAGTATCAGTTCCGCGTCAAGGCAGAAAATGAAGTTGGAATTGGAGAACCAAGCTTGCCGTCAAGACCAGTGGTGGCAAAAGACCCCATAGGTATGATGTTCTTGTTTTTCTCTGGTATTATGTCAACTCTTAATCTCAAATGCAGAGGTATTAGACAAATAAGTTAAATCCATAACATCAAAACTTTATCTTAGCCAGTATTTTTCCAAATAGATCTTTTACCAAATCACCTAAAATGTACAAACAATGGTAGATTCTAAATTTGCAAAGGAAAATAAGGAGGACTTATTTAGCAATTGAGAAACTGAATGTACTATGTGTGGTTAATTAAGAACAGACTGTATAAAATTATACATTAACATATCACTAGTAGTGGTTAACCATGTGTAAATTTATTCTTACATAATTTACTTTCAGAACCACCTGGTCCGCCGACCAATCTCAAAGTGGTTGATACAACCAAAAGTTCCATAACTCTTGGGTGGGGTAAACCAGTGTATGATGGTGGTGCACCGATCATTGGCTATGTTGTGGAAATGAGACCTAAAAAAGCAGACATGTCACCAGATGAAGGCTGGAAAAGGTGCAATGCTGCAGCGCAACTTGTCCGCATGGAATTCACCGTGACCAGCTTGGATGAGAACCAGGAATATGAGTTCAGGGTTTGTGCCCAAAACCAAGTTGGCATCGGGCGCCCTGCAGAACTAAAGGATGCTATTAAACCTAAAGAAATCCTAGGTGAGGCCCTAGGTTATCACTTGGTTCATTGTTTCACTTCTCACATGACTTCCCCACATTCTGAAGTCAGCTAATGGCCTTCGTGTCATTTGTAGAACCTCCAGAGATTGACTTGGATGCCAGCATGAGAAAACTGGTCACCGTGAGGGCAGGATGCCCCATCCGACTATTTGCCATCGTGAGAGGGCGACCAGCCCCTAAGGTCACCTGGAGAAAAGTGGGTATTGATAACGTGGTCAGAAAAGGACAGGTCGATTTGGTTGACACTATGGCCTTCCTCGTCATCCCCAATTCTACACGTGACGACTCAGGAAAATACTCCTTGACGCTTGTGAACCCGGCGGGAGAAAAGGCCGTGTTTGTGAATGTCAGAGTATTAGGTGGGTGGTGAACAACTGTCTTCCTCCCCTTCAAAAACTCCTTAGTTAATCAGGAGGCTGAGGGAACTCATATATCTAATCTTGTGGTTCTTTACAGATACCCCTGGGCCCGTCTCTGATTTAAAAGTTTCAGATGTCACTAAAACATCATGCCACATTTCCTGGGCCCCTCCCGAGAATGATGGCGGGAGCCAGGTGACACATTATATTGTGGAGAAACGTGAGGCCGAGAGAAAGACATGGTCGACAGTCACCCCAGAAGTGAAGAAAACGAGCTTCCATGTCACCAATCTTGTCCCCGGGACAGAGTATTTCTTCAGAGTGACTGCTGTCAATGAGTATGGCCCCGGTGTCCCAACAGATGTCCCCAAACCGGTGCTTGCGACGGACCCTCTAAGTAAGTCACATCCTTTCTCCCCTCTCTTAACCCCAGTCCCTGACTTCAGTCAAGTCAAGACACTAAACATTTACCAGATACCGAAACCCTAAAGGGCTTTAACTCGTAGAAACCTACACAGCACAAAAAAATATCTAACTCACTCACTGAAGACTTTTTTGATCTGCCTCATCGAGTACTTTTTACTTTTCAACAGCCCGAACCACATTTTCCACATACTTTGAAGCATGTGGCATATGAAAACATTAATGTATATTACAAAGGGATGGATTTGGCTACCTGGACTGTTTTTTCTTAATCACGTTTTTCTTCCAGGTGAGCCGGATCCCCCCAGGAAACTCGAGGTTACTGAAATGACAAAGAACAGCGCTGTATTAGCCTGGTTACCGCCCCTGCGTGACGGAGGTGCTAAAATCGACGGCTACATCGTTAGTTACAGGGAAGAGGAGCAGCCTGCAGACCGCTGGACAGAGTACTCAGTGGTGAAAGACCTCAGCCTGGTTGTCACTGGCCTCAAGGAAGGGAAGAAATACAAATTTAGAGTAGCGGCCAGAAATGCTGTGGGAGTCAGTTTGCCAAGAGAAGCTGAAGGCGTGTACGAAGCCAAAGAACAGCTGTGTAAGTGGTCACTGAGTCATTTTTATCATGTGATTAAAGTTTACAAGAATTTTCTTTTGACATGGAGACATTTATCCCTCAAGAATCTAATTCCAGAAATACCTGAAATATAGTAGAGAATAACGGTTTTAAAACATTTGCACCCACAACACATGGTAAAACACCTTAAATCATGACACAGCACACACATACATATATATATATATAACTTTAAAAAGAAGTTTCTTAGAGCAACACCCATCCTTATTATGTATGCTGGACTCTGGTATTTTCAATTCAATCTCATTCTTTTTAAAAAGTATTAGCAGTGATGCAAACATCAACTGGAACCTGCTAATAGGTTGCTATTCACCATCTGAAAAACACAAGTATAGTTCCTCATTAGAGAAAATTTAACCTCCCCACGAAATTAATGTATCTTCATCTTACTTTTAGTGCCACCCAAGATCCTCATGCCAGAGCAAATTACTATCAAAGCTGGGAAGAAACTCCGAATCGAAGCCCATGTGTATGGAAAGCCTAATCCGGTCTGTAAATGGAAAAAAGGAGAAGATGACGTTGTCACGTCCAGCCACCTGGCTGTGCATAAAGCAGAGAATTCTTCAGTTCTGATCATAAAAGATGTTACTAGGAAAGACAGCGGTTACTACAGCCTCACTGCAGAGAACAGTTCTGGGACAGACACTCAGAAAATCAAAGTCATCGTCATGGGTAGGTTAAGCATTAGACAAACAGTCATCCACATGTGAAGATCAGAAGCATTTTTTCCAGCCCCATTCCTGTCCTTACCTTCCTCTCCTCTCGGTTCACATAGATGCTCCTGGACCCCCGCAGCCTCCGTTTGACATTTCTGACATAGACGCTGATGCCTGCTCCCTGTCCTGGCACATTCCTCTGGAGGACGGAGGCAGTAACATCACCAATTACATCGTGGAGAAGTGTGACGTGAGCCGAGGTGACTGGGTGACAGCACTGGCTTCAGTGACAAAAACTTCCTGCAGGGTTGGAAAACTGATCCCAGGCCAAGAGTACATCTTCCGGGTCCGTGCCGAGAATCGATTTGGCATTTCAGAGCCTCTTACATCTCCGAAGATGCTGGCTAAGTTCCCATTTGGTATGTTCCTTTCAGGACAAAAAACTGAACTGTTTTCTTTCTAATCTGTTACTTAGGCTGGAAACTGACATTTCCCTGGTCTTCACCTCCAGGTGTTCCCAGTGAACCCAAGAACGCACGTGTCACTAAAGTCAACAAAGAGTGCATCTTTGTGGCGTGGGACAGACCCGATAGCGACGGAGGTAGCCCCATTACTGGTTACCTGATTGAACGCAAAGAAAGAAACAGTTTGCTCTGGGTGAAAGCCAATGACACCCCTGTCCGATCAACTGAATATCCCTGTGCTGGCCTGGTAGAAGGCCTTGAGTATTCATTCAGAATCTATGCCCTCAACAAAGCTGGATCCAGCCCACCCAGCAAACCGACTGAATATGTGACTGCAAGAACTCCAGTTGGTGAGTAATTTTTTTTTTTTTTTTAAGTATTATGAGGACACATTTAAATCTTGGCACCTCTAAACGTTACTATTTCCATTCAGAAATATGTTTTGGGCGATACAGTGAAATAGAACATTTCTGATGTTAAAGACAAATGCTGAGAATATCTCTTTTGGTTCTAGATCCTCCTGGCAAGCCTGAAGTCATTGATGTTTCCAAGAGTACTGTATCTCTTGTCTGGGCTCGTCCTAAGCATGACGGAGGCAGCAAAATTATTGGCTATTTCGTAGAAGCTTGCAAACTTCCTGGTGATAAGTGGATACGGTGTAATACTTCACCTCACCAGATTCCCCAGGAAGAGTTCACAGTGACTGACTTAGAAGAGAAGGCTCAGTATCAATTCAGAGCAATTGCCAAGACCGCAGTAAATATCAGCCAGCCTTCTGAACCTTCCGATCCAGTGACTATCATGGCAGAAAGTGGTAAGATTCTGTTGGACATTCTATACAAAGGAAGACATCACTCATAATATATGTTTCCCCTAATAAAAAACTAAGTCTACATTTGTGAAAATAAGGACATATAAAATGATAGGTACTTTGTATACAGACATTAAAAATTATGATTATAGAGAATCTTAATAACAAGTTAAACTAAAAAGCGAGATAGCGAACTGTGAAGACCACATATTTTTAACCATACACATGCACAGAAAGATGCCCCCCCAAAATGCACCAAAATGATAAGAGTGAAGCTTTAAGGATGCTGGGATGATGGGTAATATCTTTACATTTTTCTTTATACTGTCAGCATTATCAAATTTTGGCATTAAACTTGTATTTCTTTTATAATGAATAGTTACTTTAAGAAAATCCCATCTTGAAAAAGATAGCATATTTATTTCTCATGTTTACAAATAAGCATTATATAATATAGCTTTGCATATATTAAATCCCTTTATCTTACTTCTTTCCAGTACCTCCCAGGATAGACCTGAGTGTGGCTATGAAATCTTTGCTTACTGTGAAAGCTGGAACCAACGTTTGCCTGGATGCTACTGTTTTTGGCAAACCGAAGCCCACGGTCTCTTGGAAGAAGGATGGCACGCTGCTGAAACCATCGGAAGGGATCAAGATGGCCATGCAGCGGAACCTGTGCACCCTGGAGCTGTTCAGTGTGACCCGGAAAGACTCAGGGGACTACACCATCACTGCTGAAAACCCAAGTGGCTCCAAATCAGCCACTATCAAGCTCAAAGTGTTAGGTAACTAAAGCACTTCACTAGAATCTCAGGCTTCACTTTGGTTAATGTGATGTCATAGAATTTACAAAATTAACATGTGAGAAAAGATACCTAACTTGATGTATCTTTTGTCATCATGGAATTATTCTCAACACAGGACAATAGTGTTTTACAGCTGAAAAGACCATTAGAGATCACATATCCCAGACACATAATTTTAGATATGAGGAAATTAAGATCTGGAGAAAAGTAACTTCCAAGGTCGTACAAGAAGTTAATGACAGTATAAAGACAGCAGCCCAGGTCTCCAGTCCTCCACTCTGTTCATCCCCTATTTCACATGTTTGGGTGAAAGACTTAACTTTTCTTTCTTATCCTTTCAGATAAACCAGGTCCTCCAGCATCCGTTAAAATCAACAAAATGTATTCGGATCGTGCAATGCTTTCTTGGGAACCTCCTCTTGAAGATGGAGGCTCAGAAATTACCAACTATATTGTTGACAAACGTGAAACGAGCAGACCCAACTGGGCACAAGTCTCTGCTACCGTGCCCATCACTAGCTGCAGTGTGGAGAAACTGATAGAGGGCCATGAGTATCAGTTCCGAATTTGTGCTGAAAATAAATACGGCGTGGGCGACCCGATCTTAACTGAGCCAGCAATTGCCAAAAACCCGTACGGTAAGAATGTTTTCCTGCAGTTTTTCATTCTACTTTTGAAATGTTACCTTTTAGACTGGGACATAAACCTGTCAATTAATCTCTGCAGATCCACCTGGACGCTGCGATCCTCCTGTTATTAGCAATGTAACCAAAGACCACATGACCGTCAGCTGGAAACCCCCAGCAGATGATGGCGGCTCCCCCATCACCGGCTATTTGGTTGAAAAGCGGGAAACCCACGCAGTTAACTGGACTAAAGTCAACAGAAAACCTGTGATAGAAAGAACAATAAAAGCAACAGGTCTCCAAGAAGGCACAGAATATGAGTTCCGAGTTATAGCAATCAACAAGGCTGGACCTGGCAAACCCAGCGATGCCTCCAAAGCTGTTTATGCCCAAGATCCTCTGTGTAAGTGTTCATGGAAGAGTCCCACAGATGTTTGATAACCAGCATTCAACAACTGGGAATGAGGTTTTAATGAAAATTTTCTATTATTATCCTTAGATCCTCCTGGACCACCAGCTTTCCCCAAAGTATATGACACAACCCGGAGCTCCGTGAGTCTAACGTGGGGCAAGCCAGCCTACGACGGTGGCAGTCCTATCATTGGTTACCTTGTTGAAGTGAAACGAGCTGATTCGGATAACTGGGTGAGGTGCAATTTACCCCAGAAGCTCCAGAAAACCCGCTTTGAGGTCACCGGCCTGATGGAAAACACAGAATACCAGTTCCGCGTGTATGCCGTTAATAAGATTGGATACAGTGACCCCAGTGATGTGCCAGACAAACACTGTCCCAAGGACATTTTAAGTAAGTATTACCAGGAGAAAGATACAGAACTCTTTTCATCAGTCATACTTTAAGAGGGAATATACAGAACTCCTCTACGTAGATTTATTTATTTACAAGTTTTAGGGTTGGTAACTCTAGAAGTATGTTGTAGGAGAGCTGGGTTGGTATTTTATGGTACTATATAACAAGCCAAATGGAAGGCAAGGTGATTTATGGTTTTGAAATGCTTTTCTTACTTACCTGAGAATTTCCTGTCTTCAAAAGATTATGGAATATAGGGATTTTATTGAGAATAAAAAGTTGTTGTTGTTTTTTTTTAAACTAAGTAGTGAGCTATTTCGGAGAAGGAAATGGCAACCCACTCCAGTATTCTTGCCCAGAAAATCTCAGGGACAGAGGAGCCTGGTGGGCTGCTGTCCATGGGATCGCACAGAGTCAGACACGACTGAAGCGACTTAGCAGCAATGAGCTACATTCTTAGGTTTTTATTTTCTCTTCTAACCCACCCCTCTCCATCTTAATTTCTTTTCCCATCATTTCTTCTATTCACTTATTCTCCCTAATCAATGCTCCTGTTACTTTGAATGACACTTAACCCACTATGTACTTTTCTTCCTACAATGGAATAAAGAAAGCCAGAGTGGAAGAAAGCCCAAAATCAGTCATGTAATATACAGAGAGTTTAAGAGTATGTAAGATTCATGAGATAAGGAGATGCAGATCCTCCAGGGAAAATGTGGGTTGGCCCATAGGATACTAGAAAATAGAAAGGTCGATAATTACTACAGAGTCTTAAGATAGTTGGCAAAAGTTTTGAGGATTATATTAAGAATTTTTTCAAGAACTAGAAATCAGAAACATATTTTAGGAGTTATCAGGCCAGTCCTTGGAAATACATGTTACTCTAACTTTCTTCACTCCAACATTAAACAGTTCCACCTGAGGGAGAACTTGATGCTGATTTGAGGAAGACACTCATATTGCGTGCTGGAGTTACCATGAGACTGTACGTGCCAGTAAAAGGACGTCCACCTCCCAAGATAACTTGGTCTAAACCAAATGTCAATCTAAGAGAAAGGATTGGACTGGACATAAAGTCCACTGACTTTGACACCTTCTTGCGCTGTGAAAATGTGAACAAATATGATGCAGGAAAATACATCTTGACTCTGGAGAACAGCTGTGGTAAAAAGGAATATACCATTGTAGTGAAAGTGCTTGGTAAGTCTACATGGAAAAACAATCATATATATGTTTAAAATGTAGCCAGTGTGTCTTTTAGGTATTCATTTCTTATTTACCCACTATTTATTCAGATACTCCTGGGCCACCCATCAACGTGACTGTCAAAGAAATATCCAAAGATTCTGCTTATATTACCTGGGATCCTCCCATTATTGACGGTGGAAGCCCCATCATAAACTATGTGGTAGAGAAGCGTGATGCAGAGAGGAAGTCCTGGTCTACTGTGACAACAGAGTGCTCAAAAACAAGCTTCAGAGTGTCTAACCTGGAGGAGGGAAAATCCTACTTCTTCAGGGTGTTTGCTGAAAACGAGTATGGCATTGGTGATCCCGGTGAGACACGTGATGCTGTCAAAGCTTCCGGTAAGCAAATGTAGCTACCACCCCATCATTTTGAGTGACACCTTACCTTGGTTTTCTGGGGCTTAGACTCATCATTTCTCCTTTGCTTTAGAAACCCCTGGACCAGTTGTGGACCTGAAGGTGACTTCTGTTACCAAGTCATCTTGTAGCATAGGCTGGAAGAAGCCTCGCAGCGATGGTGGAAGTCGAATTATTGGATATGTCGTTGATTTCCTGACTGAAGAAAATAAGTGGCAACGAGTCATGAAATCATTAAGCTTACAGTACACCACAAAAGACTTGACTGAAGGGAAGGAATACACCTTCCGAGTGAGCGCAGAGAATGAAAATGGAGAAGGCACCCCAAGTGAAATCAGTGCTGTGGCGAAGGATGACGTCGGTAAGCGCTTACCGTCATCTCCACTTCCCCTCTGTCATCTAAAGCGCACTCTTGGGACTTCCCTGGCAGTCCAGTGGTTAAGACTTAGCCTTCCAGTACATGGAAGTGGGTTCTCAAGTTCAATCCTTGGTCAGGGAGTTAAGATCCTACATGCCTCATGGCCAAAAAACCAAAGCATAAAACAGAAATAACATCGTGACAAATTCAATAGAGACTTTTAAAATGTGCCATATAAAAAACTAAAAGTGCTCTTGAGCCCTATTCCCTAGCTTACGTAAAAACCCTTTAAAAACTATAATGATCTGAAAAAATTAACTGCCTGGCATTAAAAAATGACTTATCTCTGCTGTTTTACAGTGGCTCCTGACCTTGACTTAAAGGACCTACCAGACTTGTGCTACTTGGCCAAAGAAAACAGCAACTTCCGTCTTAAGATCCCCATAAAAGGCAAGCCAGTTCCATCCGTGTCCTGGAAGAAAGGGGAAGACCCTCTAGCAACAGACACAAGAGTCAGCGTTGAGTCGTCTGCAGTTAACACCACTCTTGTCGTATATGATTGCCGAAAATCTGATGCTGGAAAATACACAATCACACTGAAGAATGTGGCTGGCACCAAGGAAGGGACTCTCACCATAAAAGTTGTTGGCAAGCCTGGCATCCCCACTGGACCGATCAAATTTGAAGAAGTCACAGCAGAAGCCATAACCTTAAAGTGGGGTCCTCCAAAGGACGATGGAGGTTCTGAGATCACCAACTACATCCTAGAGAAGAGAGATTCTGTAAACAACAAGTGGGTGACTTGTGCCTCGGCTGTCCAGAAAACCACTTTCAGGGTCATGAGACTCCATGAGGGGATGGAATACACCTTCCGGGTCAGTGCCGAAAATAAATACGGTGTAGGAGAGGGTCTGAAATCGGAGCCAATTGTTGCCAGACACCCATTTGGTAAGTGTCTCAAGGTCAGAAAACATAAAGCAGAACATGGTTCCAGTTCATTTAGAATACATTCCTGATTATAAATCTTGAATTATCTCCTTTTTCCTAGATGTGCCTGATGCTCCCCCACCTCCCAATATCGTGGATGTCAGACATGACTCCGTATCTCTAACATGGACTGACCCCAGGAAAACTGGAGGTTCTCCGATTACAGGTATTTTGTTGGCTCTTATCCTAGAGCATTTACATTAGTATTTTTTCCAAATCTTCCTCCCCGAAAACAAGCTGAACCTGTGCTACTTACTCATAGTACTATCTGCACATCCAAAAGTGAATGTTCCGTTTTTCAGTTCGTTGTGCATTCAGAACATTAAGAATTAAGTAAGCTAAATCATTAAGCTAACTTCATTTGAATGAAAAACTCCTAATGTAATAGTTAATAAAGGCTTTCTAAATGATAGTATCTATTTTTATAAGTTAAAATGTTTCAACAGAAGGTGCCAGAATAAGTCTATTCCAGGAGATAAAAATATCCCTATGGCTAGGTAATAAAAGTATAGATACAAACAGGAATGATTATTTGTTCTGCGTGTGTGTGTATTTAAAAATCAGGCTACATTTGTACTTTCTATGTGAACTGACACATCACTGGGTCTTTTGTAGGGTATCATATCGAGTTCAAGGAAAGAAACAGCCTTTTGTGGAAGAGAGCTAATAAGACTCCTATTAGGATGAAAGACTTCAAAGTGACAGGACTGACTGAAGGTCTGGAATATGAGTTCCGAGTTATGGCAATCAACTTAGCAGGAGTAGGCAAACCAAGCCTGCCATCAGAGCCAGTCGTGGCCCTTGATCCAATTGGTAAGTCATTATACAGAGACTTTGTATAATGTCTCTTTGTATTTCTTCATGAAGAAAACATTGGTGTGTGGCTGACTGGGTTGGTTGCTTTGTTGCTTTATTTTAGATCCTCCTGGCAAACCTGAGGTTATCAGTGTAACAAGGAATTCAGTGACTCTCGTCTGGACTGAACCTAAATATGATGGTGGCCATAAGTTGACTGGCTATATAGTAGAGAAGCGAGATCTTCCCTCTAAATCCTGGACGAAAGCCAACCATGTTAATGTCCCAGATTGTGCCTTTACTGTTACTGACCTTGTCGAGGGCGGGAAATATGAATTCCGAATTAGAGCAAAGAATACAGCAGGTGCTATCAGTGCTCCATCAGAGAGTACAGGAACCATTATCTGCAAAGATGAATATGGTAGGTCTATTTTATTTTTTATGCACATTAAAAAAGAAAAAACAGTAAATTAAGCCACCTTCCTTTTCTGATTCAATGTTTGTTTTTGTTTCTTTTTTTTCCTTTGCAGAGGCACCAACCATTGTTCTTGATCCCACAATAAAAGACGGGCTAACAGTTAAAGCAGGAGACACCATAATTCTGAGTGCCATTAGCATTCTTGGCAAGCCTCTTCCAAAATCAAGTTGGTCCAGGGCAGGAAAAGACATACGACCATCAGATATCGTTCAGATAACTTCAACCCCAACATCTTCCATGCTTGCTGTCAAATATGCCACTAGAAAAGATGCTGGTGAATACACCATCACTGCTACTAATCCTTTTGGCACAAAGAGTGAACATGTGAAGGTGACAGTGCTTGATGTACCTGGTCCCCCCGGTCCCATCGAAATCAGTAACGTTTCTGCTGAAAAAGCAACACTCACCTGGACACCTCCCTTGGAAGATGGTGGCTCACCAATTAAGTCCTATATCCTGGAAAAGAGAGAAACCAGCCGACTTCTGTGGACAGCGGTTGCCGAAGATATTCAGTCTTGCAGGCATGTGGCCACCAAACTTATCCAAGGAAACGAGTATGTCTTCCGGGTCTCAGCTGTAAACCAGTATGGCAAAGGAGAACCTGTACAGTCTGAACCTGTCAAAATGGTAGACAGATTTGGTAAGTACAGCATATAAGGGAATTGACACATAAACCTTTGCAGCAGAGCTTAGGAAATCACAGATTTCTCACAAATTTGCTTCCTTTTCAGGTCCGCCTGGCCCCCCTGGAAAGCCAGAGGTTTCCAATGTCACTAAAAACACGGCCACTATCAGTTGGAAAAGGCCAGTTGATGACGGTGGCAGCGAGATCACAGGGTATCATGTAGAAAGGAGAGAGAAGAAAGGCTTGCGATGGGTGAGAGCAACAAAGACTCCAGTTTCTGATCTCAGATGCAAAGTGACAGGACTGCAAGAAGGAAACACCTACGAGTTCCGCGTCAGTGCGGAGAACAAAGCAGGAATCGGTCCGCCTAGTGATGCTTCAAATCCTGTTCTAATGAAAGATGTTGCCTGTTAGTATCTATCTTTTTCAACACAGCTCTTTGGGGAGTGCCGGTATTTAATTTATACCAAATCCAAACCCTTAACATTTTTGTGCCTGTTTCCTTTCCAGATCCCCCAGGACCACCTTCAAATGCACGTGTCACTGACACTACCAAGAAATCTGCTTCTTTGGCATGGGGCAAGCCTCATTATGACGGTGGCCTTGAAATCACCGGCTATGTCGTGGAGCATCAAAAAGTAGGAGATGAGGGCTGGATAAAGGATACAACGGGAACGGCCCTCAGAATCACTGAGTTTGTGGTCCCTGATCTGGAGACCAAAGAAAAATACAATTTTAGAATCAGTGCCATCAATGATGCTGGTGTTGGGGAGCCAGCAGTGATTCCAAATGTTGAAATTGTGGAACGGGAGATGGCCCCTGACTTCGAACTAGATGCTGAGCTTCGAAGAACTCTTGTTGTGAGAGCAGGACTCAGTATTAGAATATTCGTGCCCATTAAAGGTCGACCTGCCCCTGAAGTGACATGGACCAAAGATGGTATCAACCTTAAAAACCGAGCTAACATCGAAAATACAGAGTCATTCACGCTCCTGATCATCCCAGAATGTAACAGATACGACACTGGTAAATTTGTGATGACCATAGAAAACCCTGCTGGGAAGAAGAGTGGCTTCGTTAATGTCAGAGTCTTGGACACACCAGGACCTGTCCTCAACCTGAGACCTACTGACATCACGAAGGAGAGCGTCACCCTGCACTGGGACCTCCCTCTGATAGACGGGGGCTCACGTATCACAAACTACATTGTGGAGAAACGAGAAGCAACACGGAAATCTTACTCCACGGTCACCACGAAGTGCCATAAATGCACATATAAAGTCACTGGCTTGTCTGAAGGGTGTGAATACTTCTTCAGGGTGATGGCCGAAAACGAGTATGGAATTGGCGAGCCGGCAGAAACAACGGAGCCTGTGAGGGCCTCCGAAGCACCATCACCACCAGATAGTCTTAACATCATGGACATAACTAAGAGCACAGTCAGCTTGGCATGGCCTAAACCCAAACACGATGGTGGCAGTAAGATCACTGGCTATGTGATTGAAGCCCAGAGAAAAGGTTCTGACCAGTGGACCCACATCACAACCGTGAAGGGGCTGGAATGTGTTGTAAAGAATCTGACCGAAGGGGAAGAATACACCTTCCAGGTAATGGCAGTGAACAGCGCAGGGAGAAGCGCCCCTAGAGAAAGCAGACCCGTCATTGTCAAGGAGCAGACCATGCTTCCAGAACTGGACCTCCGCGGCATTTATCAGAAATTAGTCATCGCTAAAGCTGGTGACAACATCAAAGTCGAAATTCCAGTGCTCGGTCGACCAAAGCCCACGGTTACGTGGAAGAAAGGAGACCAGATTCTTAAACAGACACAGAGAGTTAATTTTGAAAATACAGCAACTTCCACCATCTTAAACATCAACGAGTGCGTAAGAAGCGACAGTGGGCCCTACCCATTAACAGCAAGGAACATTGTGGGAGAGGTTGGTGATGTCATCACCATTCAAGTCCATGACATCCCAGGGCCACCTACTGGACCTATCAAATTTGATGAAGTTTCATCTGATTTCATCACCTTCTCTTGGGAGCCACCTGAGAACGATGGAGGTGTCCCCATAAGCAACTATGTGGTAGAAATGCGGCAGACTGATAGTACCACATGGGTCGAACTAGCAACCACTGTCATACGCACGACCTACAAAGCCACTCGCCTTACCACCGGGGTAGAGTACCAATTCCGGGTAAAAGCTCAAAACAGATACGGAGTGGGGCCTGGCATCACGTCAGCATCTGTAGTTGCCAACTATCCATTTAAGGTCCCTGGGCCTCCTGGTACCCCCCAGGTGGCTGCAGTTACCAAGGACTCAATCACAATCAGCTGGCATGAGCCTCTTTCTGATGGTGGAAGCCCCATTTTAGGATACCACGTTGAAAGAAAAGAACGAAACGGTATTCTCTGGCAGACTGTGAGCAAAGCATTAGTACCCGGCAACATTTTCAAATCAAGTGGACTAACAGATGGTATTGCTTATGAATTCCGAGTGATCGCAGAAAACATGGCTGGCAAAGGCAAGCCAAGCAAGCCATCTGAACCTATTTTAGCTTTGGATCCCATTGACCCACCTGGGAAACCGATTCCTCTCAATATTACTAGACACACAGTGACTCTTAAATGGGCTAAGCCTGAATATACTGGAGGCTTTAAAATTACTAGTTATATCGTTGAAAAGCGGGATCTTCCTAATGGACGGTGGCTAAAGGCCAACTTCAGCAACATTTTAGAGAATGAATTTACAGTCAGTGGACTAACCGAAGATGCTGCATATGAATTCCGTGTCATTGCCAAAAATGCTGCTGGTGCTATTAGCCCACCATCTGAGCCATCAGATGCTATCACATGCAGGGATGACGTTGAAGCCCCAAGGATAATGGTGGATGTCAAATTTAAGGACACAATTACATTAAAAGCAGGTGAAGCATTCAAGCTGGAAGCTGATGTTTCAGGTCGCCCACCTCCAACAATGCAATGGACCAAAGATGGAAAGGAGCTTGAAAACACAGCAAAATTAGAAATTAAAATTGCAGATTTCTCTACTAACCTGGTAAACAAGGATTCGCTGAGAAGGGATGGCGGTGCCTATACCCTTACAGCAACTAATCCCGGCGGTTTTGCCAAACACATCTTCCAGGTCAAAGTTCTTGATAGACCAGGCCCTCCAGAAGGACCTTTAGCTGTATCTGACGTGACATCAGAAAAGTGTGTACTGTCATGGTTGCCTCCACTGGATGACGGAGGTGCCAAAATCGAGCATTATGTCGTTCAGAAACGTGAAACCAGCAGGCTGGCATGGACAAATGTAGCCTCAGAAGTCCAACTAACAAAACTAAAGGTTACTAAACTTTTGAAAGGCAATGAATACATATTCCGTGTGATGGCTGTAAACAAATATGGCGTTGGAGAGCCACTGGACTCAGAGCCTATGCTTGCAGTGGATCCTTATGGACCTCCCGATCCACCTAAAAACCCTGAAGTTACCAGTATCACTAAAGATTCCATGGTTGTCTGCTGGAGCCATCCTGACTCTGATGGTGGCAGTGAAATCATCAATTACATTGTGGAACGGCGAGATAAAGCAGGGCAACGCTGGGTGAAATGCAACAAAAAGACCCTTACTGATTTAAGATACAAAGTGTCTGGGCTGACAGAAGGACATGAGTATGAGTTCCGGGTCATGGCTGAGAACGCGGCTGGAATCAGCGCACCCAGCGCTACCAGTCCATTTTATAAAGCTTGTGATGCTGTGTTTAAACCCGGCCCACCAGGTAACCCACGTGTTCTAGATACAAGCAGATCATCCATTTCGATTGCTTGGAACAAACCTATCTATGATGGTGGTTCTGAAATCACTGGGTATATGGTTGAGATCGCCCTGCCAGAGGAAGACGAATGGAAGATTGTCACTCCACCAGCTGGGCTCAAGGCAACTTCGTACACCATCACCAACCTCACAGAGAACCAGGAATATAAAATTCGCATCTATGCCATGAATTCTGAAGGCATTGGGGAACCTGCACTTGTTCCTGGAACTCCAAAGGCTGAAGAGAGGATGCTGCCTCCAGAGATTGAACTTGATGCCGAACTGCGCAAAGTTGTTACCATAAGAGCTTGCTGTACTCTGAGACTTTTTGTTCCCATCAAAGGAAGGCCGGCACCTGAGGTGAAGTGGACCCGAGAACACGGAGAATCTTTAGATAAAGCTAGCATCGAGTCCACAAGCTCTTACACCCTGCTTATTGTTGGAAACGTCAACAGATTCGACAGTGGCAAATACATTCTAACCATAGAAAACAGCTCAGGCAGCAAGTCTGCGTTTGTCAACGTCAGAGTCCTAGACACACCAGGCCCTCCACAGGACCTGAAGGTGAAGGAGGTCACTAAGACATCTGTCACACTGACATGGGAGCCTCCTCTTATTGACGGAGGTTCGAAAATAAATAACTATATTGTTGAAAAGCGGGAATCAACAAGGAAAGCATATTCAACTGTGACAACAAATTGCCACAAGACTTCCTGGAAGGTAGACCAGCTTCAGGAAGGCTGCAGCTACTACTTCAGGGTTCTCGCCGAAAATGAGTATGGCATCGGGCTGCCTGCTGAAACCGCAGAATCTGTGAAAGCATCAGAACGACCTCTGCCTCCAGGAAAGATAACGTTGGTGGACGTCACACGAAACAGTGTGTCGCTGTCCTGGGAGAAACCTGAGCATGACGGAGGCAGCCGAATTCTAGGCTACATCGTAGAGATGCAGAGCAAAGGCAGTGACAAATGGGTCACATGTGCCACAGTCAAAGTCACGGAAGCCACTATTACTGGATTAATTCAGGGTGAGGAGTACTCTTTCCGTGTGTCTGCTCAGAACGAGAAGGGCATTAGTGATCCGAGACAACTGAGTGTGCCAGTAATTGCCAAGGATCTTGTCATTCCGCCAGCCTTCAAACTCCTGTTCACTACTTTCACTGTCCTGGCAGGTGAAGACCTAAAAGTCGACGTTCCATTCATTGGACGCCCTACGCCAGCCGTGACCTGGCATAAAGATGATGTGCCACTGAAGCAGACGACCAGAGTAAACGCTGAGAGCACAGAAAATAACTCACTACTGACAATAAAGGAAGCGTGCCGAGAAGATGTTGGACATTACATCGTTAAACTGACTAACTCGGCTGGTGAAGCTACCGAAACCCTTAATGTGATCGTACTTGACAAACCAGGGCCTCCAACAGGACCAGTTAAAATGGATGAAGTGACAGCTGACAGTATTACTTTCTCCTGGGGCCCACCTAAGTATGATGGTGGAAGTTCTATCAACAATTACATTGTAGAAAAACGGGACACTTCCACAACCACCTGGCAGATTGTGTCAGCTACTGTTGCAAGGACAACCATAAAAGCTTGCAGGTTAAAGACTGGATGCGAGTATCAGTTCAGGATTGCAGCTGAAAACAGATATGGAAAGAGCACCTACCTCACTTCAGAGCCTGTTGTAGCCCAGTATCCATTCAAAGTTCCTGGTCCTCCTGGCACACCATTTGTAATGCTATCCTCCAAGGACAGCATGGAAGTACACTGGAACGAGCCAGTCAGCGACGGAGGTAGCAAAGTCATTGGCTATCACTTGGAACGCAAGGAAAGAAACAGCATCCTCTGGGTTAAGTTGAATAAGACACCTATTCCTCAAACCAAGTTTAAAACAACTGGCCTCGACGAAGGCATTGAATATGAATTTAGAGTCTCTGCAGAGAATATTGTGGGCATCGGCAAGCCAAGTAAAGTGTCCGAAAGCTACGTAGCCCGTGATCCATGTGATCCACCAGGAAAGCCAGAGCCAATCATTGTCACAAGAAATTCCGTGACTCTTCAGTGGAAGAAACCCACTTACGATGGTGGAAGCAAGATCACTGGTTATATTGTTGAAAAGAAAGAACTGCCCGAGGGCCGCTGGATGAAAGCCAGTTTTACCAACGTCATTGACACTCAGTTTGAAGTAACTGGCCTAGTTGAAGACCACAGGTACGAGTTCCGGGTTATAGCCCGAAATGCTGCAGGAGTGTTTAGCGAGCCTTCAGAGAGCACAGGAGCCATAACAGCAAGAGATGAGGTAGAACCACCACAGATTCGCATGGATCCAAAATACAAAGATACAATCGTGGTGCATGCTGGTGAGCTATTTAAGATTGATGCAGATATTTATGGCAAACCGATACCAACCACTCAGTGGATAAGAGGTGATCATGAGCTCGCAAATACAGCTCGATTAGAAATTAAGAGCACTGACTTTGCCACCAGTCTCAGTGTAAAGGATGCAATACGCATTGACAGTGGAAGTTACATACTGAAGGCCAAAAACGTCGCAGGAGAGAAGTCAGTCACTGTAAATGTCAAAGTCCTTGACAGGCCAGGGCCACCCGACGGACCTATTGTTATATCAGGAGTTACAGCAGAAAAATGCACACTAGCTTGGAAACCCCCACTCCAAGATGGTGGGAGTGATATCATAAATTATATTGTGGAAAGGAGAGAGACCAGCCGCTTGGTTTGGACTGTGGTTGATGCTAACGTACAGACTCTCGGCTGCAAGGTTACTAAGCTGCTTGAAGGCAATGAATATATTTTCCGTGTAATGGCTGTCAACAAATATGGTGTTGGCGAACCTCTTGAATCTGAGCCAGTAACTGCCAAGAATCCATTTGTAGTGCCAGATGCACCAAAGGCTCCGGAAATCACAGCAGTGACCAAGGACTCAATGATTGTTGTATGGGAAAGACCGGCATCTGATGGCGGCAGTGAAATCCTCGGGTATGTTCTTGAAAAACGCGACAAGGAGGGCATCAGATGGACAAGATGCCACAAACGTCTGATTGGGGAGCTGCGCCTGAGAGTAACCGGCCTCTTAGAAAATCATAATTACGAGTTCAGAGTCTCAGCCGAGAACGCTGCTGGACTTAGCGAGCCAAGCCCACCCTCTGCTTATCAAAAGGCTTGTGATCCTATTTATAAACCAGGACCTCCAAACAACCCCAGAGTCACTGATATTACCAGATCTTCCGTCTTCCTTTCTTGGGGCAAACCAATATATGACGGTGGCTGTGAAATCCAAGGATACATTGTTGAAAAATGTGACGTGAGTGTTGGTGAATGGACAATGTGCACTCCACCGACTGGAATCAATAAAACAAACATAGAAGTGGAGAAGCTATTGGAAAAGCATGAATACAACTTCCGTATCTGTGCTGTTAACAAAGCTGGAGTGGGAGAACATGCTGATGTCCCTGGACCTGTTATGGTTGAAGAAAAGTTGGAAGCACCAGACATTGACCTTGACCTGGAACTGAGGAAAATTCTAAATATAAGGGCAGGTGGCTCCTTAAGGTTATTTGTTCCTATTAGAGGTCGTCCTACACCAGAAGTTAAATGGGGCAAAGTGGATGGTGAAATCCGAGACGCAGCTATTATCGACAGCACTAGCAGCTTCACCTCCCTTGTTCTTGACAATGTCAACCGATATGATAGTGGAAAATACACTCTCACGTTAGAAAACAGCAGTGGGACAAAGTCTGCCTTTGTGACTGTAAGAGTTCTAGACACACCGAGTCCACCCGTTAACCTGAAAGTCACAGAAATCACTAAAGACTCGGTGTCAATCACATGGGAACCGCCTCTGTTGGATGGGGGATCCAAAATTAAAAACTACATTGTTGAGAAACGTGAAGCCACAAGGAAATCATATGCTGCAGTCGTAACAAACTGCCATAAGAATTCTTGGAAAATTGACCAACTCCAAGAAGGTTGTAGTTACTACTTTAGAGTCACAGCTGAGAACGAGTATGGTATTGGCCTTCCCGCCCACACTGAGGATCCAGTTAAGGTTGCAGAAGTCCCACAACCTCCAGGAAAAATCACTGTGGATGATGTCACCAGAAACAGTGTCTCTTTGAGCTGGACAAAGCCTGAACATGATGGCGGCAGTAAAATCATTCAGTATATTGTGGAGATGCAAGCTAAACACAGTGAGAAATGGTCAGAGTGTGCTCGAGTCAAGTCCCTTGAAGCCGTAATTACCAACCTAACTCAGGGAGAAGAGTACCTTTTTAGAGTTGTGGCTGTAAATGAAAAGGGGAGAAGTGATCCTAGGTCTCTTGCGGTTCCAGTAGTTGCCAAAGATCTGGTCATTGAGCCAGATGTGAGACCTGCATTTAACAGTTACAGTGTACAGGTTGGCCAAGATTTGAAAATAGAAGTACCCATTTCTGGACGTCCTAAGCCAACTATTACTTGGACTAAAGACGATCTTCCACTGAAGCAGACTACAAGAATCAATGTCACTGATTCAGTCGACCTCACTGTACTCAGTATTAAAGAAACTCATAAGGATGATGGTGGACATTATGGAATCACAGTTGCTAATGTGGTTGGTCAGAAGACAGCCTCCATTGAAATTATAACCCTAGATAAGCCTGATCCTCCAAAAGGACCTGTTAAATTTGATGAAGTCAGTGCTGAAAGTATTACCTTATCTTGGGAACCTCCATCATATACAGGGGGCTGCCAGATCACTAACTACGTAGTTCAGAAAAGAGATACAACCACCACAGTATGGGATGTTGTTTCTGCTACTGTGGCCAGAACGACACTCAAAGTGACCAAACTCAAAACTGGTACAGAATATCAATTCAGAATATTTGCTGAAAACAGATATGGACAAAGCTTTGCCTTGGAATCTGAGCCAGTTGTAGCTCAATATCCCTACAAAGAACCAGGCCCTCCAGGTACACCATTTGCCACAGCCATTTCCAAAGATTCCATGGTTATACAGTGGCATGAACCAATCAATAATGGTGGCAGCCCAATCATAGGTTACCACCTTGAGAAAAAGGAAAGAAACAGTATCTTGTGGACAAAAGTCAACAAAACTATTATCCATGATACCCAGTTTAAAGCAATCAACCTTGAAGAAGGCATTGAATATGAATTCAGAGTGTATGCTGAAAATATTGTTGGTATAGGCAAAGCAAGCAAGAATTCCGAATGCTATGTAGCCAGAGATCCCTGTGACCCACCAGGAACCCCAGAAGCAATCATCGTTAAAAGACATGAAATCACTTTACAATGGACCAAACCCGCATATGATGGTGGAAGTGTGATTACGGGCTACATCGTAGAGAAGCGTGATCTGCCTGAGGGTCGCTGGATGAAAGCCAGCTTCACAAACGTCATTGAAACTCAGTTTACTGTGTCAGGTCTTACTGAAGATCAAAGATATGAATTCAGAGTCATTGCAAAGAATGCAGCAGGTGCAATAAGCAAACCTTCGGACAGCACTGGACCGATAACTGCCAGGGATGAGGTCGAACTCCCAAGAATTTCAATGGATCCAAAATTTAGAGACACAATTGTGGTAAATGCTGGAGAAACATTCAGGCTTGAAGCCGATGTCCATGGAAAGCCCCTACCTACCATTGAGTGGTTAAGAGGAGATAAGGAGATTGAAGAATCTGCTAGATATGAAATAAAGAACACAGATTTCAAGGCTTTACTTATTGTAAAGGATGCCATTAGAATTGATGGTGGACAGTATATTTTAAGAGCTTCCAACGTTGCAGGTTCTAAGTCATTCCCAGTCAACGTAAAAGTGTTAGACAGACCAGGGCCTCCAGAAGGGCCTGTCCAGGTTACTGGAGTCACCGCTGAAAAATGCACATTAACATGGTCTCCACCACTTCAAGACGGTGGCAGTGACATTTCTCACTATGTTGTTGAAAAGAGAGAAACAAGTCGGCTTGCCTGGACTGTTGTTGCTTCAGAGGTTGTAACCAATTCTCTGAAAGTTACCAAACTCTTAGAAGGGAATGAATATATTTTCCGTATAATGGCTGTCAACAAATATGGTGTTGGCGAGCCTTTGGAATCTGCACCAGTACTCATGAAAAACCCATTCGTGCTTCCTGGACCACCAAAAAGCTTGGAAGTCACCAACATTGCCAAGGACTCCATGACCGTCTGTTGGAACCGTCCAGACAGTGATGGTGGAAGTGAGATTATTGGTTACATCGTAGAGAAGAGAGACAGAAGTGGCATTCGGTGGATAAAATGTAATAAACGCCGCATTACAGACTTACGGCTAAGAGTAACAGGATTAACAGAAGATCATGAGTATGAATTCAGAGTCTCTGCAGAAAATGCAGCTGGAGTTGGAGAACCAAGTCCACCTACAGTTTATTATAAGGCCTGTGATCCTGTGTTCAAACCTGGCCCCCCCATCAACGCACACATTGTAGACACCACGAAAAATTCAATTACACTTGCTTGGGGTAAACCCATCTACGATGGTGGCAGTGAGATTCTGGGATATGTAGTAGAAATCTGTAAAGCAGATGAAGAAGAATGGCAAATAGTTACTCCCCAGACAGGCCTGAAAGCCACTCGATTTGAAATTTCAAAACTCACTGAACACCAAGAGTATAAAGTACGAGTCTGTGCCCTCAATAAAGTTGGTTTAGGTGAGGCTACAGCAGTTCCTGGTACTGTGAAACCAGAAGATAAACTTGAAGCACCTGAACTTGACCTCGACTCTGAATTAAGGAAAGGAATCGTTGTAAGAGCTGGTGGATCTGTCAGAATTCACATTCCATTCAAAGGTCGCCCAACACCCGAGATCACCTGGTCTCGAGAGGAAGGTGAATTCACAGATAAGGTCCAAATCGAAAAAGCAGCAAACTATACCCAACTATCAATAGATAACTGTGATAGAAATGATGCTGGAAAATACATTCTCAAGCTGGAAAACAGCAGTGGGTCTAAATCTGCTTTTGTAACTGTAAAAGTTCTTGACACCCCAGGACCACCACAGAATTTGGCAGTCAAAGAAGTGAGAAAAGATTCTGTCCTTCTGGTGTGGGACCCACCCTTAATTGATGGGGGTGCAAAGGTCAAGAACTATGTTATTGACAAACGTGAATCAACCAGGAAAGCATATGCTAATGTGAGTAATAAATGCAGCAAAACAAGCCTCAAAGTTGAGAATCTTACAGAAGGAGCCATTTATTACTTTAGAGTCATGGCTGAAAATGAATTTGGAATTGGTGTTCCCGTGGAAACTGTTGATGCTGTGAAAGCATCTGAACCTCCTTCCCCACCAGGAAAGGTCACACTCACTGATGTGTCCCAGACCAGTGCATCCCTGATGTGGGAGAAACCTGAACATGACGGTGGGAGCCGAATTCTGGGGTATGTTGTTGAAATGCAGCCCAAAGGAACAGAAAAATGGAGTGTGGTGGCTGAATCCAAAGTCTGTAACGCAGTTGTTACTGGTTTGAGTTCTGGGCAAGAATATCACTTCCGTGTCAAGGCTTACAACGAGAAAGGACAAAGTGATCCACGAGTGCTTGGTGTTCCTGTCATAGCCAAAGACTTGACTATACAGCCTAGTTTTAAGTTACCATTTAACACATACAGTGTCCAAGCTGGTGAAGATCTTAAAATCGAAATTCCTGTTATTGGCCGACCAAGACCTGAAATTTCATGGGTCAAAGATGGCGAGCCTCTTAAACAGACAACAAGAGTAAATGTTGAGAAAACAGCTACTTCAACTATTTTGCACATTAAAGAAAGTAACAAAGATGACTTTGGGAAATACACTGTAACAGCAACAAATAGTGCAGGTACCGCAACGGAAAATCTCAGTATTATCGTTTTGGAAAAGCCTGGACCTCCAGTTGGACCAGTTCGATTTGATGAAGTTAGTGCCGATTTTGTGGTCATATCTTGGGAACCTCCAGCCTATACTGGCGGCTGCCAAATAAGCAACTACATAGTAGAGAAGCGAGATACAACCACCACCACTTGGCACATGGTATCAGCAACAGTGGCAAGAACAACAATTAAAATAACCAAGCTGAAAACGGGCAGTGAGTACCAGTTTAGAATTTTTGCAGAAAACAGGTATGGAAAAAGTGCCCCCTTGGATTCTAAACCAGTTATTGTACAATATCCATTTAAAGAACCTGGACCACCTGGCACTCCTTTTGTGACATCAGTCTCAAAAGATCAAATGCTTGTGCAATGGCACGAGCCAGTTAATGATGGAGGCAGCAAGGTCATTGGCTACCATCTTGAACAGAAAGAAAAGAATAGCATTTTATGGGTCAAAGTAAATAAGGCTCCCATTCAAGACACCAAATTCAAAACAACTGGGCTTGATGAAGGCCTTGAGTATGAGTTCAAAGTTTCTGCTGAAAATATTGTTGGCATCGGCAAGCCAAGCAAAGTGTCGGAATGCTTTGTTGCTCGTGATCCTTGTGACCCACCAGGTCGCCCTGAAGCCATTGTTATTACAAGAAACAATGTCACACTGAAATGGAAGAAACCAGCCTACGATGGTGGCAGCAAAATAACAGGTTATGTTGTAGAAAAGAAAGATCTACCTGATGGCCGTTGGATGAAAGCCAGCTTTACCAATGTATTAGAAACTGAATTTACAGTGAGTGGACTTGTAGAAGACCAAAGATATGAATTTAGAGTAATTGCAAGAAACGCAGCTGGCAACTTTAGCGAACCATCCGAGAGTACTGGTGCCATTACTGCTAGAGATGAAATTGATGCACCAAATGCCTCACTGGATCCCAAATATAAAGATGTCATCGTTGTTCATGCAGGAGAGACTTTTGTCCTTGAAGCAGATATCCGTGGCAAACCTATCCCTGATATTGTTTGGTCAAAAGATGGAAGAGAGCTTGAAGAAACAGCTGCCAGAATGGAAATCAAGTCTACTATTCAGAGGACAACCCTTGTTGTCAAAGACTGTATACGTAGTGACGGAGGACAATATATCCTGAAACTCAGCAATGTTGGTGGTACCAAGACTATACCCATCACTGTAAAGGTACTTGACAGGCCAGGACCTCCTGAAGGGCCTCTGAAAGTTTCTGGGGTTACTGCTGAAAAATGTTACCTGGCATGGAACCCACCTTTACACGATGGCGGTGCTAGTATTTCCCATTACATCATTGAAAAGAGAGAGACCAGCAGACTCTCCTGGACCCAGGTTTCAACTGAGGTGCAGGCCCTTAACTACAAAGTCACTAAACTTCTCCCTGGTAACGAGTACATTTTCCGTGTCACAGCTGTGAATAAATATGGGATTGGAGAGCCGCTGGAATCTGAGCCTGTTATAGCCCGTAATCCTTATAAGCCACCAGGTCCTCCTTCACCACCCGAAGCCTCAGCAATCACCAAAGATTCTATGGTCGTAACATGGGCACGGCCAGTAGATGATGGAGGTGCTGAAATCGAGGGCTATATTCTTGAAAAGAGAGACAAGGAAGGTGTTAGATGGACCAAGTGCAACAAGAAAACACTAACAGATCTTCGATTCAGGGTAACTGGCCTTACTGAAGGGCATTCCTATGAATTCCGAGTTGCTGCTGAAAATGCAGCTGGTGTGGGTGAACCCAGCGAGCCTTCTGTTTTCTATCGTGCATGTGATGCTCTGTATCCACCAGGACCACCAAGTAATCCGAAAGTGACAGACACTTCCAGATCTTCTGTCTCCCTGGCGTGGAGTAAACCAATTTACGATGGTGGTGCACCTGTTAAGGGCTACGTTGTTGAGGTCAAAGAAGCCACTGCTGATGAGTGGACAACGTGTACTCCACCAACAGGACTACAAGGAAAGCAGTTCACAGTGACCAAGCTTAAAGAAAATACTGAATATAACTTCCGTATCTGTGCCATCAACTCTGAAGGTGTAGGTGAGCCTGCAACTATCCCTGGTTCAGTTGTTGCTAGAGAGAGACAAGAGCCACCAGAAATAGAACTGGATGCTGACCTCAGAAAAGTGGTCATTCTGCGTGCAAGTGCTACTCTACGCTTATTTGTCACTATCAAAGGTCGCCCGGAACCTGAAGTGAAATGGGAAAAGGCCGAAGGTGTTCTCACTGACAGGGCCCAGATTGAGGTGACCAGCTCATACACAATGCTGGTAATTGATAACGTTACCAGATTTGACAGTGGTCGGTATAATCTGACACTAGAAAACAACAGTGGCTCTAAAACTGCTTTTGTTAACGTCAGAGTTCTTGACTCACCAAGTGCCCCTGTGAATCTGACTGTAAGAGACGTGAAGAAAGACTCTGTGATACTGGCTTGGGAACCACCGCTTATTGACGGCGGAGCTAAGATTACAAACTACATTGTCGAAAAACGAGAAACAACACGAAAAGCATATGCTACTGTTACAAACAACTGCACAAAGAACAGTTTTAAAATCGAAAATCTTCAAGAAGGGTGTTCTTACTACTTCCGAGTCTTGGCTTCCAATGAATATGGAATTGGTTTGCCAGCTGAAACAACTGAACCCGTTAAAGCTTCTGAACCACCCCTCCCACCTGGAAGAGTAACTCTTGTCGATGTGACCCGTAACACAGCTACAATTAAGTGGGAGAAACCAGAAAGTGATGGTGGCAGCAAAATTACTGGTTATGTAGTTGAAATGCAGACTAAAGGGAGTGAAAAATGGAGCATATGCGCACAAGTGAAGACTCTAGAAGCAACTATATCAGGCCTAACTGCTGGAGAGGAGTATATCTTCAGGGTAGCTGCAATTAACGAAAAAGGAAAAAGTGATCCAAGACAACTTGGAGTGCCAGTAATTGCAAGGGATATTGAAATAAAGCCTTCAGTTGAGCTTCCTTTCAATACTTTCAATGTAAAGGCCAGAGACCAACTGAAGATTGATGTTCCATTTAAGGGAAGACCTCAAGCTACTGTAAGCTGGAAAAAAGATGGTCAGACCCTTAAAGAGACAACTAGGGTCAATGTTTCTTCTTCAAAGACTGTAACATCACTAACAATTAAGGAAGCTTCAAGGGAAGATGTTGGCACTTATGAATTATGTGTTTCAAATAGTGCTGGATCCGTAACAGTTCCTATCACTGTTATTGTGCTTGACAAACCAGGACCTCCCGGACCTATACATATTGATGAGGTTAGTTGCGACAATATAACCATTTCTTGGAATCCTCCAGAATATGATGGTGGCTGCCAGATTAGCAATTACATTGTTGAAAAGAGAGAAACCACTTCTACAACATGGCATGTAGTTTCACAAGCAGTTGCAAGAACATCCATTAAAATAGTTCGTCTAGTAACAGGAAGTGAGTATCAGTTCCGCGTTTGTGCAGAAAACCGCTTTGGAAAGAGCTCCTACAGTGAATCTTCTACTGTAGTTGCCGAGTATCCATTCAGCCCCCCGGGTCCTCCTGGTACTCCTAGAGTTGTGCATGCCACAAAATCCACCATGTTGGTAACCTGGCAAGTGCCAGTTAATGATGGAGGAAGTCAAGTACTGGGTTATCACCTTGAGTATAAAGAAAGAAGCAGCATTCTTTGGTCAAAAGCAAATAAAATGCTCATTGCCGATACGCAAATGAAAGTCTCTGGCCTTGATGAAGGACTGATGTATGAGTATCGTGTATATGCTGAGAATATTGCTGGAATTGGTAAATGCAGTAAATCTTGTGAGCCAGTCCCTGCAAGAGACCCTTGTGACCCTCCTGGACAACCTGAAGTCACAAATATCACAAGGAAATCAGTGTCACTTAAGTGGTCAAAACCACATTATGATGGTGGAGCTAAGATCACCGGATACATCATTGAACGTAGAGAACTACCAGATGGCCGGTGGCTGAAATGCAACTTTACTAATGTACCAGAAACATACTTTGAAGTAACTGAACTCACTGAAGATCAGCGTTATGAATTCCGGGTTTTCGCAAAGAATGCTGCTGACTCAATTAGTGAGCCATCTGAATCCACTGGACCTATCACAGTTAAAGACGATGTTGAGGCTCCAAGAATTATGATGGATGTCAAATTCCGAGATGTCATTGTTGTCAAAGCCGGAGAGGTCCTTAAGATCAATGCAGATGTTGCAGGGCGACCTCTGCCAGTCATCTCCTGGGCCAAGGATGGTGTAGAAATTGAAGAGCGAGCAAGAACAGAAATTGTGTCAACGGACTACACTACTTTGCTAACAGTGAAAGACTGCGTCCGACGAGACTCTGGGCAGTATGTGCTAACGGTAAAGAATGTTGCTGGAACTCGGTCTATGGCAGTTAACTGCAAGGTACTTGATAAGCCTGGTCCACCTGCAGGACCACTCGAAATAACTGGCCTCACTGCTGAGAAATGCTCTCTTTCCTGGGGACCACCCCAAGAAGATGGCGGTGCAGCTATTGACTATTACATTGTAGAAAAACGTGAGACAAGTCGCCTCGCTTGGACAATATGCGAAGGAGAGTTAAGGACAACATTTTGTAAAGTGACCAAGTTACTCAAGGGCAATGAATACATCTTTAGAGTAACAGCTGTTAATAAATACGGTGTTGGTGAGCCCCTGGAGAGCATGGCTGTAAAGGCCCTTGATCCATTTACAGTTCCAAGTCCACCTACATCTCTGGAAATTACATCTGTGACCAAAGAGTTCATGACACTTTGCTGGTCGAGACCAGAGAGTGATGGAGGCAGCGAAATCTCTGGTTACATCATTGAGAGGCGAGAGAAAAACAGCCTACGATGGGTACGTGTCAACAAAAAACTGGTTTATGATCTGAGAGTGAAATCCACAGGACTTCGTGAAGGGTGTGAATATGAATATCGGGTATATGCAGAAAACGCTGCAGGCCTGAGCCTTCCAAGTGAAACCTCACCCCTAATTCGGGCAGAAGATCCTGTGTTCTTACCATCTCCTCCATCCAAACCCAATGTCGTGGACTCAGGCAAGACCAATATAACTATTGGCTGGGTGAAGCCCTTATTTGATGGTGGGGCCCCAATAACTGGATACACCGTGGAATTCAAAAAATCTGATGAAACTGACTGGCAAACTGCCATTCAGAACTTAAGAGGCACCGAATATACAGTAAGTGGGCTAACCACAGGCGCCGAATATGTTTTCAGAGTAAGATCTGTCAATAAGGTCGGTGCTAGTGATCCCAGTGATAGCTCCGATCCCCAGATAGCAAAGGAAAGAGAAGAAGAACCTGTATTTGATCTTGACACAGAAATGAGGAAGACCTTGGTGGTCAAGGCCGGTGCCTCCTTTACCATGACTGTGCCTTTCCGAGGAAGACCAGTACCCACTGTCTCCTGGAATAAACCAGACACTGACCTCCGCACTAGAGCTTACATTGACTCCACAGAGTCTCGAACATCACTGACTATTGAAAACGCCAACAGAAATGATTCTGGAAAATATACATTAACGATTCAGAATATCTTGAATGCTGCCTCACTGACCTTGGTCGTCAAAGTTTTAGATTCTCCTGGTCCTCCAGCCAACATTACTGTACATGATGTCACCAAAGAGTCTGCAGTATTATCCTGGGATGTTCCTGAAAATGATGGTGGAGCACCAGTGAAGAACTACCACATAGAAAAACGGGAGGCCAGTAAGAAAGCATGGGTCTCAGTGACCAACAACTGTAACCGCCTCTCCTACAAAATTACCAACTTACAAGAAGGGGCAATTTACTACTTCAGAGTCTCTGGAGAAAACGAGTTTGGTGTTGGTGTACCAGCTGAAACGAAGGAAGGAGTAAAAATAACAGGTATGTTTTAAGAACAGAGAAAACCTACATATCTATATTCATTTTCCTTGAATAGTGTGAATCATTTTAATTACTGTTTAAATGCTTTTGGTTCACACCTCAAGCAATTCATACTATGGCACAAAATAAATTCTTACTGATAGAAAGTTTTTCACTGATTTACAAAAAAAAGTAAAAATTTACATAGATGAAGATGGATAATATATGTTAGATTTAAGTATAATTGAACTTGACTGCACATATATATGTACATATATATATTGTGTATGTGCAGAAATTACATATTTTATAACACTGTTCATCTCATTCCTCATTTTTTACCCATAATAAATTTGGGATAAATTTAATCATTTAATTGGGTCATTTGACGCTTATTTGATTTGAATGCTATGACATGCTGTCACACAAAATGACAAAGCCTGGGAAAGTTTTGCTTGACTCAGAAGCTAAACTGATCATATAAAAAGTAAGAAAGTCGCAAATAAAAGTAATTGTATGCCTTCATTAAAAATTTTTCTTTTGACAAGGCAGGAGGAACACATGTGGGGAAAAATGTTGCAATAATCTTCCCTTTCTTCTGATGTTTTATTTTCATAGAAAAACCAAGCCCGCCTGAAAAACTTGGAGTAACAAGTGTATCCAAAGACAGTGTTTCCCTGGCCTGGCTGAAGCCAGAACATGATGGTGGAAGCAGAATTGTGCATTATGTCGTTGAAGCACTAGAAAAAGGACAGAAGAACTGGCTTAGATGTGCGGTGGTAAAGTCAACCCACCATGTTGTTTCTGGTCTGAGGGAGAATTCTGAATACTTTTTCCGGGTGTTTGCTGAAAATCAAGCTGGCCTGAGTGACCCAAGAGAGCTTCTGCTTCCTGTCCTTGTTAAGGAGCAGCTAGGTATGTCTAATTTTAGGTAGAAGCAAAATTTGAAATTATTTGCATTGACCTAAATCAAGTCAACTTGCAAAAACCACTTTTTTCAACCTTCATCTTCTCTACTCTTATTTTTCAGAACCACCTGAAATTGACATGAAGAATTTCCCAAGTCATACCGTCTACGTTAGAGCTGGTTCAAACCTTAAAGTTGACATCCCGATTTCTGGAAAACCACTGCCCAAAGTGACCTTATCAAGAGATGGTGTCCCAGTGAAAGCAACCATGAGATTTAATACTGAAATTACTGCTGAAAACCTGACCATTAATCTCAAAGAAAGCGTTGCCGCTGATGCTGGAAGATATGAGATCACAGCTGCCAATTCCAGTGGAACGACCAAAGCTTTCATTAACATCGTCGTACTGGACAGACCTGGTCCCCCAACTGGCCCTGTTGTGATAAGTGATATAACTGAAGACAGCGTAACCCTCAAATGGGAGCCACCTAAGTATGATGGTGGAAGTCAGGTTACCAATTACATTGTACTTAAGAGAGAGACAAGTACTGCAGCATGGACGGAAGTGTCTGCAACAGTTGCAAGAACCATGATTAAAGTCATGAAACTGACCACAGGAGAAGAATACCAATTCCGCATCAAGGCAGAAAACCGCTTTGGCATCAGTGATCACATAGATTCGGCTTGTGTGGTTGTCAAACTACCATACAGTAAGTTGTCGCACTTCTCAAAGATCCCACATTTCCATATACAAAAATGCTTGAAATGTCTATATTAACCGTGGGATTTCTCTCTTTCATAGCAACACCTGGACCACCATCTACACCATGGGTCACCAATGTCACTCGAGAAAGTATCACTGTGGGCTGGCATGAACCAGTGTCCAATGGAGGCAGTCCAGTTACAGGCTATCACCTGGAAATGAAAGACAGAAATAGTATCTTATGGCAAAAAGCCAACAAAATGGTCATCCGCACAACTCACTTCAAAGTCACAACAATTAGTGCCGGATTAATCTATGAATTCAGGGTGTATGCAGAAAATGCTGCTGGTATTGGGAAACCCAGCCATCCTTCGGACCCAGTCCTAGCCATTGATGCCTGCGGTATGTATTTGTCACAAGGAGGACAGTTCTGACTACTTAGCAATGCAAACCTTCTTTCTGCAAAGTAAAATCATGACCTAAGTGCCATTAATCTGCTTTCTGTCTTATCACAGAACCCCCAAGAAACGTCCGTATCACTGACATTTCAAAGAACTCTGTTAATCTTTCATGGCAACAACCCGCTTTTGATGGAGGAAGCAAGGTTACAGGCTACCTGGTCGAGAGAAGAGACCTTCCGGATGGCAGATGGGCCAAGGCCAGCTTTACCAACGTCACCGAGACTCACTTCACCGTCTCCGGCTTGACCCAGAATGCCCAGTATGAATTCCGTGTCTTTGCTAGAAATGCTGTCGGGTCCATCAGCAATCCATCCGAGGTTGTAGGCCCCATCACGTGCATTGATTCTTATGGTAAGCATTTTTAGTACTTTGAACCACAGCAGTAATTTAACTCAATATTCTATCTTACTTTTACTGGTTCTAATCTATAGGATAACTTTTACTATGTACCTTGTTAGATATTTAGGAGAAATTATGAATTACCTGGGGGTGGCGGGTGGTCTTAGGAAAATTCCATAACACCCCAGGCCTTTTGGCTTAACTGTAAAACATGAGATTTGGACTACAGGATAGCGAAAGGCCTTTATGTTTTCAGTCTTTTATGATTCTTTGATTATGAGTTAGTACTTTCACACTTGTATTTGAAATTTTCAGCATCAATAATTAAAGTGATGGTTGGATGCTCAGAGAATATTCCTCTTAAACAAGTAAAAAACTAAACAGAGGTATTAATGATGATAAATATTAGCAGTAGCTAACACTTGCTGTGTATCTTCCATGAGTTCTCTCCCCTAGTTCTAACAGCCTTAAGATTAGCTCATTTTACAGAAGAGAAAGTGAGGTTTAGAGTGCGTACATAACTTCCCAACATCAAAGCAGCTTATTAATAATAGAGGGGAAATTCAAACAGACTTCAGAATTCTCTCTACATTGCTGTCGCTCGAAATACACACACACATCCCAAAATACACTATTGGAAAAGAAGTAGCACATTCAACTCAACAGTGGTTTAGAAACTAAAATTTCATGAGAGGTACCCAGTGACGCTGCTTCTAAAAGTCCCCCATTTCCAAGGGGGAATCTCTGTGGTGTCGGGGCAGAAGTACCCACTTCCATCTTCAGGATGAGACTCCTCAGGCCTCTCTCTATGAACCAGGCTTAGTAGACACTGAATCAGTATTTGTGAGATTGTGAAGCAAGTCAAATTAATTCTGTTTCTCAAAACTTGTAAGCAGCCTGGCACAAAACCAGTCCAGGGGAGTATACAGCTCTGTGAGTAGAGAATTCAGCATTAAGGGTCTGCTGTAAACTGCCCCCACTTGAATACCAGTGAACCAGGAAGGGAAATATAAAGAACCAGATCATTGTTCTGTGTCCCATTTCATTAATGGAATAAAACACGTAATAGACTTTAAAATACATTTCAAAGACACTTAAATCCCTGTGCAATTAGTGCTGTCACTGGGGTTCAGAGCTTGCTCACAATCTTTCTTCCTCATCTGGGATAGAAGAGTAGCTTATAAAATTAAATATAAAATACAAATGGGATTAGAACTACCATGTGTACATTTATTATTTAATAAAGGCCAATGAGCTTACTTTGAAGTTGCTGCAATTATTTTCTTCATCTTTGTGATCTTTTAAATATTTATGATCTGTTTTTATTACAGGTGGACCTGTAATTGATTTGCCTCTAGAATATACAGAAGTTGTCAAATACAGAGCAGGGACATCTGTGAAGCTCAGAGCTGGCATTTCTGGCAAACCTGAGCCTACAATTGAGTGGTTTAAAGATGACAAAGAGTTACAAACCAATGCACTGGTGTGTGTCGAAAATACCACTGACCTTGCATCTATACTCATCAAAGATGCAACTCGCCTTAATAGTGGAACCTATGAATTAAAACTAAGGAATGCCATGGGCTCAGCCTCAGCCACAATTAGGCTGCAGATCCTTGGTAGGTGCTGAATGCATGCCAACATCATATTTCGTTTGCCTAAAATTTAATGATTTTAAATTAGAAACCTTTCTAAATTTATTAATATACCGTTTTGTTCTTTCATTGACAGACAAACCAGGACCTCCAGGTGGACCAATCGAATTTAAGACTGTCACTGCTGAAAAGATAACTCTTCTCTGGCAGCCTCCGGCAGATGATGGTGGTGCAAAAATCACTCACTACATCGTGGAAAAGCGTGAGACAAGCCGCGTTGTATGGTCTATGGTGTCTGAAAATTTGGAAGAGTGCATCATTAAGACCACCAAAATTATCAAAGGAAATGAATACGTCTTCCGGGTTCGCGCTGTGAACAAATATGGAATTGGTGATGCTCTGGAATCTCACCCAGTGATAGCAAGGAATGCATTTGGTGAGATACGATTTCATTGGAAAACTAAAATCAAATACATGAAAATTTATTTATTTACTTATTTTCATTGTATCAAATCCTACCAGGTGATCAGTTTATTCCTTGAGTATTAGTTGTAATTGCTTTGAAATAAATGAGACCTTGTTTCGATTCAAGGCATTAAATAGTATCTCCAACAGCAAGTTTGGTAAATGTTGTCTTAGATTATCTTCAAGACTCTTCTACGTCAGGCAGCCATTACTAATCCATTTACAAATGTCTGTATGCTCAGATAGCATCTCATCTCTCAAATTTCTATCATTACTCATTGAAATGAGTAAACCACATTAAAATTTAAAAATAAACTGGGATATCCCTGGCAGTCCAGCAGTTAGGACTTGATGCTTTCACTGGCAGAGATTGGGTTCAGTCCCTGGTCAGGGGAACTAAGATCCCACAAGCTGTCCGGCGTGACCATAAAATAAATTAATAAGTAAATAAATACTATTCTGCTAGCTATTAATAGTTTTCAGAGCTTGACTGACTTATTTTCTTGCTCATCATATCACTTCTCATAATGATCCTTTCACCAGGTGGAAAATATAATAAATGAGACGAATATTCTTAAGTAGGACTTGAAGATTAAAAGGTAGACTCTATCAGTAATGTTGATTCTTTTAACTCACTTTCCTCTTCCTTTTTAAACAGTCACACCTGGGCCTCCAAGCGTGCCAGAGGTGACAAAGATTAACAAGAATTCGATGACTGTTGTCTGGAGCAGGCCAGTTGCAGACGGTGGTAGTGACATAAGCGGCTATATCCTTGAGAAACGAGACAAGAAGAGTCTTGGATGGTTTAAAGTCCTAAAGGAGACAATCCGCGACACCAGACAGAAAGTGACAGGACTCACGGAGCACAGTGACTATCAATACCGAGTCTGTGCTGTAAATGCTGCTGGACAGGGTCCATTTTCTGAACCATCTGACTTCTACAAAGCTGCTGATCCTATTGGTAAGCGCGGCCTCTTCACCTGTGTCTTCTTTCATGTCGTCCAGTTGTACACAATTGCATGATTATGGTATTGTGAATGTCCATTCCAGATCCACCAGGCCCACCGGCTAAGATAAGAATTGCAGATTCAACTAAATCATCCATCACTCTTGGATGGAGTAAACCTGTCTATGATGGGGGCAGTGCTGTTACTGGATATGTTGTTGCCATGAGACAAGGAGAGGAAGAGGAATGGACTGTTGTCTCTACCAAAGGAGAAGTCAGAACTACAGAATATGTGGTATCGAACCTGAGTCCCGGAGTCAATTACTACTTCCAGGTGTCTGCTGTAAACTGTGCTGGGCAAGGTGAACCTATAGCAATGACTGAACCAGCACAAGCTAAAGATATACTGGGTACGTACCTACTCATATGATTATATGTTTTTATTTTAATAGAGTACCTCCAGGAAATCACTCATTTACTTGCTTTAAAATTCACTGTATATGTCCATTTTATGTCTACAGAGGAACCAGCGATCGACCTAGATGTGGCTTTCAGGACCTCCATTATAGCTAAAGCTGGTGAAGATGTACACGTGTTGATTCCCTTCAAAGGCAGACCTCCACCTACTGTCACATGGAGAAAGGATGAGAAGAATCTTGGCAGTGATGCCCGATACAGCATTCAAAACACTGACTCATCTTCATTACTCATTATTCCTCAAGTCACTCGCCATGATACAGGCAAATATATTCTCACAATAGAAAATGGCGTTGGTCAACCAAAGTCTTCAACTGTGAGTGTTAAAGTACTTGATACACCAGCCGCCTGCCAGAAACTACAGATTAAACATGTTTCTCAAGGTACAGTCACTTTGTTCTGGGAACCTCCTCTCATTGACGGAGGATCTCCTATAATTAATTACATCATTGAGAAGAAAGATGCCACCAAGAGAACATGGTCTTCAGTGTCACACAAATGTTCTAGTACATCCTTTAAAGTAACAGATTTGTCAGAGAAAACTCCATTCTTCTTCAGAGTTTTTGCAGTAAATGAAATTGGAATTGGGGAACCCTGTGAAACCACAGAGCCTGTGAAGGCTGCCGAAGTACCAGCACCTATACGCGATCTCTCAATGAAAGACTCAACAAAGACATCTGTTACGCTGAGCTGGACCAAGCCCGACTTTGACGGTGGTAGTGTCATCACAGATTATATTGTGGAAAGGAAAGGTAAAGGTGAACCAACATGGTCACATGCTGGCATAAGTAAGACATGTGAAATTGAGGTTGGCCAACTCAAGGAACTGTCAGAACTGGAATTCAGAGTGTCTGCCAGAAATGAGAAAGGACTGAGTGATGGTGTCACTATTGGGCCAATTACAGTGAAAGAACTTGTAATTCCACCTGAAGTTGACCTGTCAGAAATCCCTGGGGCACAGGTCGCTGTTAGAATCGGACATAATGTGCACCTCGAATTACCTTATAAAGGAAAACCCAAGCCATCTATCAGTTGGTTGAAAGATGGCTTGCCATTGAAAGAAAGTGAACATGTTCGTTTGGGTAAAACCGAAAACAAACTTACTTTGAGTATAAAGAATGCGAAGAAGGAGTATGGAGGGAAATACACCATTATTCTCGATAACGCAGTCTGTAGAAACGCATATCCCATTACAGTCATCACACTTGGCCCGCCATCTAAGCCCAAAGGGCCCATTCGATTCGATGAAATCAAGGCTGATAGTGTCATCATGTCCTGGGATGTGCCTGATGATGATGGAGGAGGTGAAATTACCTGCTACAGCATTGAGAAGCGAGAAGCTTCACAAGCTAATTGGAAGATGGTGTGTTCCAGCGTTGCCCGGACAACTTTCAAAGTTCCTAATCTAGTCAAAGATGCTGAATATCAGTTTAGAGTTAGGGCAGAAAACAAATATGGAGTCAGCCAACCACTTGTCTCAAACATCATTGTGGCCAAACACCAGTTCAGGATTCCTGGCCCCCCAGGAAAGCCAGTTACATACAATGTGACTTCTGATGGCATGTCACTCACTTGGGATGCTCCAGTTTATGATGGTGGCTCAGAAGTTACTGGATACCATGTTGAAAAGAAAGAAAGAAACAGCATCCTCTGGCAAAGAATTAATATGTCACCAATATCTGGAAGAGAATATAGAGCTACTGGATTAATGGAAGGTCTGGATTACCAGTTCCGAGTATTTGCTGAAAATTCTGCTGGCCTAAGCTCACCTAGCGACCCAAGCAAATTTACCTTAGCTGTTTCCCCAGTAGGTAAGTGACTGAAGATTATTCCAGTATATTTAATTCATCAACTAATGTGTTACTAACACTAATTTTCTTCCACATATCACCTCAGATATTTTCTTGACACTAGAGTTGGTCAGGTAAAGCAAGGGGGAAGATTTTAAATCAGTCTAATAAAGTAATTTAAAAAAATTTTTTTAAGTTTCTGATACCAAAAAATTTCAAGTAATGGCTAAAATGAATTTGGGGGATTTATACATTTTTTCCCTTCCATTGAGGATTAAGAGTTGATTAGAGAAGTAATGACACCTTTAACTTTCATATAATTTTTAGACCCACCTGGCACTCCTGACTACATTGACGTCACCCGGGAAACCATCACACTGAAATGGAACCCACCACTGCGTGATGGAGGCAGTAAGATAGTGGCCTACAGCATCGAGAAACGGCAAGGGAGCGATCGCTGGACCAGATGTAACTTTACTGATGTCAGTGAATGTCAGTACACAGTAACAGGACTCAGTCCTGGGGATCGATATGAGTTCAGAATAATCGCAAGAAATGCTGTTGGAACCATAAGCCCACCATCACAGTCTTCTGGTGTTATCATGACCAGAGATGAAAATGGTAAGCATTTACAACTGATTTCCAGTGTAATTAAGAACATTTAAGTTTTAAAATATATATATTTTTGGCACCTGGTGTGTAAAATGAGAATAAAACCAATGATTCATACAGATTACCAAAGGTTGTTTAGGTAGATGAATTAGATTTTCTACCTCTCAGATGAAGAGAAGAAAAAGATGTCATGAGCATCAACTTTTTACTGCGTCTATTATTTCATTTCCACATAAATAGCATGCAAATGGGGATGGTTTTTATCTTTGTAATTTCAGTCATTTATAATAAAGAATAAAATTCTCAAGAATAACAGTCCATTTCTATTGAAATCACAAAAATATAACACAAATTCAACAGCACAATTATCATCTTGCCTGAGTGCAACTGATGGCCTGGAACAGGAACTCGTTTGAATATGCAGCAGTATTAGGAAGTAGATGACCTACAAATATTTCATTCCTCTTTTTACAAGTGGAAATTCAAGAGTAATAACGTGACAAACATAACAAAGGAGATAACAATATGCAAATGTTTAACCTTAGAGTCTAAATTCTCAACCGTCAATCATACTTCCAAAATAGCCTTTGGTGTAAGGATTACCCTTCCAGGCTTTATGATATGGTGCTAATGAAAAACATGTTTGTTGATGTCTTTATTAAAGCAAATTAACGTATATGAATTCTATTTCTTTTACAGTTGCACCAACTGTAGAGTTTGGCCCTGAGTACTTTGATGGCATCACTATTAAGTCTGGAGAGAGCCTTAGAATTAAAGCTTTGGTACAAGGACGACCAGTACCTCGAGTAACCTGGTTCAAAGATGGAGTAGAAATTGAGAAGAAGATGAACATGGAAATAACCGATGTCCTTGGATCCACCAGCCTCTTTGTGAGAGATGCTACTCGGGACCACCGTGGTGTATACAGAGTGGAAGCCAAAAATGCATCTGGCTCCACAAAAGCAGAGATTACAGTGAGAGTACAAGGTAAACTTCTAAAACAGCTTCTTAATCTTACCATATACAGAACTTGGATTAAAGACAGGCCTAATTGCATTTTAATGGACAAGGAAAAAGAAACTAACTCTAGAATCTTTTTCTTACAGATACACCAGGAAAACCAGTTGGGCCAATAAGATTCACCAACATAACTGGCGAGAAGATGACCCTGTGGTGGGATGCACCACACAATGACGGCTGTGCCCCCGTATCTCACTACCTGATTGAAAAACGGGAAACCAGCAGACTTGCTTGGGCACTAATTGAGGACAATTGTGAAGCCCTCAGCTATACAGCCACTAAACTAATAACTGGCAATGAATACCAATTCCGTATTTCTGCAGTTAACAAGTTTGGTGTTAGCAGGCCACTGGATTCTGACCCAGTGGTTGCTCAAATACAGTACAGTAAGTGACCATTTTTACTGAGTGGCACTATGTCAGAAGGTCAGTTTCCAAGCAAACACGTCTAATGGGTTTCTTTCTTTGTTTTTACCTCGCAGCTATCCCTGATGCCCCCGGCACTCCAGAACCTAGTAACGTAACAGGCAATAGCATTACTCTAACATGGGCCAGGCCAGAATCAGATGGTGGCAGTGAAATTCAACAGTACATCCTTGAAAGGAGAGAAAAGAAAAGCACACGATGGGTGAAAGTGATCAGCAAACGACCCATCTGTGAGACAAGATTCAAAGTCACAGGTCTGACAGAGGGCAACGAGTATGAATTCCACGTCATGGCTGAAAATGCTGCAGGGGTAGGACCTGCAAGTGGTGTCTCACGACTAATCAAATGCAGAGAGCCCGTCAACCCACCAGGCCCACCTGCCGTGGTCAAAGTGACAGACACATCAAAGACAACTGTGAGCTTAGAATGGTCTAAGCCCGTGTTCGATGGGGGATTGGAGATAATTGGGTATATTATTGAAATGTGCAAAGCTGACTTGGGAGACTGGCACAAGGTGAATGCAGAAGCATGTGTGAAAACGAGATATACGGTCACTGATCTGCAGGCGGGTGAAGAATACAAATTCCGGGTTAGTGCTGTCAATGCTGCTGGAAAAGGAGACAGCTGTGAAGTGACTGGCACCATTAAAGCAGTTGACCGATTATCAGCTCCTGAGCTAGACATCGATGCCAACTTCAAGCAGACTCATGTTGTGAGAGCTGGGGCCAGCATTCGCCTCTTCATTGCCTATCAGGGTAGACCAACTCCGACAGCTGTTTGGAGCAAACCTGACTCTAACCTCAGCATTCGGGCTGACATCCATACGACAGATTCCTTCAGCACCCTCACCGTGGAAAACTGCAACAGAACCGACGCGGGAAAATATACCCTTACTGTAGAAAACAACAGTGGTAGTAAGTCAATCACATTCACCGTAAAGGTGCTAGACTCTCCAGGCCCACCCGGCCCGATTACCTTCAAGGATGTGACCCGGGGCTCTGCTACATTGATGTGGGATGCCCCTCTCCTTGACGGAGGTGCCCGAATTCATCACTACGTGGTAGAGAAACGAGAAGCCAGTCGCCGTAGCTGGCAGGTGGTCAGTGAAAAATGCATTCGTCAGATCCTCAGGGTCAGTGACCTGCTAGAAGGCGTTCCATACTATTTCCGTGTTTCTGCAGAAAATGAATATGGTGTTGGTGAACCCTATGAAATGCCAGAACCAATGGTAGCCACAGAACAACCTGCTCCACCTAGGAGACTTGATATCGTTGACACAAGCAAGTCCTCTGTAGTCTTAGCTTGGCTTAAACCTGACCATGATGGAGGCAGCCGAATCACTGGCTACCTGCTCGAAATGAGACAAAAGGGATCTGACTTCTGGGTTGAAGCTGGTCACACCAAACAGATGACTTTCACAGTGGAGCGCCTTGTTGAGAACACTGAATATGAATTCCGCGTGAAGGCCAAGAATGATGCTGGCTACAGTGAACCCAGGGAAGCCTTCTCTTCTGTCATCATCAAGGAGCCTCAAATTGAACCCACTGCTGACCTCACTGGAATTACCAATCAGCTCATAACTTGCAAAGCAGGAAGCACATTTACCATTGATGTGCCAATCAGTGGTCGTCCCGCCCCCAAGGTAACATGGAAATTAGAAGAAATGAGACTTAAGGAGACAGATCGAGTGAGCATCACAACAACAAAAGACAGAACCACCTTGTCTGTAAAGGACAGCATGAGAGGTGACTCTGGAAGGTACTTCCTGACCCTGGAAAACACAGCTGGTGTTAAAACGTTTACCATCACAGTTGTGGTCATCGGAAGGCCAGGTCCAGTAACCGGCCCCATCGAAGTCTCATCTATCTCAGCTGAATCATGTGTCCTATCATGGGCTGAACCTCAAGACAATGGAGGCACCGATATTACCAATTACATTGTTGAAAAGCGGGAATCGGGTACAACAGCTTGGCAACTTGTCAATTCCAGTGTCAAGCGCACTCAGATTAAAGTCACTCATCTCACAAAATACATGGAATATTCTTTCCGTGTGAGTTCAGAGAACAGATTCGGTGTCAGCAAGCCTGTAGAATCAGCACCAATCGTGGCTGAGCATCCATTTGGTAAGAAAATTAAGATCATATTGCCAAGTCTCTATTATTAAATATTTCCCCTGAATGCTATTTATATTCTGTATTTATATTTTGATACCTTTGTTTATATTTAGTCCCACCAAGTGCACCTACCAGACCTGAGGTCTACTATGTGTCTGCAAATGCCATGTCTATTCGCTGGGAAGAGCCCTACCATGACGGAGGCAGTAAAGTCATCGGCTACTGGGTTGAGAAGAAAGAACGTAACACCATTCTTTGGGTGAAAGAAAACAAAGTGCCATGCTTAGAGTGCAACTACAAAGTGACTGGTTTGGTAGAAGGACTGGAATATCAGTTCAGAACATATGCACTCAATGCCGCAGGCGTTAGCAAAGCCAGCGAAGCTTCAAGACCTGTGATGGCTCAAAACCCAGTGGGTAGGTATCAAAATTTAAGGGTGCATTTGTTTATCATCATCATCAGTACTTGCAGAATTCAGAGTTGTATTTAACCTCACTTTTGCCTCCCTTCCAGATGCACCAGGAAGACCAGAGGTAACAGATGTCACCCGATCGACAGTGTCACTGATCTGGTCTGCCCCGGTGTATGATGGCGGCAGCAAGGTCGTGGGCTACATTATAGAGCGTAAGCCAGTCAGTGAAGTTGGAGACGGTCGCTGGCTCAAGTGCAACTACACCATCGTATCTGACAATTTCTTCACTGTTACTGCTCTCAGTGAAGGAGACACTTACGAATTCCGTGTGTTGGCCAAGAATGCAGCAGGCGTCATTAGCAAAGGATCAGAATCCACAGGCCCCGTCACTTGCCGAGATGAATACGGTAAAAAATAATAATAATAATAATAATCCATGTTCTCCTTTTAAATTATCACTATTTCTGTGACGACAGACTATCATATACTCATTCACATCTTGTCTACGACAGCTCCACCCAAAGCCGAACTGGATGCCAGATTACAGGGTGATCTGGTCACCATCAGAGCGGGCTCGGATCTTGTTCTTGATGCTGCAGTTGGTGGCAAACCTGAACCCAAGATTATCTGGACCAAAGGGGACAAAGAACTAGATATGTGTGAAAAAATCTCTCTGCAGTACACTGGTAAACGAGCAACTGCCGTGATCAAGTTCTGTGACAGAAGTGACAGTGGAAAATACACTTTAACAGTGAAGAATGCCAGTGGGACAAAGGCTGTGTCTGTCCTGGTCAAAGTTCTCGGTAAGAGGGTCAAATGATTTTTGATTTCCATAGCTTTCTCAAATGTGTGCAGAAAGAAGGACTTTCCTCATTGCTCGTTCCTATATCTGTTTTAGATTCCCCGGGTCCATGTGGAAAGCTCACTGTCAGCAGAGTAACCGAGGAGAAGTGCACTTTAGCCTGGAGCCTTCCTCAGGAAGATGGAGGAGCAGAAATCACTCACTACATCGTGGAAAGACGCGAGACAAGCAGGCTCAACTGGGTGATTGTGGAAGGCGAATGCCCCACCCTATCCTGTGTGGTTACCAGACTCATCAAGAACAACGAATACATATTCCGAGTGCGGGCAGTAAACAAATACGGCCCTGGGGTGCCTGTTGAATCAGGGCCCATTGTTGCCAGAAACTCCTTCAGTGAGTATTAACACTTAAACAACTCACCAGTAGAAGTGTAATGGGATCAGGGCATGGGGTGGGCAGGGGGCAGTCAGTCATAGAAATAGTGACTTTGTGCAATTCTGATCAACTTTTTATTCTCATAAAAATATAAACAGCTATTCCATCACCACCCGGCATACCTGAAGAAGTTGGAGCTGGCAAAGAGCATATAATCATTCAGTGGGCGAAACCTGAATCTGACGGTGGCAACGAGATCAGCAACTACTTGGTAGATAAACGTGAGAAGAAGAGCCTGCGCTGGACACGTGTGAACAAAGACCACGTGGTGTACGATACCAGGCTGAAGGTGACTGGCCTGATGGAAGGTTGTGATTACCAGTTCCGGGTGACTGCAGTAAATGCTGCTGGTAACAGCGAACCCAGCGAAGCTTCCAACTTTATCTCCTGCAGAGAACCATCATGTGAGTTCCAAGACTCATTCATACTCCTAATGCCCATCAAAATCATATTACAAAGAATTGTCCAATATGCAGTTTCCAAGAACTCGTAGAATTTATGACTGGCCTGGAAAGGCATATGCTTATTAGAAGGACTTTATAGCCTAAGACAGAAAATATTTCAACAAGTACTTCTGTTAATAAGTTACCAGTTACATTGCTGGAAATTGTTGCAAGTATTTTCCAATCTGTGAAAAAAAAAATTTTTTTTCCTACTACCAATATGAAAGGGATGTCTTTTGCAAATCTTCATAAAGATGGAGGAAATTTTGTTGTAATGATAATAACTACTGAAGAGAAAAAAAAGGACAATGTCTCCTTTAAGAGGCTTAGCAGAACAGAAAGTTTCTACTATCTTGATAAGTACCTAACAAAATAATTGTCCCAAGAGCCTCAAAAATAAGTGGCAAACCCTTGTACAAAGTTTAAGCCTAAGAACTAAAAGGAATAAATTACTGGGATTGACTCAGGAGAAGAAGAAATTTATTTCTGTACTTACTAGAAATGTAGAGGTGATAAGAATATTGACCTTGTTGAAAACTGAGCTACTAAAGAAAGGCCCTTGGGACTTCCCCAGTGGTCCAGTGGTTGAAATTCTGTGCTTCCACTGCAGGGGGCACAGGTTCAATCCCTGGTTGGGAAACTAAGTTCCTATAAGCCACTGGGCACAGCCAAAGAGAGAGAAAAAAAAAAGTTCCTGAGAATGGGTATTGTAAGCAATGAACTTAGCAGGACACAGTATATCTGGCCAAGGTGGCCAAGGAGAAACATCTGCCTTCCTAAAGAAGTTTTTAACTCTTAAAATAATAAAAATAGTAACTCCAGAACACAGAGTGCCATCTTGTACTATCAGAAGACCTTAGTTACAATGAGCATCTCAGTGAGTGTAGACAAAGAACAGCAATGCCCGAGTAAATCTTACAAATCAAAAAATACAAATCTCAAAGCTTCCTTATTGGTATAATATCCTTCTTTCCACAGATACCCCTGGACCACCTTCTGCTCCACGAGTTGTGGATACCACCAAACACAGCATCAGTTTAGCCTGGACCAAGCCCATGTATGACGGTGGCACTGACATCATAGGATACGTTCTTGAAATGCAAGAGAAGGACACTGATCAGTGGTACCGAGTGCATACCAACGCCACAATAAGAAACAACGAATTCACTGTGACAGACCTTAAAATGGGCCAGAAATACTCCTTCAGAGTTGCTGCTGTGAACGTGAAGGGCATGAGCGAATACAGCGAGTCAACTGCAGAAATTGAGCCTGTGGAAAGACTGGGTATTTATAATTCAAGGTTTTAGGTGAATTATTTTTCTCATCACACTTGTTCATAAATTAATTAAGCTTTGACATTTACTTTCCAGAAATACCGGATCTGGAGCTTGCAGATGATTTAAAGAAGACCGTGACCATCAGAGCTGGGGCCTCACTACGGCTGATGGTGTCTGTATCTGGAAGACCACCACCCGTCATCACATGGAGCAAAAAGGGCATTGACCTTGCAAGTCGGGCGATCATCGACACCACTGAGAGTTACTCTTTGCTTATTGTGGACAAAGTTAACCGGTACGATGCTGGAAAATACACCATTGAAGCCGAAAACCAATCTGGCAAGAAATCAGCAACTGTCCTTGTTAAAGTATATGGTAAGTGTTGGTCTTAATACTATGCTATGAGTAGATTCTTAATGACTACGCTGTGAGTAGATTCTTTATAAACATACACCTTGACCTCTGATTGATCACCTCTCTAGAAAGGAACTATGTTAAAAATATTTTCCTAACCCCTCCCCCCCTAAAATCTATCAATTACTCTGTCAAATAAGAAGTATGGTTTTAGTATCTGTTTTTTTTTTTTTTTTTTTTTTTAGATACTCCTGGTCCCTGTCCTTCAGTGAAAGTTAAGGAAGTATCAAGAGATTCTGTGACCATCACTTGGGAAGTTCCCACAATTGATGGTGGAGCACCTGTCAGCAATTATATTATTGAAAAGCGTGAAGCTGCCATGAGAGCATTCAAAACAGTAACTACCAAATGCAGCAAGACACTCTACAGGATTTCTGGACTTATAGAAGGAACCATGTACTATTTCAGGGTGTTGCCAGAAAATATTTATGGCATTGGAGAACCTTGTGAAACCTCTGATGCAGTTCTGGTCTCAGAAGTGCCTTTGGTGCCTACGAAGCTAGAAGTGGTCGACGTCACCAAATCCACTGTTACCCTTGCCTGGGAGAAACCACTATATGATGGTGGGAGCCGTCTCACTGGCTATGTTCTCGAGGCCTGCAAAGCTGGCACTGAGAGATGGATGAAGGTTGTCACCTTAAAACCCACAGTCCTGGAGCACACTGTTATTTCCTTAAATGAAGGTGAACAGTACTTATTTAGAGTAAGGGCACAAAACGAGAAAGGTGTGTCAGAACCAAGAGAGATCGTCACAGCCGTCACTGTACAAGACCTCAGAGGTATGTACCGAAACACCAAGATAACAGTAATAGTAAAGCAAAATGAAGGAAACATTCAGAATTCATGACGTACTGTCATTCGAAATTATACTTAAGAATAAATGCCTACTTTCTTTCTCATAGTGTTGCCAACAATTGATCTTTCTACAATGCCTCAAAAGACCATCCATGTCCCAGCTGGCAGACCGGTAGAGCTGGTGATACCAATTGCTGGTCGCCCACCTCCTGCTGCTTCCTGGTTCTTTGCTGGTTCTAAACTAAGAGAATCAGAGCGTGTCACAGTTGAAACTCATACTAAGGTAGCTAAATTAACCATCCGGGAAACCACTATCAAAGATACTGGAGACTATGTACTTGAACTGAAGAATGTAACCGGAACTACGTCAGAGACCATTAAAGTCATCATTCTCGGTAGGGACATGGGAAAAGGCACAAGCAAGTTTTTGATGCTCAGTCACCCAATTTTGATTTGAAGTGAAAATTAATATCTGGAATCTCCTTATCTTTTGTAGACAAGCCTGGTCCACCATCTGGGCCTATCAAGGTTGACGAAATTGATGCTACTTCAGTGACCATTTCCTGGGAACCACCCGAATTGGACGGTGGTGCTCCACTGAGTGGCTATGTGGTAGAACAACGTGATGCCCACCGCCCTGGATGGCTGCCTGTGTCTGAGTCCGTGACCAGATCAACATTTAAGTTTACCAGACTCATTGAAGGAAACGAGTATGTGTTCCGAGTAGCTGCAACAAACCGCTTTGGAATTGGCTCCTACTTGCAGTCTGAAGTCATAGAATGTCGCAGCAGCATCAGTAAGTCCTGGGCCCTTCTGCCATTCTCCTCACCTCTAAATGTTAACAAGAAGGAATTCGTTTTTAATATGCCCTTATGTAAGTAAAAGGAGGTCCAAAATTAATCCCAGGGTCTTTCTAAGGTTTCTATACCTCCTTTTCTTGCAGGGGTTTTCAACATGGTTAAGGCTTTTGTTTTGTTTTTGTTTTTTTATGAAAGAAATAGAGGAAGGAGTTAGGAAAGGATGGGAAAAAGGAGAGGAGGGAGGGAGGGAAGACTGGTTGTTACAGTGAAAAAAAATCCAGAACACACGTTTAATAAATGTTTATGAAATTGAAGAAAATGAGGAACAGCAAGAAAGGTACAAAAATGAAAACACTAGAAAAATAGTCATAAGAGTCTTACATACCTTTTTAAAATGGTATATACGAGACACACTTACACAATGTATGAGTCTTTAATTTATTCATGGTGCCATGTTGTTTTTACCTCCGTCTTGCTGCAGACATTCCTGGACCTCCAGAAACATTACAGATATTTGATGTCTCCCGTGAGGGCATGACACTTACTTGGTACCCACCAGAAGATGACGGTGGCTCCCAAGTGACTGGATACATCATTGAACGCAAAGAAGTAAGAGCAGATCGATGGGTCCGGGTAAATAAAGTACCAGTGACAATGACACGATACCGTTCCACTGGCCTTATTGAAGGCTTAGAATATGAACACCGTGTCACAGCCATTAATGTGAGAGGAACTGGAAAACCAAGCCGTCCTTCCAAACCCACCGTTGCCATGGATCCCATTGGTAAATACCTTTTGTATAAAAGTTTATTGAGATATAATTTAATATAGTAACGTTCACCTTCCTGAAATATAGAATTCTGTGAGTTTGGGGAAATGTATGGTTGTATAACCACCACCACAATCAAAATATAGAATACTTCCATCAGCCCAAAAAGTTCATTTGTGTCCTTTGTCATCAGCCCTCTCCCCACTCCCAACCCCTAGCAGCATTGGGAAAATAGCTTTTTATATTCTTCTCCCTCTTTAAAAATGGAACTCATGATATACACCCTATATCAGAGTTAAAATTTTTAAGCAAGTTAGTATTTCTCAAAGCAGTTTAGAAACTGATGTTAAATGTAAGATGTTAGTGATCATAAACAAAGCACATATAAGACAAAGGAAAAAGCAAGAGTTTTAAGTAGTTTTAACTGATAAAATGAATTAAATATTTACAAAACGAAAAACATCCTAATGTTATATTCCATGTCTCCACAACTCACTGAAATCACTAGGTTTTTAGCATCTGATTTTCAACTTTGCAGAAACTTTTAACAAGTATGTTGTTATTCTTATTTTCCAGCTCCTCCAGGAAAGCCACAAAACCCAAGAGTTACTGACACAACAAGGACATCAGTCTCCCTGGCCTGGAGCGTACCAGAAGATGAAGGAGGATCTAAAGTCACAGGCTACTTGATCGAAATGCAAAAAGTCGATCAACATGAATGGACCAAATGCAACACCACCCCAACCAAAATTCGGGAGTATACTCTCACACACCTACCTCAGGGTGCCGAATATAGATTCCGTGTCCTAGCCTGTAACGCTGGTGGACCTGGGGAGCCTGCTGAGGTACCAGGAACCGTCAAAGTCACAGAGATGCTTGGTAAGAGATGGGATCACTTACTTTCTGCTATATTTGCCTTTAGACTTACTTCCTATGCCTGTGTCCCAGAATGCTAATTGTAACCTTACCTTTCTCCCCAGAATATCCTGACTATGAACTTGATGAAAGATACCAGGAAGGTATCTTAGTAAGACAAGGTGGAGTCATCAGACTTACCATACCAATCAAAGGAAAACCATTCCCAATATGTAAATGGACCAAGGAAGGCCAAGACGTTAGTAAGCGTGCCATGATTGCAACCTCTGAAACTCACACTGAGCTTGTAATCAAAGAAGCAGACAGGGATGACTCTGGCACGTATGACCTGGTTCTGGAAAACAAATGTGGCAAGAAGGCTGTCTACATCAAGGTCAGGGTGATAGGAAGTCCCAACACTCCAGAAGGGCCACTTGAATATGATGACATACAAGCTCGCTCCGTGAGGGTCAGCTGGAGACCCCCTGCCGATGACGGTGGTGCCGACATCTTGGGGTACATCCTGGAGAGACGAGAAGTGCCTAAATCTGCCTGGTACACCATTGACTCCAGAGTCCGAGGTACATCTCTGGTGGTAAAAGGCCTCAAAGAAAATGTGGAATACCATTTCCGTGTTTCAGCAGAAAACCAGTTTGGAATAAGCAAACCCTTGAAATCAGAGGAACCCGTCATACCAAAAACACCACTGAGTAAGTGCTCTTCCAACCACAACATTGTAAACTTCCTCTCAATACTCTTTTGTTTCAAAATGAAAATCACCAGCTTACAAGAGTTGGAATGGTACCCTAACATGTGTGTTTTCCACTTACATTCCTAGACCCTCCCGAGCCTCCAAGCAATCCTCCAGAAATACTCGATGTGACCAAGAGTTCCGTCAGCCTGTCCTGGTCCCGGCCCAAAGATGATGGTGGCTCTCGGGTCACGGGCTACTACATTGAACGCAAGGAGACCTCAACTGACAAGTGGGTCCGACACAACAAGACTCAGATCACCACCACAATGTACACCGTCACCGGGCTCGTTCCCGATGCTGAGTATCAATTCCGCATCATTGCGCAGAATGACGTTGGCCTAAGCGAGACCAGCCCTGCATCTGAACCAGTTGTCTGCAAAGATCCATTTGGTAAGGAAAGAATTTCCAAAGGGGCTAGAGTCAGAGAGTCAAGCTATCTTTGCTCTCTTTCCTTTACAACTGTTTTCAAACATTTCAGATAAGCCAAGCCAACCTGGAGAACTCGAGATTCTTTCAATATCCAAAGACAGCGTCACTCTGCAGTGGGAGAAACCTGAATGTGATGGTGGCAAAGAAATCCTCGGATACTGGGTTGAATACAGACAATCTGGAGACAGTGCGTGGAAGAAGAGCAGTAAGGACCGCATCAAAGACAGGCAGTTCACAATAGGAGGTTTGCTGGAAGCTACAGAGTATGAATTCAGGGTTTTCGCTGAAAACGAGACGGGGCTGAGCAGACCCCGCAGAACCGCTATGTCTGTAAAGACCAAACTAACGTGTAAGTAGCCGTTAGTTCTCTGCTTTCATTTACAAACTAAGCAACATGTAAAGGTTAATTCTTCCTCTACACTAAACAGGTCTCCAGGAAGCTTTATCAGAGAGCAAGTGTTTGGAAAGAAAGAATTAAGTTTGGCATATGTGCATGAAGGGAACAGTTGATACGTTCTAGAGGAAATCATTCTAAGCAGAAAGCCTCAGCAGTAAACTGTCAGATGCACTGAACTGAGCACATTCCTAGAGCAATTTCTCCCATGAATATAATGGATTTTAATACTCCTAATAAGACGAGGTGTCAACAGATGTACCCCCTTTCGGTGAACCTAAGTTAAGGGCAAAAATACAAGGATTTTTAGAGAACTCACATTTCCCCCAAACCCCATACATAGTTAATGCCTCCCAATCATAAAAAAGTCACTCTACATAATAATATGATATCCTCATTGAATCTCTACTTTCCAGATGCTCCTCCAATCACTGTGAAGACTTAAGAATTAGACTCATGTAAATCATGGTGTAAATCATGGTGTCTAATAAGAGTATCAATCAGTATGATGAATTCATTCCTGATAAACAAGGACAGTGGATTACAGACCCAGTAGTGATAATAATGAACTAATATTATCTTTCATACCCTTTAGCTGGAGAAGCCCCAGGAGTACGCAAAGAAATGAAGGATGTTACCACTAAACTGGGAGAAGCTGCTCAACTCTCATGCCAGATTGTCGGAAGGCCTCTGCCTGACATTAAGTGGTTCCGATTTGGTAAGGAGCTCGTACAAAGCCGCAAGTACAAAATGTCTTCAGATGGACGCACACATACTCTAACAGTAATGACAGAGGAACAGGAAGATGAAGGTGTTTATACCTGCGTAGCTACCAACGAGGTTGGAGAAGTAGAATCCAGCAGTAAGCTTCTCCTGCAGGCAACACCGCAGTTCCATCCTGGTTACCCACTGAAAGAGAAGTATTATGGTGCTGTGGGTTCAACGCTTCGACTTCATGTCATGTACATTGGCCGGCCAGTACCTGCCATCACTTGGTTCCGTGGCCAGAAACTTTTGCAAAACTCAGAAAACATTACTATAGAAAACACAGAGCACTATACTCATCTTGTCATGAAGAATGTCCAGCGTAAGACTCATGCTGGGAAATACAAAGTTCAGCTCAGCAATGTCCTTGGAACAGTCGATGCCATGCTTGATGTGGAAATACAAGGTATTTTGTTTTCCTTTCCAGTGGTTTTCTTCTTTTTTTTTTAAAAAAAAAAAAAAGGTCTTGGGAGGTACACTATAGAGACCACTACAATTGTATTTTCCCCCAACAGATAAACCAGACAAACCTACAGGACCAATTGTGATTGAAGCTCTATTGAAGAACTCTGTGGTGATCAGCTGGAAACCACCTGCAGATGATGGAGGCTCCTGGATCACCAATTATGTGGTGGAGAAGTGTGAGGCCAAGGAAGGGGCTGAATGGCAATTGGTGTCTTCAGCCATCTCAGTGACAACCTGTAGAATTGTGAACCTCACAGAAAATGCTGGGTATTACTTCCGAGTTTCGGCTCAGAACACGTTTGGCATCAGTGAACCTCTAGAAGTCCCCTCAGTTGTGATCATTAAGAGTCCCTTTGGTGAGTACAACCTCTACAGACAGTCTTCCTATAGCAAAATTCCATCTCTATGTAGAACTTTTTTTTTAAACAGAAATGATTTTTTAAAGGAGACAGCAAAGATTCAGCTAAAGTACAAGTGTCTTTTACGTCGCTTGAATTTTGCTGATCTAAAAGGGCACATGTATACCCTATCCCCTTCTTCTTTAAAAAGGAACTTTCTGTTTTGATAAGTTTCTTAGCATAAAGTAACCAATTTCATTTTTCTGGATTAGCGATCATGAATAGAACTTTGGGTTCATGACCTTTTATTTAAAAAAAAAAATAAGCTCTTCATAAAGCTTATTATTTCACTTCATTATTTCAGTTTATTCATCTCACCTGATGAGTCAAATGCTTTTTCTTTGCTTTAAACAGAAAAGCCAGGTGCCCCTGGCAAACCAACTATTACTGCTGTCACAAAAGATTCTTGTGTTGTGGCCTGGAAGCCACCTGCCAGCGATGGAGGTGCAAAGATTAGAAATTACTACCTTGAGAAGCGTGAGAAGAAGCAGAACAAGTGGATTGCTGTGACAACAGATGAAATTCGAGAAACCGTCTTTTCAGTGCAAAACCTTATTGAAGGTCTTGAATATGAGTTCCGTGTGAAATGTGAAAACCTAGGTGGGGAGAGCGAATGGAGTGAAATATCAGAACCTGTCACTCCCAAATCTGACGTCCCAATTCAGGCACCACACTTTAAAGAGGAACTGAGAAATCTAAATGTCAGATATCAGAGCAATGCTACTTTGGTCTGCAAAGTGACTGGTCATCCGAAACCAATTGTGAAATGGTACAGACAAGGCAAAGAAATCATCGCAGATGGATTAAAGTACAGGATTCAAGAGTTTAAGGGTGGCTACCACCAACTCATCATTGCAAGTGTCACAGATGATGACGCCACTGTTTACCAAGTCAGAGCTACCAACCAAGGAGGGTCTGTGTCTGGCACTGCCTCCTTGGAAGTAGAAGGTAAAAACACATGAGTAGACATCATTTTGGTGCAAGATTACATATTATTAATGGGGGGGCACTCTTAAATAGTTTTTGGTGTTGCTAAATTATATTCTTCCTTCTTTTGTTCTGATACAGTTCCAGCCAAGATACACTTGCCTAAAAATCTTGAAGGCATGGGAGCAGTCCATGCTCTCCGAGGTGAGGTAATCAGCATCAAGATCCCATTCAGTGGCAAACCAGATCCAGTGATCACCTGGCAGAAAGGACAAGATCTCATCGACAACAATGGCCACTACCAAGTTATTGTCACAAGATCTTTCACGTCACTTGTTTTCCCCAATGGAGTGGAGAGAAAAGATGCTGGTTTCTATGTGGTCTGTGCTAAAAACAGATTTGGAATTGATCAGAAGACAGTTGAACTGGATGTGGCTGATGTTCCCGACCCACCCAGAGGAGTCAAAGTTAGTGACGTGTCCCGAGATTCTGTGAACTTAACGTGGACTGAGCCAGCTTCTGATGGTGGTAGCAAAGTCACCAACTACATTGTTGAAAAGTGTGCAACCACTGCAGAAAGATGGATCCGGGTAGGACAGGCCCGAGAAACACGTTATACCGTGATCAACTTATTTGGAAAAACAAGTTACCAGTTCCGTATAATAGCAGAGAATAAATTTGGCCTCAGCAAACCTTCTGAGCCTTCAGAACCAACAGTAACCAAAGAAGATAAGACCAGGGCTATGAACTATGATGAAGAGGTAGACGAAACCAGGGAAGTTTCCATGACCAAAGCATCTCACTCTTCAACCAAGGAGCTTTATGAGAAATATATGATTGCTGAGGATCTTGGGCGTGGTCAGTTTGGAATTGTCCACCGTTGTGTTGAAACATCCTCAAAGAAGACATACATGGCCAAATTTGTGAAAGTCAAAGGGACTGATCAAGTTTTGGTAAAGAAAGAAATTTCCATTCTAAATATAGCTAGGCACCGAAACATGATATACCTCCATGAATCATTTGAAAGCATGGAAGAATTAGTTATGATCTTTGAGTTCATATCAGGACTTGACATATTTGAGCGCATTAACACAAGTGCTTTTGAACTTAATGAGAGAGAAATCGTAAGCTATGTTCGCCAGGTGTGTGAAGCACTTGAGTTCCTACACAGTCATAATATTGGACACTTTGACATTAGACCAGACAACATCATTTACCAAACAAGGAGGAGCTCCATCATTAAAATCATAGAATTTGGTCAAGCCCGTCAGCTGAAGCCAGGGGACAACTTTAGGCTTCAGTTCACTGCCCCTGAATACTATGCACCTGAGGTCCACCAGCATGATGTTGTCAGCACAGCCACGGACATGTGGTCTCTTGGAACACTGGTGTACGTGCTGTTGAGTGGTATCAATCCATTCCTGGCTGAAACTAACCAGCAGATCATTGAGAACATCATGAATGCTGAATACACCTTTGATGAAGAAGCATTCCAAGAGATCAGCCTTGAAGCCATGGACTTTGTTGACCGGCTATTAGTGAAAGAGAGAAAATCTCGCATGACAGCATCTGAGGCCCTTCAGCATCCATGGCTGAAGCAGAAGATAGAAAGAGTCAGTACTAAAGTGATCAGGACATTGAAACACCGACGTTACTACCACACCCTAGTCAAGAAAGACCTCAACATGGTTGTGTCTGCAGCCCGGATCTCCTGTGGTGGTGCAATTCGATCTCAGAAGGGAGTGAGCATTGCTAAAGTTAAAGTGGCATCCATTGAAATTGGCCCCGTTTCTGGGCAGATAATGCATGCAGTTGGAGAAGAAGGAGGCTATGTCAAATATGTATGCAGAATTGAAAATTACGATCAGTCGACCCAGGTGACTTGGTACTTCGGTGTCAGACAGCTGGAGAACAGTGAGAAATATGAAATCACCTATGAAGATGGAGTGGCCACCATGTATGTCAAAGACATCACCAAATTCGATGATGGTACCTACAGATGCAAAGTAGTCAATGACTATGGTGAAGACAGTTCTTACGCAGAGCTCTTTGTTAAAGGTGTGAGAGAAGTTTACGACTATTATTGCCGTAGAACTGTGAAGAAACTTAAGCGCAGAACAGACACCATGAGACTCCTGGAAAGACCACCTGAATTCACCCTGCCTCTCTATAACAAGACAGCTTATGTGGGTGAAAATGTCCGGTTTGGTGTAACCATAACTGTCCACCCCGAGCCTCGAGTAACGTGGTACAAATCGGGTCAGAAAATCAAACCAGGTGATGATGACAGGAAGTACATATTTGAGGCAGACAAAGGTCTTTACCAATTAACAATCAACAGCGTAACTATGGATGACGACGCCGAATATACCGTTGTGGCAAGGAACAAATACGGTGAGGACAGCTGCAAAGCAAAGCTGACTGTAACCCCACACCCACCTCCGTCAGATACGACCCTCAGACCCATGTTCAAACGGCTACTGGCAAACGCAGAATGCCAAGAAGGCCAAAGTGTCTGCTTTGAGATCAGAGTGTCTGGCATCCCCCCACCAACGTTAAAATGGGAGAAAGATGGTCGGCCACTGTCCCTTGGTCCTAACATTGAAATTATCCATGAAGGCTTGGATTATTATGCTCTTCACATCAGGGATACTTTGCCCGAAGACACCGGTTATTACAGAGTCACAGCCACAAATACAGCTGGATCCACCAGCTGCCAGGCCCACCTACAAGTGGAACGCCTGAGGTATGTCAAACAGGAATTCAAGACAAAAGAGGAGCACGAACGACATGTTCAGAGGCGGATTGACAAGACCCTGAGAATGGCTGAAATCCTCTCTGGCACTGAGGCGGTGCCGCTGACGCAGGTCGCCCAGGAGGCGCTGAGAGAAGCTGCCATCCTCTACAAACCCGCCGTCAGCACCAAGACCGTGAAAGGGGAATACCGACTTGAGACGGAAGAAAAGAAGGAGGAGAGGAAACTCCGCATGCCTTATGAAGTTCCGGAGCCACGCAAGTACAAACAGACCACCGTAGAAGAAGACCAACACATTAAGCAGTTCGTGCCCATGTCTGACATGAAGTGGTATAAGAAGATACGGGATCAATTTGAAATGCCTGGCAAGATTGACAGAGTGGTACAGAAGAGGCCCAAGCGCATCCGCCTTTCAAGATGGGAGCAGTTCTACGTGATGCCTCTCCCGCGCATCACAGATCAATACAGACCTAAGTGGCGGATTCCCAAACTGTCCCAAGATGACCTTGAAATGGTGAGACCAGCCCGCCGGCGCACACCTTCTCCCGATTACTACTACTATTACAGACCCAGGAGACGTTCTCTCGGTGACATCTCCGACGAAGAATTACTCCTGCCCATTGACGACTACCTGGCGATGAAAAGAACAGAGGAAGAGAGATTGCGTCTTGAAGAAGAGCTGGAGCTGGGTTTTTCGGCCTCACCCCCGAGCCGGAGCCCTCCCCGGTTTGAGCTTTCGAGTCTGCGTTATTCTTCCCCACAAGCTCACGTCAAGGTGGAGGAAGCAAGAAGAGACTTCAGATACTCAACCTATCACATCCCAACCAGGGAAGAGACCAGCACGAGCTACGCAGAGCTGCGGGAACGGCACGCCCGCGCCTCGCACAGGCAGGCCCATCAGCGGCAGAGGATCATGGCCGAGAGGGAGGACCATGAGCTGCTGCGGCCCGTGAGCACCACCCAGCGCCTCTCGGAATACAAGAGCGAGCTGGACTACCTGGCGCAGGAGGCGAAGTCTAGAAAGAAATCAAGACGCCAGAGAGAAGTGACGGAGATAACCGAAATCGAGGAAGAATATGAGATCTCCAAACACGCGCAGAGAGAGACGTCCTCCTCGGTGTCCAGGCTGCTGAGACGCCGACGCTCACTGTCTCCCACCTACATCGAGTTGATGAGGCCGGTGTCCGAGCTGATCCGGCCGCGGCCACGGCCCGCTGAGGAATACGAAGATGAAGAAGAGGAAGATGACGTAGAAAGAAGGTCTCCTACCCCAGAGAGGACTCGTCCACGTTCCCCCAGCCCTGTGTCTAGTGAGCGATCACTGTCAAGATTTGAGAGGTCGGCAAGATTTGATATCTTTTCCAGGTATGAGTCCATGAAAGCTGCTCTAAAGACTCAGAAGACATCAGAAAGGAAGTATGAGGTTTTGAGTCAGCAGCCTTTTACACTGGACCACGCGCCTCGAATCACACTGAGGATGCGTTCCCACCGGGTTCCCTGCGGCCAAAATACACGTTTTATCTTAAACGTTCAGTCAAAGCCAACTGCTGAGGTCAAATGGTACCACAATGGTGTAGAACTCCAAGAGAGCAGTAAGATTCATTACACCAACACCAGTGGGGTCCTGACCCTAGAAATTCTGGACTGTCATATTGATGACAGTGGAACATACCGTGCTGTGTGCACCAACTACAAAGGTGAGGCTTCCGACTACGCGACCCTGGACGTCACAGGAGGGGATTACACTACCTATGCGTCTCAGCGCAGAGACGAACAGGTTCCCCGATCTGTCTTCCCTGAGCTGACAAGAACAGAGGCATATGCAGTTTCATCCTTTAAGAAAACATCTGAGATGGAAGCTTCCTCTTCCGTCAGGGAAATGAAATCATTGATGACGGAGACCCGGGAAAGTCTCTCCTCCTATGAACACCATGCGTCTGCAGAAATGAAAAGTGCTGCAATCGAAGAAAAGTCGCTGGAAGAAAAATCCACACACAGAAAGATCAAGACGACTTTGGCAGCAAGAATTCTCACAAAGCCAAGGTCCATAACTGTCTATGAAGGTGAGTCTGCAAGGTTCTCTTGCGATACAGATGGTGAGCCGGTACCAACTGTGACTTGGCTGCGTGGGGGACAAGTCATAAGCACTTCTGCCCGCCACCACGTGACCACCTCAAAGTACAAGTCAACTTTTGAGATCTCTTCAGTCCAGGCTTCAGATGAGGGCAACTACACCGTGGTGGTAGAGAACAGCGAAGGGAGGCAAGAGGCGCAGTTTACTCTGACCGTTCAGAAGGCCAGGGTTACTGAAAAGGCTGTGACATCACCACCGAGAGTCAAATCCCCGGAGCCTCGGGTAAAATCCCCAGAAGAAGCCAAGTCTCCAAAACGAGTGAAATCCCCAGAACCAGTCACTCCTCACCCCAAAGCTGTGCCGCCCACAGAGACAAAACCCACACCAACAGAGAAGGTTCAGCAGTTGCCAGTCGCTGCCCCACCTAAGATAATTCAGTCCTTGAAGGCAGAAGCTTCTAAAGACATAGCCAAGCTGACCTGTGTGGTTGAAAGTAGTGCATTATGTGCAAAAGAGGTCACCTGGTACAAAGATGGCAGGAAACTGAAGGAAAACGGGCATTTCCAGTTTCATTATTCTGCAGATGGTACCTATGAACTCAAAATCCTCAACCTCACGGAATCTGATCGTGGAGAATACGTTTGTGAGGTTTCTGGTGAAGGTGGAACTTCCAAAACTAACTTCCAATTTGTGGGACAAGCCTTTAAGAGTATCCATGAGCAGGTGTCAAGCCTATCAGAAACCAAGAAAGCAGCTCAGAAAACTGCTGAGCCAACAGAAACCAAGAAAGCAGCTCCAAAAACTGCTGAGCCAACAGAAACCAAGAAAACTGAACCCAAAGCTCCTGCGCCAGTTTCCACAAAACCAGTAATTGTTACTGGTCTGCAGGATACCACTGTTTCTTCAGATGGTGTTGCTAAATTTGCAGTTAAAGTTACCGGAGAACCCCAGCCAACTGTCATTTGGACAAAGGATGGAAAGGTAACTGCTTCTTAAATGACCTTATTTTCTAAAAAAAAAAAAGTAACCCTCTTCCCTTTTTCCCAACTCCCAAAGAAAGTTTAAAAGTAAATCACTTTTTAAAATTCAAATCACTTGCATTCCACAGGCTATAACACAAGGAGGTAAATACAAACTCTCTGAAGACAAAGGAGCATTCTTCCTAGAAATTCATAAGACTGATACTTCTGACAGTGGACTCTATACTTGTACAATAACAAACTCAGCTGGATCTGTGTCCTCTAGCTGCAAATTAACAATAAAAGGTAAGTTGGCTTTTATTCTTACCAACAATTTTCAGAAAACTATATTAAGGAGACATTTCTAAACATGCTTGGTTACACACACAAAGTATTAAAATAAAAACTGTTTTACCAAGTTATAGAATACCATCTGTACACAAACGTACAAATACACATATTTGAAGTTAGGATATAATTTGTATTTATTAAGTGTGTAACTGTATGTAGTGTTTTATATATAAGAGTCCCAGATATTATGTAAGATTCCTGCTCCCTGTAATATTTAAGAATGAATAGTCAGGTGAATATACCAAATAGTACTTCTTCCCTAAAACTTTGCTCTTGCTAATTTTCCAAAGCAGTGGAAAGTTAATGAAAGAGCTGTATCAGTTTTCCCAATTAAAATGAGTTTGCCTTCATCTGAATCTTCTAAAACATAATTGTTTTAATTAATCAAAATCTCCTAAATCCATCCATCTCCTAGATCCTTGAACTATTCCTTTCCAAACTTTCTTCCCCCTAAGCCACAGAATTCATTCTTCAATTTAGTTTAGTTTAAATAATCATTACACTGATCTCGAAAGTCATGCATGACAACTTTCTAAGATTGGGGCTGAGAAAGAATCAAGTATTACCTACACTGCATGCATAAGTCAGTATTTTTTCTTTGTGTATTACTTGCAGAATCCACAAGACAAAAGGGTAGGACCTCTTTTCCATTCAATTTGCTTTACGGAACTTTCTTTTTCAGTTGTAAAAGACACTGAGATACAGAAAGTATCTGCACAAAAGACCTCCGAAATTACGTCCCAGAAGAAAGCATCTGTCCAAGAGGAAATTTCCAAGAAAGCCCTCATTTCTGAAGAAATCAAGACATCAGAGGTAAAATCTCATGAAAAGCTAGCTCTCAAGGAAGAAGCTTCAACAGTTCTGATTTCCGAAAAAGTCAAGAAATCAGAAGCCACCTCCCTGGAAAAATCTGTTGTCCATGAGGAAATCACTAAAACATCACAGGCATCGGAAGAAATCCGAACTCATGCTGAGATCAAAGCATTTTCTACTCAGATGAGTATAACTGATGGTCAGAAAGTGACTTTGAAAGCCAACATTGCTGGTGCCACTGATGTGAAATGGGTACTGAATGGGGTGGAGCTCAGCAATTCTGATGAGTATAGGTACGGCATCTCAGGCAGCGACCAGACCCTGACCATCAAGCAGGCTGGTCACAAAGATGAAGGGATCCTCACCTGCATCGGCAAAACCAGCCAAGGCATCGTTAAGTGTCAGTATGATCTGACCCTAAGCAAAGAACTCTCAGATGCTCCAACCTTCATCTCACAGCCCAGATCTCAAAATGTTAATGAAGGACAAAACGTTCTCTTCTCTTGTGAAATCAGTGGTGAGCCATCGCCTGAAATCGAATGGTTTAAAAACAACCTGCCAGTAAGTTTAATTATGAACGTTATTTACTGAAGAGAACTTTCAATACTTTACTCCTGAAGAGCTCAAGGAAACACTTTTTTTTCCCTCTTCTTTTTAGATTTCTATTTCTTCAAATATCAGTGTAAGTCGCTCCAGAAATGTATATTCTCTTGAAATCCGAAACGCATCAGTAAGTGACAGTGGGAAGTATACAATTAAGGCCAAAAATTTCCGTGGCCAGTGTTCAGCTACTGCTTCCTTAACAGTCCTTCGTAAGTATATCTTTACCACTTTCCTCACTTGCTTAAGGCCATTGTATGGTTTTGTTTTTTGTTTTTGTCTTTCTGAGCACAGCAAACTCTCAGGAGCCTCTTTAAATACCATGTGTAAGAGACACGGGCTTCCTGTGTGAACTCATTCTTAAGTCAGTGTTTCTTTACAGCTAGATAGAAATATGGATAAGTTAACTTTCCAAAGCTACTAGCTGTCCTGTTACATGTATTTTCAGAATGCACAATATAAAAATTATTTTCTATATGACTGACCATTTTTTTTCCTAGTGATTCTAGCACCTGCATGAAATGTAATAATAGAAATATAAGGATTCGTTTCTGGGAGACAGTGTGCTAGCTCTTGACAACTGTATGTATGTATTTGCTTATGCTTTCACAGCAAATTGTTTGGGTTATGTTTCTGTGTGTGCGTGTCTAAGTTTCTGCAAGTCGATGTCAGATGTCACAAATTAACCAGATGTCATTGATGTTCACTGTGTATCTGCTATGCTCCACAGCTCTAGTTGAAGAACCTCCCAGAGAGGTAGTATTGAGGACAAGTGGTGACACGAGCTTGCAAGGAAGCTTCTCGGCTCAGTCAGTCCAAATGTCTGCCTCTAAGCAGGAGGCCTCCTTCAGCAGTTTCAGCAGCAGCAGTGCTAGCAGCATGACTGAAATGAAATTTGCAAGCATGTCTGCCCAAAGCATGTCCTCCATGCAAGAGTCCTTTGTAGGAATGAGTTCCAGCAGTTTTATGGGAAAATCTAGTATGACACAACTGGAAAGTTCAACTAGTAGAATGCTTAAAGCAGGCCTAAGAGGTGAGCAATCAAATTATTGGTAGAGGTAGACAAGCCTAGTAGCATGGTAGAATCTTTAGCACACACAATTCAGTAGAATGCAAGTTGTTATTTTTTTTCAGTGATTCTAAAAGTTTGTTGTTGTTGTTCCATAAAGGAATTCCACCTAAAATTGAAGCTCTTCCCTCTGACATCAGCATTGATGAAGGAAAAGTTTTAACAGTAGCCTGCGCTTTTACTGGTGAGCCTACCCCGGAAATATCATGGTCTCGTGGTGGAAGAACCATTCACGATCAAGAACAGCAGGGGCGATTCCATATTGAAAACACAGATGACCTGACGACTCTGATCATCATGGACGTACGGAAACAAGATGGTGGACTTTATACCCTGAGTTTAGGGAATGAATTTGGATCTGACTCTGCTACTGTGAATATAAATATTCGATCCATTTAAGAGAGCCTGTGCTCTCACACTCAGACTCATTCTTAACCTTTCCCAACTGATCCACATGGACTAATCTTTCTATCTTTCTGATCTGTAAATACTTAAAAAGAGTAGTTTTGTATCAACCTAAATGAGTCGAAGTTCAAAAATAATACATTTCAATCTTTTCATAATTGTTGACCTAAGAAGATTACACATTTTCTAGTGACATGTACATACTGTATATAGCCGAATTAACGGTTATAAAGTTTTGTACCATTTATTTTATGACATTTTACACTGTAACTAATGAAACTAACGGTTGGCAGGAGAAAGTTTCTTATGGAACGAATACCCTGCTCAACACTTAATCAATCTTTGTGCCTCAACATAATGTTGATGTCTAAGTATGCCTCAGTGGGTCGAGGAATTCCCCATTGAAGATGTCCTATCCACCAAAACAATGCTGTGCACATCACCTGATACGTGCACTGATACTTATGGAATCAGAAATGTAAGGCATTGGTGATGTTTGCATTTACCCTCCTGTAAGCAACACTTTAACGTCTTACATTTTCTCTGATGATGTCACACTCAAAATTATCATGACTTAAATATTACCAGAGCAAAGTGTAACGGCCAACACTTTGTTCGCTCATTTCACACTGTCTCTGACCATAGAGAGTGCCTGGGTAGCTTGGAAAAGTAACATCACCTGGCCATCCCCTCAGTTAACCAAGTTATTCATGCGTTCCTATGCCAGAGCAGTGTCAACTCTTGGAGGTTCAGGGGTGCAGCCAACGCCTTCGTGTGGTAGTTCTAAATTTAAATTAAACCAGAAACTGGGGCAACTAAGCAATGAGCCACAGCAAAAAATAAAGAACAAAATAAAGCTGTCGTTAAATTTAAAAACAACAAAATATTACTAACTGCCCAAAATATCAATTTGATGTAGTTCTTTTCATGCAAGTTTAAATTCAATTGTTAGTTATAATTGTTGGACCTCCTTGAGATAGTAACAGCAAAATAAAGCAAGCTATCTGCACCTCAAAATGTGTGACTGGTTGTTTTCTGTGAAATTCTGCGGTTGGGGAGGTATGTGCCTTTGAAAATCACAGAAATGATCATAGAGAAGAAAAAGCAACTCAAGTTCTCTACAGCAAATATTTAAATTATCATGTTGAATGTACTCAACAATTTTTTAAAAGCACAGATATGATTCTCATGGATAAATTTATCCCCAGAAGTTAACAAAAATCCCCCCAAATAAGAAATCTTCTAAAAAAAAAAAAAAAAAAAAAAGAAATCTTCTAAACATATTATCAAGAAAAATAATTTTATAGGGACTGATTCAACTAAATCCAAAGGTACAGGAACATCAAAAATTCACAATATTTTGTGCAAAGATGAGCAAGATGAGATAGACCCTGTCCCTTAAGAAACATATAGAAGAGAAAATGACCACTTCAGGGAAAATGACCAATTGTGCAACTGAATCCATACTGACTATTGTAGCTCCAAACTGAGACAGAACAAATCAGTCTTCAAAGCTAAAGAACTTTTTTTTTTTTAAAGAACTCGTTTTAAACCATACAGTCCTACCATGCTTTTCAAAACGACTGATCTATACTTAATAATAAAATACCTAGCACCAGAAAAATCTGTATTTATCCTCTCAATTAGAAAATCCTAATTGTAAACCTATAAAGTTGATTCTTTGCCTAAATTATTACCCCCTAATTGTAAATATAAGCAGCCACAGCTGAAGAAAAGGCACAGTCAATTCCTATTCCCCAAAGAAGATCTTGGGTCTGCATTAGTTTACTCAGCAAATATTCTTTCTTAAGGCTTCCTTGGTGGCTCAGTGGTGAAAAGAATTCGCCTGCCAATTCAGGAGACTCAGGTTCAATCCCTGGGTCAGGAAGATACCCTGGACAAGGGAATGGCAACTTGCTCCAGTATTCTTACCTGGGAAATCCCATGGACAGAGGAGCCTGGTGGGCTACATACAGTCCATGGGGTCACAAGAGTCAGACACAACTTAGCAACTAGACAAAAACAACTACAACAAATTCTCTAAGTCAGATTCTCTAAAAGCAGACTCTAGTTGTTTGAGGGACTGCTCTCAGAAAGAAGGAAGTGAGGGGAGCACAGCAGGGGAAGAAAGCTAAGCAAGAATGTGGTCTCGGCAGGAGCTTCAGCACCATCCCATAAGTACCCCAGTTGGTTCCACCTGGGAGCAGGGACACAGACCATCTGCATCCCCTCATCAGTGGCTACAGGCGTGAGCTTGTGGGGGTGGGGACCAGTGAGGGGCACCCCTTGGCCAGAATGGCTCTCTGCAGACTAGGGCAGTTCAACAGCCAGTGCTCACGAAACCGGGGCGGATACACATAACCTGGATCTGGGCTGTACCTACAGCACCCACGACACCATCAAACAACTTAATACCTATTCTTGAGACAGGCTGGGACCTGGGACCCTTTGCCGTAGTGCCCGCACCTGGACAAATGTCTCCTCAAGCAACAAAATACAGAGAAACTACCAAGGACTAAAAATAATTGCATGCATGTGCAGTGGGGGCAAATTATGAACAAGATACAGAAAAGACCAAAACCACACAGCACCATCAGGTAGGTGGGCAGACCACCTAAGCCACCCCTGGACCCACCGCTAACCCTCACCCCATATAAGGAACCAGCTCGGGTGAGCTGGGAACCAGGGCTCCTCTCCAGCAAGCAAGGGAAACTGTCACTTGCTTCTGCTCCTTCCTGTTGCAGCAGGGGCCCCAGTAAAGCCTTGCTGGAATTTCTTGTCTAGCCTCTTATCAATTTCTGTTGACTGAGGAGGCCACAAACTCTGGTCAGTAACATACTTTTTGGGGACACAATGAAGGAACAGTTGTCCCCGTCCCAGGAGAGGACCTGGGCACCACCAGGGACCACCGATCGCAGCTTCCCATGGGTGACGAGTGCTCGCCTGGACCTCGTTTCAGTATTACCACATTTGATGAGTCTGCCCTCCTGGCCCCTGGTGGTCTCAGAACCCTCATTGAGGCAACACTCTCCCCCCCCAACGTTGTCCCTTTCCCTCTCCTGAAATCTCCCTCTACGTCTCCCCTCTCTGTCCTCTTACTTCTGCCCCATCCTTCCCAGAGAGTGGACATCGGGCAGCTGCTGCATCACTCCCCTCGGCTTGTGAGACCCTCTGGCCAGCAACAGCTCCCCTTGACCAGTGACAAACAGGTGGGAGAGGCCTGCCTCACACCGTGCAGACAGACCTTGGTCCAGTAGGCTCTCCTTGACCGGAGATTTACAAGAGTGAAAGAGATTCAAACCTAATATCATGTAGTGGCTGGACGTCTGAGGGCCTCACAATATTCTCACCTTTATTTCCCTGCTGCCAAGAGATGTCCCACTGGGAACAGGCTGAAGTGGCAGATTTCTATATACTGGTGGACGCATGGGTAGAAGTCCCATCTGTGGGTTGGGGACCCAGAAATGACGCACAACTGGCTGGTTTCCAGGCTTGATCACTCCGGTGGGCAGTGGACAGGGTGCTCCCTCCATCACCGGCCCTTTCTGGAAGCAAGTGGGTTGGTGCCTGAATAGATACCTGCCGAGGGCAGGTTGAACAGCAATCTCTTTCAGTCTTTTCTGTCCCTCCGCCCTCTACCTCTCCCTTGGTCCTCAGCCCTACAACTCCTGTGCCCTTCATCCGGAAGACTCTTTGTGTCTTTCAGTTTCTGTCATTGTACGTGTTTTTAAAAGGACCTTTGTTTTATGTATTTTTGTCTGTCCAACTGATCCTGCAAGCCTCTGCCAATGTTGTGGACCTGGTGGAGCACTTAAGCCTTGAAATGCAAAAACAGCCCACAGGGCCTGAGACTCTAGGCTCAGGTTGCTTAGTAGGACTTTAAAGACCACCACCAGGGGGAAAAGAAAAGTAGCTTGCCTTTCTCCCCGCTGCCTCCAATGTTAACTGTTCTGCCTGGCTCTAGGAACTATCTGATCTACCTATGGTCCCCCAGATGGAGGGGGAAAAAAAAGAGGACTTTTAAACACTGACGGGAAAGCTACTGGATCTCTGGTTCTGTCTGTACGTAAAAATTAACTTGTAAATGAGCTGTATTTAATTGGCTTAAAGGAAACTAAGCACTTATATACATTCTCAGAAATAGAAAAGAAACTCGCCAGAGTACATTTCATATTAGTGTAAATATGACAAATGCCCAGGGTATCTCTGCATTCTTAGCAACTGGAGACAGTTTCAATAACACAGTTTAAAAAGAAATAAACTGATTTTCTTTTACAGTGCAGCCTGGTGCCAATATGCACTGGGTGACCAGGAGAAGTGGTCACAGAATGGATCCCTTAACTATGTTGTCCTGGTTTTTTTTAAACAGAGAATTAACTTAATGAAAATGTTGTTGTTGAGTCACTCAGACCCCATGGACTGTAGCCTGCCAGGCTCCTCTGTCCATGGGATTTCCCAGGCAAGGATACTGAAATAGTTTGCCATTTCATTCTCCAGGGTAGCTTCCCAAAATACAGGGATCAAACCTGTGTCTGCTACATTGCAGGCAGATTCTTTACCACTGAACCACCTGGGAAGCCCCAATAAATACACAGAATATTATAAAGGCTTTTGAATCCTTCTTTTCTTGCCATTCAATAGTAACCACTAAGGTCAAATCAGCTGTTATGATTTCCACGTGTTTTGTTTTAAGCATTTACCACAAAAGTATAAATCTATAAACAGTCTACTTTTCTGTTTATGTTTTCAAGCTTGATATAAATGATACCACATTGTACATCTCTCACAGCTTTGCTTTTTTAAGGAAAGCACTTTTGTCATGGAAAAGTTCAAATGTATACAAATAAACAGAATAGTATAGTGAGAATGGATAGTGACAAGGCCCCATCATGCAGCCCAAGGAGCCACACTCCATATTCTGTGAAAAACAGTGGAAAAGAATACAAAAAAGAATATATATACACGTACAACTGAACCACCATGCTGCACAGCAGAAATCGATGCATGCTACAAATCAACTATACTTCAACAGAAAAAAATAAAAATCTTTTTAAAAGAATAGTATAATGAACTCCTATGTATCCATCACCCAGCTCCAATGATCAGTTGGATCTCTTAACACCATTTTACTACTGGATCTATTTTGTAAGCAGTCCCCAAAATGGAGAAAGATCCCATGTGTGCAGACCTTTATACTTTATCGAGACTCAGGCCTGAGGGATTTTTATCATGGGTGTGGAGCCTCTAGGCCTATGTTGTTCCCAAAGATAGGGAGCCAGACCTTCTCACAGATCCCCCCTTCCAGTCTCTTTTAATTAGTCATTGGCATGCTGAGCCTCCTTCTTAAGCTCCTTTTTCTTCCCCTTCACTATCTCCTTCAGCTCCTGGACTCCCACCTTACCACCCTGTCAAATCAGAAACCCCCAAATCAGTGCCCCCATTTGGATTGGAGCTCTGATCAGGTTCAAAGTTAACCCCCACTTTTGTCCCACAAAGCCTTTACGCCCTTCAGGAAGTAGCTAGAATGTGCGTCCCTTTCTCAGTGGGAGACTTGGGAATCTGTAAGTAGAGATTTGGCAGGTTCTCAGAGAACCCTGACAAGTTTAGGAACAAATTTGTCAGGCCGGGGTTGACATACTCTCACCTGGCAGAACATCATGGTTATCCGGGCCCACTGCTGCAACCTGAGCATATACTGAGAAACGCCAGGGAACATGCAGATGGCCTACTGGCCTCCAACCCACATCAGCAAATTTATCAGGGGAGTGAGGATGCAGTCCCAGAACATGACCCACGCTGGGACTATGAAGATCATGTAGGCCAGGCTAGGATGAGACATGTTACTTGTCTATCAGAAGGAATGAAAAAGTGTATGGTAAAGTCTGTAAACTAGGTTCTAAGTATGTATGTATATATGTATGTATGTATGTATGGTAAAGTCTGTAAACTAGGTTCTAAGTATGTATGTATGTATGTATGGTAAAGTCTGTAAACTAGGTTCTAAGTATGTATGTATGTATGTATGTATGTATGTATGGTAAAGTCTGTAAACTAGGTTCTAAGTATGTATGTATGTATGTATGTATGTATGGTAAAGTCTGTAAACTAGGTTCTAAGTATGTATGTATGTATGTATGTATGTATGGTAAAGTCTGTAAACTAGGTTCTAAGTATGTATGTATGTATGTATGTATGGTAAAGTCTGTAAACTAGGTTCTAAGTATGTATGTATGTATGTATGGTAAAGTCTGTAAACTAGGTTCTAAGTATGTATGTATGTATGTATGTATGTATGTATGGTAAAGTCTGTAAACTAGGTTCTAAGTATATATGTATGTATGTATGTATGTATGGTAAAGTCTGTAAACTAGGTTCTAAGTATGTATGTATGTATGTATGCATGTATGTATGTATGTATGGTAAAGTCTGTAAACTAGGTTCTAAGTATGTATGTATGTATGTATGTATGTATGTATGGTAAAGTCTGTAAACTAGGTTCTAAGTATGTATGTATGTATGTATGTATGTATGGTAAAGTCTGTAAACTAGGTTCTAAGTATGTATGTATGTATGTATGGTAAAGTCTGTAAACTAGGTTCTAAGTATGTATGTATGTATATATGTATGTATGTATGTATGGTAAAGTCTGTAAACTAGGTTCTAAGTATGTATGTATGTATGGTAAAGTCTGTAAACTAGGTTCTAAGTATGTATGTATGTATGTATGTATGGTAAAGTCTGTAAACTAGGTTCTAAGTATGTATGTAAGTATGTATGTATGGTAAAGTCTGTAAACTAGGTTCTAAGAGGCTACAGAGAAGAAAGATGGAAAGCCGCCATCTTCCTGAGCCAGCTGGTACATGAATATACACCCTCAGTCCACAGAAGGGAGATCACTGCTGGCCATGCCTCTTATCAAATGGTTGTCTAAGGAGTACTTACAAATAGCTGAGAGAAGAGATGTGAAAGGCAAGGGAGAAAAGGAAAGATATATCCATCTGAATGCAGAGTTCCAAAGAATAACAGAGATAAGAAAGCCTTTCTAAGTGAACAGTGCAAAAAAATACAGAAAAACAATAGAGTGGGAAAGACTAGAGATCTCTTAAAGAATATTAGAGATACCAAGGGAACATTTCATGCAAAGATGGGCACAATAAAGGACAGAAACGGTATGGACCTAACAGAAGCAGAAGATATTAAGAAGTGGCAAGAATACACAAGGAACTATACAAATAAGATTCTTAACCACGCAGATAACCACAATGGTGTGATCACTCACCTAGAGCCAGACATCCTGGAGTGCAAAGGTAAGTGGACCTTAGGAAGCATCACCACTAGCAAAGCTAGTGGATGTGACGGAATTCCAGCTGAGCTATTTCAAATCCTAAAAGACGATGCTGTGAAAGTGCTACACTCAATATGCCAGCAAATTGGGAAAACTCTGAGTTTTCATTCAATCAAAAGGTCAGTTTTCATTCAATTCCAAAGAAAGACAATGCCAAAGAAATGTTCAAACTACTGCACAATTGCACTCATTTCACATGCTAGCAAAGTAATGCTCAAAATTCTCCAGGCCAAGTTTCAACAGTATGTGAACTGAGAACTTGCTGATGTACAAGCTTGAGTTAGGAAAGGCAGAGGAACCAGCGATCAAATTGCCATTCATTGGAACATAGAAAAAGCAAGGGAATTCCAGAAAAACATCTACTTCTGCTTTATTGACTACACTAAAGCCTTTGACTGTGTGGATCATAACAAACTATGGAAAATTCTGAAAGAGATGGGAATACCAGACCATCTTACCTGCCTCCTGAGAAACCTGTATGCAGGTCAAGAAGCAACAGTTAGAACCAGATATGGAACAAAGGACTGGTTCCAAATTGGGAAAGGAGTACGTCAAGGCTGTATTTTGTCACTCTGCTTATTTAACTTATTTGCAGAGTACATCATGAGAAACGCTGGGCTGGATGAAGCACAAACTGGAATCAAGATTGCCAGGAGAAATATCAATAACCTCAGATATGTAGATGACACCATCCTTATGGCAGAAAGTGAAGAGGAACTAAAGAGCCTCTTGATGAAAGTGAAAGAGGAGAGTGAAAAAGCTGGCTTAAAGCTCAACATTCAAAAAATAAAGATCATGGCATCTGGTCCCATTACTTCATGGCAAATAGATGGGGAAAAAAACAGAAACAATGACAGGGTTTATTTTCTTGGGCTCCAAAATCACTGCAGATGGTGACTGCAGCCATGAAATTAAAAAATGCTTGCTCCTTGGAAGAAAATTTATGACAAACTGAAAAAGCAGAGAAATTACTTTGCTGACAAAGGTCTGTCTAGTCAAAGCTATGGTTTATCCAGTAGTCCTGTATGGATGTGAGAACTGGACCATAAAGAAGGCTGAGTGCCAAAGAATTGATGCTTTTGAACTGTAGTGTTGGAGAAGGCTCTTGAGAGTCCCTCAAGACAGCAAGGAGATCAAACCAGTCAGTCCTAAAGGAAATAAATCCTGAATATTCATTGGAAGGACTGAAGCTGAAGCTCAAATACTTTGGCCACCTGATTGGAAGGGCCGACTCATTGGAAAAGACCATGATGCTGGGAAAGATAGAAGGCATGAGGGGAAGGGGATGACAGAGGATGAGATGGTTGGATGGCATCACTGACTCAATGGACATGAGTTTGAGTAAACTCTGGGAGCTGGTGATGGACAGGGAAGCCTGGTGGGCTGCAGTCCATGGGGTGCAAAGATTCAGACATGACCAAGCGATTGAACAGCAACAACAACTCAGGAGAAAAATACGAAAGCTCAAGGCTGAGCCCCAAACCTCATTGTCAGCCTTGATAAAGGAGGTCTTCAAGGTCTATAACAACCAAGACTTAACAGAGAAGACCAATAAGGATAAGAGGCTAATAAAGAAAACAGAGCTTTTGGCTGCTCTGACTCATCCACCACCTTGAGGGGGCCCCAGGGGGCTGAGAAGGTTGGACAGGCTGCCAAGAAGCTTCCTGGGCCCGGATCAGGGTACCTTTTGTCAGAAGGAGGTCACTGGAAGGGGAACGTCCTGAGTGCCCTCCTATGGGATGCCCCAGGGGCAACTTGACTAGCCCCAGTTCCTCGCAATTTATGTCTCCCCTTGCCTATGAAGTCGGGTCCATTAATATTACTCACTCCTTTTTGTATATGCCAGAATGCCTTCCTTGGGAGAGATTTGCTAAATAAGTTAGGAGCTAGTATATTCTTAGGACAGGGTGAAGCCCAAAGAGGCAGAGAATTCAAACAGAGAATGCATCTGTTGGCAGCCCCAGATGACCCACCTCCTGGTCATCAAAATATTTCCTACGACATCCCCCAAGAAATTAGAGAGCAAGTAGATAACAGCAGTTTTAAGATACTTCAGTGCCAAGCAGGACAAAACATGTTCTCCTCTACAGAAATAAGAGTAAGGCCTGGGAGGGAACATCCAGAGAAAATATCCTTGAAAGTAAGAAGCCTGAGGGGAATCCAGCCACTGGTCACCAAATTTCTAAAATGCAGACTCATTAGGCCCTGCCAATCCCCTTGCAACACCCTGATCCTCCCCGTTCAGAAGCCTAATGGTGAGCATCGTCAGTTTGTGTAAGGCTTGGAGCAGTGAAGGAGGCAGTCATCCCTATTCACCCACGATGCCAAACCCACACACCTTGTCACCCATATGCTGGGGAGCGCTCAGTATTTCTCTGTTTGGTACCTCAAAGACGCATTTTTCTGTATTCCCCTCCATCCATACTCCCAATATCTTTTTGTCTTTGTATGGAGGGACCCTGACACCCTGGAGGTTACCCAATATACATGGACAGTGCTTCCACAGGGTGCTCAGGACAGCCCCCATTATTTTTGGAAATGCATTAGCAAGGGATGTGATCCTTGAAAAGGGAACTCTGCTACAATATGTTGATGACTGATTGATAAGTACTGAAACCAAACAAGATTCAGATCAAAATACTGTTAAGGTCTTAAATTTTCTGGTAAAAAAAGGAATATATCTCATCAACCAAGGCTCAAATATCATAGCAATGGGTTCAATATTTAGGATCTGTTTTGACCTCTGGGGCCACAGGTCAGAAAAGAGCAACTGGTGATTACGATCTCCAACCACAAAAAGGCAACACCAAGGCTTTCTCAGGATGACTGGATTCTGTCATACCTGCGTTCCAAATGATGGCCTTAAAGCCAAACCCCTCTCTGAGGCTCTAAAGGAAGAAGAAAGGGAATCCCTTCATTGAAATAGCAACCATCAGTGACTCTAAAGACTGCAGTGAGCAGAGCATCAGCACTGAGACTTCCAACTTTGGACAAGCCCTTTACCCTACACATTCATGAGAGATCGGGGATAGTACTATGAGTCCTGACCCAAAAGCTGGGACCACGTCAGAGACCAGTGGCTTATTTTTCAAAACAACTGGACACAGTGGCCCTGGATGACCAAACTGCCTGCTGGCAATAGCAGCCATAGCCTTGCTGGTTAATGAGGCTTCCAAGCTTACCCTGGGACAACACTTAGATGTGCTAACCCTTTATCAGATACAGTCAGTGCTGGAAGTCAAAGGTCATCATTGGTTAACTGGAGGAAGGTTAACGAGATATCAGGCCCTCCTAACGAGACCCTCGACATTATTTTATACGTGTGCCAAACCCTGGACCCAGCAACTCTGCTTCCAGTAGTTGAGAGTGCGGACTTACTGCATCATTGTATAAACACCATAGAACAAACTTACTCCAGCAGATCTGATCTTCTAGATGAATCTCTTCAAAGCCCTGAGGTCAAATGGTTTACTGATGGGAGCAGTTTTATAGAAATGGGAACCTGAAAGGTGCAGCATGCCATTGCTAGTCTAGATCAAGTCACAGAAGCCAAGGCCCCACCAACCCAGACATCAGCACAGAGGTGGAACTAATTCATTAATGGGAGCTTTGCAGTTAGTGAAGGATAAGAAATTAAATGCTTCTACTGACTCTAACTATGGGTTCCACATGCTACATGCTCATACTACCATTTGGAAAGAAAGAGGAATGTTAACCACTAGAAATTCTCCTATAAAACATAAAGATGTGATTCTGGCTCTTTTAGGTGGGGTGCAGCTCCCAACCCGGGTAACCACTGTAGGGGCCATCAGAGGAAATGGTCTCTTGTGAGCCAAGGTTAGACAGCAAAGTTTACCAAATTGCAAAAAAGGCAGCTCAACTGCAAGAGCCTGAGCAAGTTATGGCCCTAGTGATTGATCACCCTGAACTCTTTAGCCTCCCCCAGTTTTCTCCAAAAGAACAAGGGGCTATGAGAAGGGAAGCACAGGCTGGTATAAAAAGGAGGGTAAGGTTCTAATTCCTGAGTCCCTACAATGAAAACAAAGAGTTTACATGATGCCACCCATTACGGGAGGGATGCACTATGGGACTTGACACAAAAGGCTTTCTCAGGGAAGGGGCTTAAAAGAATAGAAAAACAAGTAACGCTTGCCTGTGATTTATGTGACCAGAATAACCCACAGACCCACTCAATACCCCCATCATAACTCAGGCCAATCCAATGCCAAGCAACATATCTGGGGGGGAGACAGGTAGACTTTACTTGAATGCCCCCACAATCAGGATATAAATATCTTCTGATACTTTTCACTGGATGGGTTGAAGCCTTCTCCGCCTGATCTGAAAAGGCTATGGAAATCTGTAAGTCCCTTTTCAAAGAAATAATTCCTTGATTTGGACTTCCAAAGTCCCTCCAGAAGAGTAACAGGCCCTCTTTTATAGCCTAAATCACACAGGGACTTACTATGGCCCCTAGGGATACACTATAAAGTAAACACCTCTTGGCTGCCCCAGTCTTCAAGGAAGGTAGAGAAAATGAATCACAGTTTAAAGAAAACCATAGCAAATCTCTGCCAAGAAACTCATGAACCTTGGACCAACTTTCTTCTTATTGCACTACTAAAGGTCCATTTAGTCCCCAGGAGTGGTCTGTCTTAGCCCATTTGAAATGATCTATGGAAGGCCTTTTCTTACCACTGATATTCGAGAATAGTATTTGAAGGGGAACATTTAAAAGAGTCGTGTCAAAAAGAGTTGTGTCAAATTCTTTGCGAACCCATGGACTGTATAGGACTGAATTCTCCAGGCCAGAATACTGGAGTGGGTAGCCTTTCCCTTCTCCAGGGGATCTTCCCAACCCAGGGATGGAACCCAGGTCTCCCACATTGCAGGCGGATTCTTTACCAGCTGAGTCACCAGGGAAGCCCAAGAATACTGGAGTGGGTAGCCTATCCCTTCTCCAGATCTTCCCAACCCAGGAATTAAACTGGGATCTCCTGCATTGCAGGCAGATTCTTTACCAGCTGAGCTACCAGGGAGGCCATTTAAAAGAATGCTGGATATGCCATCAACACTCCGAGCTGGCTATTAGCCCTCCTCGTGCATTTCCTCTGAACCTGCTGAGTCCAGTGGTAATTAACAATCTAAGTGGGGTAAAATTGCCACCCCTTCACCTCTACTAGTCACATACACACACCCCTTCCAGGGGGCTATTCCAACGCTTTAGCCTGACTCCCTCATACAACTGGATCCAAGGTGTGGGGCATGCCACGTTCAACTGCACAAACAGCACTTGTTTCACAGGCCACGAAAACCCTTCCAAGGCATAATACACCAGATATCCTACAACCTTACCCACTGATGCCATGTTTCAAACTATGGCCCCACATCTCTAAACAACACAGAAAGGGGATCAGAGTGATGGGAAGGAAACATTCCATCCACCCTGTCAATTCAAGTAAACCCCACTGTGGGATTCCAGACAAACAGTGATCAGGCCTATGGAATGCAACCCCCAACTGGTGTCAGCAGGATCACACATGAGCATCTAGTTTAAAATGTTGCAGAGAGTAGGGAGAGAGGCTGCAGTGAAGGCGCCACACCCTGCACGTGACTCAGCAGTAGCGCTCTGCCTCTGTGACTGCCTGGCTTTCCTCCAAAAGCACTTCCCACCACGATCTCCCCCTTCCTGTCTCCTCAGGCCATCTCCCTGCAGTCAAAAGTAGTCCTCACTCTGGGATTGCTCTCCAACTCCTACACTCCAGCTCCCACCCACCATGCATTCTGGTGGACGTGCGTTCCTGTCTGGGACACTGGCCAAAAGAAGACCCTAGACAAGAAAGATGAGAGAAGAATGTCTTTTCAGAAACCCAAAGGGACTATTGAATATACTGCTGAATCAAAGGATTCTTTGAATAGTATAGCCCTGAAATGTAATACAAGCTGAACAAACTTGTTCAATTAAATATTCTCCGGAGCAGTTGTTAATAGACAGGTTTTATAATGTTCCCAATCCTGAATAAGTCTCCAGTGTTGAGCACCCTCCATCTTTAAGCCCCTTAAGTCCTCTGTCACAAACATCATCCGAGGCTGAATTTGATAAAACTACTAATCCTGATGTGGTCCACTCAAAAGAAACAACTCGCTCAACTGCTTTTACTGGTATTCAACCTGCATGAGTTGTATCTTCCACTTCTGAAGAGGAAGAAGCACTTACTGAGAAATTTCTTAAAATTAATTGCAGATACACTACCAGTGGCAAGAGCACAGTCAGTGGTATGTTGCTAGTTACACCAAATAATATAATGTTTGATCCACATAAAACAGACCCGTTGGCTCAAGAGAATGGCCGTGAGGAATATGGCATCATGTAGCCAGTGGAATTGTACATCTGCAATCTACAAAGAAATTTTGGATGGCAAAATAAAGGAATCCTTACCCATGGAGATAGATCAGTCATCAGGAAGGGACTTCTGCCACCTAAAGAAAATGATAAGAAGTAATACTGATTAAATAGACTCAAGAACCCATGATACAGGTAATGATAGCACCAGCACTGCTCCTAGGAGCACCAAGAGTCTCTTTCTGAAGATGTTGATGGAATCAGGACTCTCTCCTTTACAAGACGTGCTTATTTCTTCAGATGACCTGTGGCAAGATAAATTGCCTAGTGCATTGAGTCTGTGCAGACTGTCAATCAGAGTGCAGTAGAATGTTTGACAGTCCTATTGAGAGGGTAACAGGCAGGAAGGCCAGGGGTCTCCAAACAGAGGAAATAGGCTGCAAGTGCCAGACATTTTTCTCTCTCTTAAGCGGCAGGAGGAAACAAACCAGCAATATATTTTTTTCTTCTCTATAGAAATTTAAAAGGAGGTTTCTCTTAAAGTGCTGTGTTGCCATGACACCTGGTCTCACCTGAAGCTAACTACTCTCAAACCTTGAGTTAACCAATACATTTCTTTTTCTTATGGAAATGTTGTCTTAAGCTATGTTAATGTACCCCAGACTCTATCTTCAACTTGGTTCTGCCAAAGGGCCTAACCTACTTACTCAGATATTGTTCCCTAATCTATGTAAACGAAACTATTTGTTGGTAATCTGCCCTTCTACAAGATTCAAGTCAATCGTTTTATGGCCAGGGATGAATTATCTGGTGCCATACTAAATTCTAAGACATTCCTTTCTTTTCATTAACAGACTGTGAGTGACTATATAATCTACAGCTAAAGACTAGGAGGGGGGTACTCTTTTGCCCCCTTCTGATGCCTATATCAAAAGCTTTCTCTATCTCCTTTATACTTTAATAAAACTTTATTACACAAAAGCTCTGAGCGATCCAGCCTCATCTCTGGCCCCAGATTGAATTCATCTCCTCCGGAGGCCAAGAATCAGGGCATCTTATCATTCAGCAACAACCTTTCACTATCAGAGGCTGCTAGTACTCCTGATCACTAAATCTGATTCTGGACATACTACCAATGAAGTGGGGACTCTCTTAAACTGAATTAAATAATCTTGAAATGGCCACTAAGGAAGGAGATCAGGCTACAGAAGATCTTCAAGAAACATCAGTTCCTAAAGAAGAAAGCTTAGGCATAAAAGGTAACCAGGATTTTTCCTCTGAATGAGAATTCACGACACCAAGAAGTTGAAAAAAAGTATTCCTTGTGAGGAAGCAATAGATTTAAACAAAAGTAAACTGTCAACCCTTCTCCAGTGGACCACATTTTGTCTGAACTCTCCACCATGACCTGTCCGACTTGGGTGGCCCTACACAGCATGGCTCATAGTTTCACTGAGTTAGACGAGGGTGTGGTCCATGTGATCAGATTGCTTAGTTTTTCAGTCTGTCTGCTCTCTGATGGAGAAGGATAAGAGGCTTATGGAAGCTTCCTGATGTCGGTAGGTGCCCAATATGCTACTGGAAATCAGTGGAGAACTGACTCCAAAAAGAAGGAAGAGACGAGCCAAAGCAAAAACAACACCCAGTTGTGGATGTGACTGGTGATGGAAGTAAAGTCTGATGCTGTAAACAGCAATATTGCATATGAACCTGGAATGTTAGGTCCGTGAATCAAGGCAAATTGGAAGTGGTCAAACAGGAGATGGCAAGAGTGAACATCAACATTTAGGGAATCAGTGAACTAAGATGGACTGGAATGGGTGAATTTAACTCAGATGACCACTATATCTACTACTGTGGGCAAAATCCCTTAGATGAAATGAAGTAGCCATCACAGTCAACAAAAGAGTCTGAAATGCAGTACTTGAATGCAATCTCAAAAACGACAGAATGATCTCTGTTCATTTCCAAGGCAAACCATTCAATATCACAGTAATCCAAGTCTATGCTCTGACTAGTAATGCTGAAGAAGCTGAAGTTGAATGGTTCTATGAAGACCTACAAGACCTTCTAGAACTAACACCAAAAAAAAGATGTCCTTTTCACCATAGGGGACTGGAATGCCAAAGCAGGAAGTCAAGAAATACCTGGAGTAATGGGAAATTTGGCCTTGGAATACAGAATGAAGCAGGGCAAAGGCTAACAGAGTTTTGCCAAGAGAACTCACTGGTCATAGCACACACTCTCTTCCAACAACACAAGAGAAGACTCTACACATGGACATCACCAGATGATCAATATGGAAATCATATTGATTATATTCTTTGCAACCGAAGATGGAGAAGCTCTGTAAGTCAGCAAAAACAAGACCAGGAGCTAACTGTAGCTCAGATCATGAACTCCTTATTGCCAAATTCAGACTTAAATAGAGAAAACCAATAGACCATTCAGGTATGACCTAAATCAAATCCCTTACACTTATACAGTGGAAGTGAGAAATCGATTTAAGGGACTAGATCTGAGAGAGTGCCTGAAGAACTATGGAAGAAGGTTCATGACATTGTACTGGAGGCAGTGATCAAGACCATCCCCAAGAAAAAGAAATGAAAAAGGCAAAATGGTTGTCTTAGGAGGCCTTGCAAACAGCTATGAAAAGAAGAGAAGCAAAAGGCAAAGGAGAAAAGGAAAGATATACCCATTTGAATGCAAAGTTCCAAAGAATAGCAAAGAGAGATAAGAAAGCCTTCCTCAGTGATCAGTGCAAAGAAATAGAGGAAAACAATAGAACAGGAAAGACTAAAGATCTCTTCAAGAAAATTAGATACCAAGGGAACTTTTCATGCTAAGATGGCCACAATAAAGGACAAAAATGGTATGGACCTAACAGAAGCAGAAGGTATTAAGAAGAGGTGGCAAGAATACACGGAAGAACTATACAAAAAAGATCTTCATGACCCAGGTAATCACAATGGTGTGATCACTCACCTAGAGGCAGACATCCTGGAATGTGAAGTCAAGTGGGCCTTAGGAAGCATCACTATGAACAAACCTCGTGGAGGTGATGGAATTCCAGTTGAGTTATTTCAAATCCTAAAAGATGATGCTGTGGAAAGTGCTGCACTCAGTATGCCAACAAATTTGGAAAACTCAGCAGTGGTCACAGGACTGGAAAAGGTCAGTTTTCATTCCAATCCCAAAGAAAGGCAATGCCAAAGAATGCTCAAACTACTGCACAATTGCACTCATCTCACATGCTAGTAATGTTCAAATTCTCCAAGCCAGGCTTCAACTGTACATGAACCGTGAACTTCCAGATGTACAAGTTGGATTTAGAAAGACAGAGGAACCAGATATTAAATTGCCAACATGCGTTGGATCATCAAAAAAGCAAGGGAATTCCAGAAAAACATCTATGTGTGCTTTACTATGTCAAAGCCTTTGACTGTGTGGATCACAACGAACTGTGGAAAATTGTGAAAGAGATAGGAATACCAGACCACCTGAGAAATCTGTATACAGGTCAAGAAGCAACAGTTAGAACTGGATATGGAACAACAGATAGGTTCCAAAAAGGAGTACATCAAGGCTGTATATTGTCACCCTGCTTATTTAACTTAAATGCAGAGTACATCATGTGAAATGCTAGACTGGATGAAGCACAAGCTGGAGTCAAGACTGCTGGGAGAAATATCAGTAACCTCAGATATGCAGAGGACACCACCCTTATGGCAGAAAGTGAAGAACTAAAGAGCCTCTTGATGAAAGGAAAGAGGAGAGTGAAAAAGTTGGCTGAAAACTCAACATTCAGAAAACTAAGATCATGGATCCAGTCCCATCACTTGATGGCAAATAGATGGGGAAGTATCCGCTTCCCCATGTGGAAGCGGATATGGAAACAGTGACAGACTTTATTTTTGGGGGCTCCAAAATCACTGCAGATGGTGACTACAGCCAGGAAATTAAAAGACACTTGCTCCTTGGAAGGAAAGTTATGACCAACCTAGATAGCTTATTAAAAAGCAGAGACATTACTTTGCCAACAAAGGTCCATCTAATCAAAGCTATGGTTTTTCCAGTAGTCATGTATGGATGTGAGAATTGGACTATAAAGAAAGCTGAGCACCAAAGAATTGATGCTTTTGAACTGTGGTGTTGGAGAAGACTCTTGAGAGTCCCTTGGACTGCAAGGAGATCCAACCAGTCCATCCTAAAGGAGATCAGTCCTGGGTGTTCATTGGAGGGACTGATGTTGAAGCTGAAACTCCAATACTTTGGCCACCTGATGCGAAGAACTGACTCATTTGAAAAGACCCTGATGCTGGGAAAGATTCAAGGTGAGAGGAGAAGGGGATGACAGGGGATAAGATGGCTGGATGGCATCACTGACTCAATGGACATGAGTCTGAGTAAACTCCGGGAGTTGGTGATGGAGAGGGAGGCCCGGAGTGCAGCATTCCATGGGGTCGCAGAGTCGGACGTGACTGAACTGAACTGGATGGTGCTCTTCTGTTGAAACTATTGTGGTATATTATTTTTTAAACCATACTGATTGTTTTACTAAAGGAATCTAAAGATATCGAGGGAATGAATACTTGATATTGATATCTGTGAGGTTGGCACAAACAACTTTTGGACATGCTCAACTTAGTTAATCTTAGAAAGAAAAAACACATGCCAAACCAGTGCATACTTCATAGATCACTGAGTTCTAGCTTCAATCCACACTATAGCATCCTCTTTATTAATTTTGCCTTTATGTTCAATTTCACTTTAATAAAAATGTAATTTGAGGAGAATTCTGATTGTAATAGACCACAATGCACATCATCTGCAGGTCTGGGCATATGCTTTCATAATTCAATTATCTGATAAAGAGTTATAAAATGACAAAGGAGAATGAGAACCTAATGATTCTACTGGATTTAATATATAAAGAAAATATACTATTTACATATTGGTAGCTTAGCAGGGCAGAGAAGGCGATGGCACCCCACTCCAGTGCTCCTGCCTGGAAAATCCCATGGACAGAGGAGCCTGGTGGGCTGCAGTCCATGGGGTCGCTAAGAGTCAGACACGACTGAGCGACTTCACTTTCACTTTTCCTCTCATGCATTGGAGAAGGAAATGGCAACCCAGTCCAATGTTCTTGCCTGGAGAATCCCAGGGATGGGGGAGCCTGGTGGGCTGCCGTCTATGGGGTCACACAGAGTCGGACACGACTGAAGTGACTTAGCAGTAGCAGCAGCTTAGCAGGGCATTATCATAACTACCAAAACAATGAAACAGATGCATATTTTGTCAACATGTTGTGTCAGGTAAACTGTTTTATAGTCCTGTTGTTTTAACTTTGTTGCACAACTCCCAGAATATAGGTTCCTATTCAAAAGGAAAAAAACAACTTGTTTTTTTTTGAGTGGTATATGTTATTAATTACCATTAGCATTTGTTGTTATAGAAGGGCAATGATTATAGGGGAATATTAAAACTTGGTAGACTTGCTGAATATGAAAATTAATGTCAACTGACCTCAAAGAAGAGAAAAGATATATCAGTAGTTCTTATCCTTTCTTGTAGGAAACCAATAATAAGCCATTAAGGCAATAATTCATCAGTTAATTTTGAAGCTTCATTTACATAAAAAAGAATCCTGCTGTTATACACATGATAGTGAACTTATGCTGAAATTTAAGCTCTTCCAGATAAATATTGTATATTGTAAATTAATGTTTAAAGGTAGTTTTGATTGCCAGGTTGTTTATAGCACTTTATTCTAAAAATGAAATTATAAGTCAAATATTTGGCTTAAGTACTTTTAGTTGTATAGAACTTGAATATATTCAGGTCTTTTGAAAGTTTAGATAATTATCTAAAGAAAGCATAATGCTAGTAAAAAAGAAAATCTGATATTCTATTTAATATGCTTTTGCCAAATACGAATAGAAATGCAGGGCATCATTTCTTTGTCTGTGTAAAGCTCTCATTAAAAGTTACTAACAGTGTATAGATCAAATGTTTACAATATAAGGAACTGTAAATAAATATATCAGTTTTTTTCCCCCTTCAGTGTTCCATGACAGTATCTTGTCTCTGTGGAGTTGACTAATCATTAAAAAATTCCATATTGGATTTCAGTTATCAGAAGGTCATACTAGTGCATACCAAATAAAATTAAATAAATATTTTTTAAAATGTTGTAGAGCTTTATATGCTTAATTATCAACATAATGTTCTGCTGTCCCCTAATTGTTTAAATATTGACAACAGTTATGTCCCCCAAGGAGTGTCCACTCTTAACAACTGTCAGACAGACATCTAGGTCTGTACACCTGAGGGGTCTGTTTCCCTCTGCAGACATCCAAACCATGTGTTACAGAATTATGGCCAGGCCCTGTTCTTTTCCAACCAAGCTATAGCCTATAATTGTACTGATAAGGTCCACTTCATAGGAGAGTGGCCCACCCTGTAGTCCACAACCGGGACTACAGGATAAGAGGGATTTTTATCTGTAACAGGACCATTCCAGCTCACCACTCAACCTGGAGAGCACTAGGAATAATCTTAAGAGGGGCAGACTGGCCACAGGACTGCAGCTCCATGGGGAGGCTTTACTTATCATAAAGCAAAATTGAGAAATCTCACCAGACACCTTGGTTATATGATGGAACAGATGGGACAAGCCTCTCGTTTCTTTGGCTAATATAGCTCTTGACAATCGTCAAGATAACTCTTGATAACCTCCTGGCAGAACAATGTGGAGTTTGTGTGATAACTAATACTTCCTACTGCACCTGGATCAATGCGACAAGATGGGAAGAAGTTAATATTAAGGAAACACATGCTCAGGCAGAGTCACTTCACAGTTTTGCCAAGAATGATGTCATTTTCACTGTCTGATCAATACTTAAGGGAGCCCTCTTAAAGTTAACCTAGTCCCTTCCCTTTCGAGGCCATTAGCGGCTGCTGCTGTTCTCCTTTTAGGCCCTTGTTTGTTCAACGTTTTGGCTAACTTTGTGTCTTCTAGGCTCCAACGGTTTAAAATAAGACTCATGATGGCTCAAGGAATTCCCACCCATTACAGCAGACAGTGGCCCAGGTCCCTACAGGTTCTTGGAAAAAGTCAGCAAGGGACTTCTACACCTCTAGGGTAGGCTAGGGTCTGTGGCTCTTGTCCAGAAGGAAGAAGTTACAGAAGAACAAATGTTTGGCCCCTTACCCCTTCAGAATAAGGGGTGCAGAATTTCTTGGGGGGAATGAGACAGGCTGGGACCTGGACCCTTTGATAGAGTGCTTATACCTTGCCAATCATCTCCTCAAGCAACAAAATACAAAGAAACTCTAAGGTAATAAAAATAACTGTGTGCATGCACAGTTGGGGCAAATTATGAACACGATACAAAAAAACCAAAGAATGACCCTCTTGTTTGTATTAGGCTGTCGATGGGGAGCAATGAAGGAAATCAAGGGGCGATTTTACTCCAGTGCAGGACTGGAGTAAACAAGAATTAGTGAATCAGATTTCTGGATAAGATGGTGGAATAGAAGGACTTGAGCATATCTATCATAAAAAAAAATCAAAATCACAACTAACTGCTAAACACTGTCAACAACAAAAAAAAGACTCACATCTACCAAAAAGAATATTCTACACCCAAAGACTAAGAATAAGCCACAATGAGATGGTTGGAGAGGGGCTTTAGCAATATAATCAAATCCCATGCCCATTAAGGAGGTGACCCACAAACTGGAAAATAATTACATCACAGAGGTTCTTCCACAGGAGAGAGAGTTCTGAACTCCACAAAGGCTCCCCAGCCTGTGGGTCTGGCATTGGGAGGAGGAACTCCCAGAACATTAGGCTCTGAAGGCCAGAAGAGCTTGAGAGCAGAAGCTCCACAGGACTGGGGGACTCTTAGAAGGGTATACACAAGGTTTCATGTGTACTGGGATGTGGGGCAAAGCAGTGAGCTCAAAGGAACCTGTGCCAGACCTACATGTGGGTCTCAGAGGGTCTCCTGGGTAGGTGGAAGCTGGCTGTGTCTCACTGTAGGGGCAAGAATACTGGTGGCAGATGCTCAGGGGAACACCCTTGCCATTTTGGCACCAAGACCTAGCTGCAACCAACTGGCTGCAGACTCCAGTGCTGGGATGCCTCAGACCAAACAACCAACAGGATGGGAACACGGCCCCACTCATCAGGGGACAGGCTACCTAAAGTTGTCCTGAACCAACAGCTGCCTATAAACATACTCTGTGACATGGCCCTGCCCACCAGAGGGACAAGATCCAGTTCTACCCACCAGTGGGCAGGCACCAATCCTTCTACCAGGAAGCCTGCACAGTCCCCTTGGACCAACCTCACCCACCAGGGGGCAGATTCCAAACAAAAAGAAGAGTTACAACATGGCAACTTAAGGAACAGAGAACACAAACACAGAATGTTAGACAAAATGAGCTAGCAGAGAAATATGTTCCAGACAAAAGAACAAGTTAAAACCTCCAGAAGAATAACTAAGTGAAGGGGAGATAGGAAATCTACCTGCAAAAGAATTCAGAGTAATGATAGTAAAACTTATCCAAGATCTTGGAAAAAGAAGGGAGGCACAGACCAAGAGGATATAAAAAGTGTTTAATGAAGAGCTAGAAGCTTCAGAGAACAAATAGAGATAAATAATACAATAGCTGAAATGAAAATACACTAGAAGGAATCAATAGCAGGGACAAAAAGGAGGCAGAAGGACAGATTAATGTCCTGGAAGACAGATTGGTGGGAATCAATGCTGTGAAACAGAATGAAGAAATAATGAAAAGGTGAGGACAGTCTAAGAGACTTCTGGGACAACATTAAACATATCAACATTCACATTATAAGGCTCCACAAGGAGAACAGAGAAAGAAACAACCTGAGAAATATGTGAAGATATAATAGCAGAAAAATTCCCTAACATCAGAGGAAACATTCAATCCAGTCCAGGAAGCTGAGAGTCTCATTCCATACAGGAAAATTCCAAGGAGGAAACACTGAGACACACAGTAATCAAACTGACAAAAATTAAAGACAAAGAAACAATATTAAAAGCAACAAGGGAAAGTAACATAACATACAAGGGAATCCCCATAAGGTTATCAGTTGATTTTTCAGCAGAAACTCTGTAGGCCATAAGGGAGTGGCACAATATTTCTGAAGTGATGAAAGGGGAAAACCTTCAACCAAGAATACTCTATACTCAACAAACTTTCATTTGATGGAGAAATCAAAAACTTTGCAAATAGGCAAAAGCTAATAGAATTCAGCATCACCAAACCAACAAATGCTAAGGAATGTCTCTAGGCGGAGAAGAAATGGCCACAATTAGAAACTAGAAAATTATGAATGGGAAAGTTCACCTGGGAAGGCAAGCATACAGTAAAGGTAGGAAATCATCCACACACAAATATATCAAGACCAGCCATTATGAGGAAAGTACAAATGCAGGATGTTGGAAATGCATTTGAAATTAAGACACCAGCAACCTAAAAAAATCTTGTGTATATATGTGCTTAGTTGCTCAGTTGTGTCCGACTCTGCAACCCCATGAACTGTAGCCCACCAGACACCTCTGTCCATGGAGATTCTCTATGGACATGAATACTGGAGTGGGTTGTCATTTCCTTCTCCATGTGTATATAGAGAGATGGCTATATCAAAATTTCACGAGAAAAACAAACCAAAAAACAGTAGATACAGACACAAAAAAGAGAAAGCAATCCAAACACAACACTAAAGACAGCCATCAAATCACAAGTGAAGACATCAAAAGAGGAAGAAAAAAGATCTACAAAAAGAAATCCAAAATAATTAACAAGGTAGCAATATATATTGATAATTAGCTTAAATGTAAATGGAATAAATGCTCCAACCAAAAGATACAGACAGGCTAAATAGGTACAAAAATAAGATCCTTATATACTCTGTCTTCAAGAGACCCACTTCAGACCTAGGGACACATACAGACTGAAAGTGAGGGGATGAAAAAAGGTATTCCATTCCATTTCTTCCTGGAAAAAGGAAAATGGAAATCAAAAGAAACAGAGTAACAAATCTCATATCAGACAAATAAACTTTAAAATAAGAACTGTTGCAGGAGACAAAGGAGGACACTACATAATGATCAAGTGATCAATCCCAGAAAAGATACAGCAATTGCAAATATATATGCATTAAACACAGCCAGCACTACAATATATAAGGCAAATGCTAGCAGCCATAAAGAGAGAAATTGACAGTAACAAAATAATAGTGGAGGATTTTTAACACCCCACTTTCATCCATGGACAGATCATCCAGACAGAAAATTAATTAGGAAACACAAACCTTAAAAGACACATTAGACCAGACAGACTTAATTGATATTTATAGGACATTCCATCTGAAAAGAAAATATACTTTCTTCTCAAGTACACATGAAGCGTTCTCCAGGATAGAGCACATGCTGGGCCACAATGCAACCCCTGGTAAATATAAGAAATTGAAATCATATCAAGCATCTATTCTGACCACAAAGCTATGAAATTAGAAATCAATTACACAGAAACAAAACTGTAAAAAAACAAACATGTGGAGGCTAAACAGTATGTTACTAAACAATCAATGGCTCACTGAAGAAATCAAAGAGGAAATGAAAAAATACCTACAGACAAATGAACATGAAAGCACAACGATCGAAACCCTAGTGGCTCAGTGGTAAAGAATCAGCCTGCAATGCAGGAGATGTAGGAAACCCCAGTTTGATCCCTGAGTCAGGAAGATTCCCTGGAGGAGTATATGGCAACCAACTCCAGTGTTCTTGCCTGCAGAATCCCATGGACAGAGGAGCCTGGTGGGCTACACTCCAGAGGGCTAGAAAGAGTTGGACATGCCTGAAGCAACTGAGTACACAAAAGCAATTGTAAGAGGGAAGTTAATAGTGAAACAATCTTACCTCGGAAAACAAGTCACAAATAAACAATCTAACCTTACTTCTAAAGCAACTACAGAAAGAAAGACAAAACCTAAAGTTAGTAGAAGGGAAAAATCATAAAGATCAGAACAGAAATAAATGAAATAGAGATGAATAAAACAATAGTAATGGGAGATCAATGAAACTAAAAGGATCATACACCATGATCAAATGGGATTTATCCCAGGGAAGCAAGGATTCTTCAATATATGTAAAATCAATGTGATACTCCACCTTGACAAACTAAAGAATAAAAACCATATAATCACCTCAATGATGCAAAAAATCTTTTGACAAAATTCCACACCTATTTATAATTTAAAAAAATCTCCAGAAAGTGGGCACAATGGGAACATATATCAAAATCACAAAGGCCATATATGACAAGCCCACAGCAAACACTATTCTCAATGGTGAAAAACTGAAAGTATCTCCTCTAAGCTCAGGAACAAAATAAGGATTTCCATTCTTATGGCTTCTATTCAACATAATTTCAGAAGGCCTAGACATAGCAATCAAAGAACAAAAAAGAAACAAAATTGAAAAAGTAAAATTGTCACCATGTGCAGATAACATAATAAACATAGAAAATCCTAAAGATGCTGCCAGAAAACTACTAGCATTCATCAGTGAATTCAGTAAAGCTGCAGGATACAAAACTAATACAGAGAAATCTCTTGCATTTCTATACACTAACAATGAAAGATAGGAAAGAAAAATTAAGGAAACAATCCCATTTACCATCACATCAAAAAGAATAAAATGCCTATGAATAAACCTACCTATGGAGGCAAAAGACCAATACTCAGAAAACTTCAAGGCACTGGTGAAACAAATCAAAGATAATACAAACAGATGGAGAGATATACCATGTTCTTGGACTGGAAGAATCAATACAGTGAAAATGACTATAATACCCAAAGCAATTTACAGATTTAATGCAATCCCTGTCAAATTACCAAGGGCATTTTCTCCAGAATTAGAACAAAAAATTTTACACTTTGTATAGACAAACAAAAGATCCTGAATAGCAAAAGCAATCTTGAGAAAGGACAGAGCTGGAGGAATCAGGCTCCTTGACTTCAGAATATACCACGAAGCCACAGTAATCATAACAGCATACTGGCACAAAAACAGAAATATATATACATTAATGGAACAAAGATAGATGGTATAGAGATAAACCCACACATAGCCACCTAATCTATAACAAAGGAGGCAAGAATATACAACAGAGAAAAGACTGCATCTTCAATAAGTGGTGCTGGGAAAACTGGACAGCTACACATAAAACAATGAAATTAGAACACTCCCTAACAGCATGCACAAAGATAAATTCAAAATGGATCACAGACATGAATGTAAGACTGGACACTGTAAACCTCTTAGAAGAAAACATAGGCAAAACAGACTTTGACATAAACCACAGCAAGATCTTTATTGATCCACCTCCTAGAGTAATTAAAATAAAAACAAAAATAGACAAATGAGACCTAATTAAACTCAAAAACTTCGGCACAGCAAAGGAAATCATAAACAAAAAGACAACCCAAGGAATGGGAGAAAATATTTGCAAGCAACTGACAAGGGATTAATCTCCAAAATCTATAAATAGCTCATGCAGCTCTCTCTATATATATAAAAAAAAACAATTAAAAATTAGGCAGAAGATCTAAGTAGACATTTCTCCAAAGACATATAGATGACCAAAAAGCACATGAAAAGATGCTGAACATCACTAATTAGATAAATGCAAATCAAAACGAACGTGAGGGATTATCTCACACCAGTCAGCATGTGCTGAGTGGGTAGCCATTTCCTACTCCAGGGGATCTTCCTGACTCAGGAATCAAACCCCCATCTCTTGCGTCTCCTGCACTGGCAAGAGGATTCTTTAACACTGCACCACCTGGGAAGCCCACCAGTCAGAATGGTCATCATCAAAAAATCTGTGAACAATAAATGCTGAAGAGAGTGTAGAGAAAAGGGAACCCTCCTACATTATTGGCAGGAATGTAAACTGGTACAGTCACTATGGGGAAACGGTAAGCACCTAACAGAAGCAGAAGAGATTAAGAAGAGGTGGCAATAATACACAGAAGAATACAAAAAAATAGGTCTCAATGACCCAGATAAATAAAATTATGTGGTCACTCTTTTATAGCCAGACATCCTGAAGTCAAGAGGGCCTTATAAAGCATCACTACAAAGATAGTGGAGGTGTCGGAATTCCAGCTATTTACATCCTAAAAGGTATGAATATGTCAGCAAATTTGGAAAACTCATCAGTGGCCACAGAACTGGAAAAGGTCAGTTTTATTCCAATCCCAAAGAGTGGCAATGCCAAAGAATGTTCAAATTACCATATAACTGCTCTCATTTCACATGCAAGCAAGGTTATGCTCAAAATCCTTCAAGCTAGGCTTCAGCAATACACGAATCGAGAAAAAAGGTGGACTTAGAAAAGGCAGAGGAACCAAAGATCAAACTGTCAATATTCCTTGGGTCATAGGAAAAAACAAGGGAATTCCAGAGAAACACCTACTCTGCTTCATTGACTATCCCAAAGTCTTTGTGTGGATCACAACAAACTGCAGAAAATTCTGAAAGAGATTGGAATACCAGACCACCTTAACTGTCTCCTGAGAAACCTGTATGTGGGTCAAAGAGCAACAGTTAGAATTGGGCATGGAACAATTCACTGGCTCAAAATTAGGAAAGGAGTATGACAAAGCTATTTATTGTCACCTTACTCACTTAACTTATATGCAGAGTACATCATACAAAATGTCAGACAGAATGAATCACAAGCTGGAATCAAGATTGCAGGGAGAAATACCAAGAACCTCAGATATGCAGATGATACCACTCTAATGGCAGAAAGTGAAGAGGAACTAAAGAGACTCTTGATTAGGGTGAAAGATGAGAGTGAAAGCACTGGCTTGAACCTCAACCTTGAAAAAAACTAAGATCATGGTATCTGGCCCCATCACCTCATGCAAAATAGTGGAAGCAGTGACAGATTTTATTTCCTTGGGCTCCAAAATCACTGCAGATGGTGACTGCAGCCATGAAATTAAAAGATGCTTGCTCCTTAGAAGGAAAGTAATAACAAAACTAGATAGCATGTTGAAAAGCAGAGACATCACTTTGCCAACAAAGGTCAATATAGTCACAGCTACGATTTTTCCAGTAGTCATGTACGTATGTGAGAGTTGGACCATGAAGAAGGCTGAGCGTCAAAGAATTGCTTTTGAATTGTGATGATGGAAAAGATTCTTGAGAGACCCTTGGACTGCAAAGAGGTCAACCCAGTCAATCCTAAAGGAAATCAATCCTGAATATTCATTGGAAGGACTGAGTGTGAACTTGAAGCTTCAATATCTTGGCCACTTGATTTGAAGAGCTGATTCATTGGAAAAGACCTGATGCGGGAAAAGACTGAAAGCAAAGGAGAAGGGGTCAGGCAGAGGATGAGATGTTTAGATAGCATCACTGCCTGAATGGACATGAATTTGAGCAAACTCTGGGAAACAGTGGAGGACAGAGGAGCTTGGCATGCTGCAGTCCATGGAGTCGCAGAGTCAGACATGACTTAGCAACTGAACAACAACAACTGTGAGCATGGAGGTTCCTTAGAAAACTAAAAAAATTGAGCTATCATATGATCCAGCAACCCCACTCCTGGTTATATATCCAGTGAAAGTTGTTCAGTCAAGTCCGACTTTGCAACCTTATGGACTATACAGTCCATGGAATTCTCCAGGCCAGAATACTGGAGTGGGTAGCCATTCCCTTCTTCAGCAGATCTTCCCTACCCAGAAATCAAACTTAGGTCTCCTGCATTGCAGGAAAATTCTATACCATCTGAGCCACCAGGGAAACCCTATAATCCAGAGAAAATCATAATTCAAAAAGATACATGTACCCAAATGTTCACTGCAGCACTATTCACGATAGCCAGGACACGGAAGCAACCTAAATATCCATCATCAGAGGAATGGGTTAAGATATGGTACATATATACAAAGGAATATTACTCAGTCATAGAAAGAATAAAACAATGCCATCTGTAGCAACATGGATGGACCTAAAGATTATCAAACTAAGTAAAATAATTCAGACAAAGACAAATATCGCATATTACACATATGTGGAATCTAATTTTTTTAAATGATACAAATGAACTTATTCATAAAGCAGAAATATTTACAAATACCAAAAACAATATTATGGTTATGAAAGGAAAAACAGTGGTAGGGGAAGGAGATTAATAAGGAGTTTGTGATTAACATACACATACTTCTATAGATAGATGACCAATAACCAACCAAGACAGATAACCAAAAAGGACCTACCGTGTAACACAAGGAATTCTATCCAATATTCTGTGGTAACCTACATGAGAAAATAATCTGAAAAAAATGAATATATGTATATGTATAATTAAATCACATTTCTGTATCCCTATAACACAACATTGTAAATCAACTATACACCAATTAAAAAAAGAAAACACTTGACAACAATGCAAAGATGAGCAAGATGATACAGACTATACCTCAAGGAGTGTAGAAGAGAAAAGGACAACTTCAGAGAAAATGGTCAACTGTGCAAGCAAATCCATGATGGACAACTCCAGCTCCACACTGAGAACAAATAAAAGTCCTCAAACTAAAGAACTCATTTTAAATGATATAATCCTACCATTCTTTTTTAAACAAATGACCTACAGTTAATAATCTAGCACCAGAAAACTCTCTATCTACCTGAATTAGATAATTGTAAACCTATAAAGTTAATTCTTTGCCTAAATTAACTTCTAAATATAAGCACAAGCGGCCAAAGATAAAGCGAGTTCCCATAAGGGCACATTCAGTGGTTTCTGACTCTTTGTGACCCCTATGGACTGTACCCCACCCGGCTAAAAAGATGAAGCCTATGCACTGTCAATTCTTACACCCCAAAGATTGTGTGTGTGTGTGTGTGTGTTAGTCATGCCACTGTGTCTGACTCTTTGCAACCCATGGACTGTAGCCCACCAGGCTCCTCTGTCCATGGAATTCTCCAGGCAAGAATACTTGAGTGGGCAGCCATTTCCTTCTCCAGGGGATGTTCCCCACCCAGGGATTGAACCCAGGTCTCTAACGCTGCAGGTAGATTCTTTACCGTCTGAGCTACCGGCAAAGCCCACAAAGAATATCTTGGGTCTTCATTAATTTATTCAGCAAGTATTCTTTAAGTCAGATTCCCTAAAAGCAAGAGTCTAAGACAGAGACTCGAGATAAATCATAGTTTGAGGAGCTGCTCTCAGGAAAAACAGAGTGAGGGGAGCAGAGCAGAGGAAAAAGACTAAACAAGAATGTGGCCTGGGCTGGAGCTTCAGCCCCATCCCACTGGGAGCCTAAGTACCACACAGTAGGTTCCACCTGGGAGCAGGGACGCAGACCATCTGATCTGATGGTGCCCTCATCAGTAGCTACAGGCGTGAGCTTGTGCGGGTGGGGACGGGTGAGGGAAATTACCTCTGGGGTGAGGAGCACCCCTTGGCCAGACGGCTCTCTGCAGACTAGGGCAACTCAACAGCCAGTGCTCACGAAACCGGGGCGGATACGCATAACCTGGATCTGGGCTGTACCTACAGCTCCCAGGACACCATAGCACAACTTGAAATGCCTGTTCTTACCTTAAAATGAGAGAGGCAGGGATCCCTGAGGATGACTCCCAGCTCTGACACGCTCGTGTTCTAAGGAGTCCTAGCCGCGACTGAGGCACAGTTCGTGCTGATAAGAATTCTGAAGTTGAAAGGAACTCTGAAGCTGAAAGTCGGAGCTCCCAAGTCCAGAGGGCCATTTTGAGCCTGGGAGAGAGAGGCGGGGCTACGATTTATCCAGGGAAGGAAATCCGCTTTTTAAGGAGTAGCAGGAGCCCACGCCTCTGAAGGAGTGGCCAGCTGGTCGCACAGAACAGCCTAGGGAGGATCCCGGGAAGTCCATCAGAGGCACTCCAGCCTAGTTCTTGTACTAGCAAGAACCCCTTCCCGGGTCTACTAGCCAGCCTCCATCTGCTGGCTCCTCCAAGAACCGTACTACCCCGCCGGAAGGGTATGGGGATTCCTGCTCAATCCTTCCCCACCTTCAGCATCCCCACGAGTGTCTTTCCAATACCTTTGCATTTCTGGTTCAGACCACCTTTTCTCTCCCCTTGTCGGCAGGGGACGCTAGAGAGCAGCAAGCAAATGACTTGATTCAACCATCCAATCCACAAAACCTATAAGGAATCTTCACTCTTATCCTGCCCCTCTTTTTGCAAAATCCTTTCTGTATATTTTCTAAGTCCCACGCCGGGCTACAGTGAAAAGTGGCATAACGTAGGAATTACATATACATACTCAAAACCCAGAGTACCAGCTCAAAGCCAGGCTCTCCTATTTGGGAAGGTTACTAACCTTCCCCATCCCTTGTTGTTCTTACTCATAAGATGGGAAAAACAACAGCATCAGCCTCACAGGTGAGGATTCAGTAAATTACTACATGCAAACACCATGCAAACATCCAACTTAGGGACCAGAGGAGCAGACCTCACTTATGATCACTAGATGTATTTTACTAGGGCTCCTGAAACAGTGTAACACGACCCTGGGGCAGGAGTTGAGGGGTGGGGTAGGGTGGGGAGGGCAGTAATCAAAGGCTAGAAGTCCAAAATGAAAAGTGTCAACAGGGTTGAATCCTGGGTTGTTAGGAAAGGATCTGTTCTGGGCCTCCCTGCTTGACTTGCAGATGACCACTTCCATATTCACATAGCATTCTCCCTGCATGTGTGGGTCCAAAAGCCCCTGAAACAAACTAGAGGGGTGGGATGGGGTAGGAGATGGGAGGGAGGTTCAAGAGGGAGGGGACATGTGTATACCCATGGCTGATTCATGCTGATGTATGGCAGAAATCACAATATTATAAAGCAATTATCCTCCAATTAAAAATAAAATTTTTTAAAAAGGACACCAGCATGTTGGATTAGCATGTGTGTGTTCAGTCACTTCAGTTGTGTCCGACTCTTTGCAACCCCGTGGACTGTAACCCACCAGGCTCCTCTGTCCATGGGATTCTCCAGGCAATAATGGAGTGGGTTGCCATTCCTTCTGCTGGGGGATCTCACCAACCCAGGGACTGAACCTGTGTCTCCTATGACTCCTGCATTGCAGATGGATTCTTTACTGCTGAGCCACCAGGGAAGCCCCATATTGAGTTAGGGTTCACCCTAATTTTACCTTAGTTTAACTTTATTATCTGTATAAAAAACTGTCTCCAAAGAAGGTCACATCCTGAGGTACTGGGATTTAGGACTTAAATATATCTGTGGGAAGGGATACACAGTTCAACCCATAACATGACTGGCATGAGAGAACACATCTTTTTTTTTTTAATATTTTTTTAAAATTGGAGGCTAATTACTATATTTGGTGGTTTCTGCCATACATTGACATGAATCAGCCATGGGTGTACATGTGTTTCCCATCCTAAACCCCCTCCCACCTCCCTCCCCATCCCATCCCTCAGGCTCATCCCAGTGCACCAGCCCTGAGCACCCTGGAGAGAACACATCTTTAAGAGTGTTCTGATGGAGTTTCTCAAAAGATGAATTTATTATATCTAATCCATAATAGCCAATTATATAGATGAATCATGCAGAGATAGTAAAAGGGAAAGTGTTAGTTGCTCAGTCATATCTGACTCTGCAAACTCACGGATTGTAGCCCACCAGGCTCCTCTGTCCATGGAATTCTCCAGGCAAGAATACTGGAGTGGGTAGCCATTCCCTTCTCCAGGGGATCTTCCTGACCCAGGAGTTGAACATGGGTCTCCCACATTGCAGACAGATTCTTTACCATCTGAGCCACCAGGGAAGACTAGAGGTAGTGAAGGGTTAGTCGCTCAGTCGTATCCGACTCTTTGCAACCCCAAGGACTGTAGCCCACCAGGCTTCTTTCCATGGGATTCTCCAGGCAAGAATACTGGAGTGGGTTGCCAGGCTCTCCTTCAGGGGATCTTCCCGACCCAGGGATCGAACCCACACCTCTTACAAAACATCTGCATTGACAGGCGGGTTCTTTACCACTAGAACCATCTGGGAAGCGTCATGTAGAGGTAGGGAGGTAGGTAAATCAGAAACAGCCAGTGAAATAACAGGTTAAATTAACAGTCTCCATGGTGAGACATTATTCTTGAAGAATAATGTTTTATGATTATGCTCCAGGAAGAGAAAGTAATTTGTATTTGTTTATTCTACTCCAAATGTAATTTTGAAAAATTCAAGCACAGAAAATTCAGTTCCCTTGTAATAGGAGACAACAGTGTCTGCTAGGTATATATAAGGACTTTTGAAAATAGATTGTCCTGCTGACTTTTATTCTAAGATTATAAAAATAGTTTTATGCCTTTTGGTATGTCTGGACCAGTATTTTCCAAACTCTTTCTCAAGATGCTGTTACATATTATTGTAGATATTGTGGGAGAAATTGTCATCTCTAGATTACATGTAATGCCTAACAGAATGTAAATGCTATGTAAATCGTTGTAAATACAAAGTAGTTCTATGTAAATAGTTACCAATGAAGCAAATTCAACTTTTGCTTTTTGGAACTTTCTGGAATTTTTTTCAAATATTTTCTAACTATTGTGGGTTGAATTGAAACCAAGTATGGAACCTGTGGATATAGAAGGCCCATCATGCTTAGCTAAAAGCGTTCCTGAGCCAGCAAAGACAAATGCTTCTTGCTAAGGAATAATCAGCACAAAATTTCCCTGAGTTTATAGGGGAAATCTCAGAGATGTTGAGGGAAGCTGGTCTGACACCAGCCTCAGCCTCAGTGAGAACATGGGGGCAGAATTCTTCCCTGCAATTGTAACACATGAATGAAGTCAGCAGGTTGACACCTGCCAGATCATCTGACGTCACTGCAACTGGTTTGGGGGATTTTTAGTCAGGACACCTGCCTCCTTGCTCCCCTACGTGCTGAGAACCCTGGTCCACATCTATAAGGGAGGCTGGCTGCCCCCACTCTACTCCCACTTCCCTGCCTCAAACAACCCAAACAAGCTGGAGAGAAGGGACACCAGCAAACCCTTCAGGCCAAGGCCAGGAGGGAGAGTGAGAAGCCCTGTCCTGATAAGGAGAACCACCACAAGAGAATGAGGCCTCCTGGAGAGATCCACCAGTAGGATAGAAGAAAGGGAAGAAAACTGAGATCCAGGGGCTTCGAATAACATGCCCAAATTCACACAGCTAGTAGCAGACCTGGATTCAGGTCTCCATTTATCACTGTGGTCTAGCCACTGCTTCACAACTGCAAAAATCAAAATTGCTGGAGGGTGAGACAGCAAGACAAAGTGTTTAAGAAGAGGGTTCTCCCAGGGCAGGGTAGACAACAAAATCCTTTCACGTCACTCCCTATAAAAAGGCCCCACATAGTCCATTTCTATTCTCAGAAAGCTAAGGCCAAAAATGCTCAACCTTTTATTGGCATTTGCAACATAGCTAGTATTAGGGTGATTTTCTGACCCAGGATATCATGGCCTTCAGCCTAGTGACCATTCTTTGAGCTCCTTTCTCTTTCCCCACAGTAAAGAGAGAATTTGATGGTGATGGTGACAGTGATGGCTGTTTCCTTCACGTGCGCTCTCGATCAGAAAATCATCTCTACTTATCAACCTGCTGACATGAGCACACAGTACTAGTTTCATTTTCCAGCCCTGTGTGAAAATGTCTTGACTTAAGACAGAAAAACAGAGATAGAAGAAAAAGGGCAAGTATATAAAAATCAACCTTTGCCCTAAAACCGCCTCCAACAGAGCTTCCCAATCTCTGAAGTGCATAGGGATTACCTGCACTTGTTCAAATGCAGAATTTTCTTGGGCAGACCTGGGGTGGGGACCTGAGGGTCTGCATTTCTAACATGCTCCCAAGTGAAGACAATGCTGATGATCCTCAGACCACGCTAAGAATTATACAGAAAAATGTTTGGCCTTTCCGTCTGTTAGATGATGGCCCCAGATCAAACAACGTTTTCACTTAAAGATTAACTGTTATTCTCCTGACATCTTTCCTCATGTCACAGCAGTAATTTAGCCAATCAGATTTTACATCTAAGTGTGCAGCAAACCAGTTGTCTTTTTCTTAAAAAAAAGCAAAGGTTACCCTTCCTTAATCTTTCAAAATTTTTCTTAGTGACATGGCAAATTTATTAAACATTTTCTCCCACACTGTTGACACGGCTCAGTTTTACTTATTCATAAAATTGCTACAATACTTTAAGCAAGCAGGATTTTCTTGAAAAAAAAACAGTACACCTTTTGGCATTTGGAAGGAAAAAAGAATACTCACAAAATAATTATATATTTTTAAATGAAATTTATTTTTCCCCTGGGAATGAAAATCCTATTCTGAAAATGTTTCAAAATTAAAGTGCTTAGTTATATCAATCTAAAGCCAGTTTTGCTACTAGGTTACTAGGTTTATTTAGATACTTTTCTATCAATTTTAATATTTCCACTTATTTAACTTCTAAATTTACACACTATTCATTTAAATACCCATAAACTCTTGTTGAAAGAAGCATATGTATTAGTTAAAACTAACCAAAAATAAAGACATTTAAAAAGCAAAAAAAAAAAGTGTTTGTTTTCAATATTTATACAAAGAAAAAGCTATTTTAAAACAATCATATTTTCCAATGCTTGCTTATTTATGTTAGTGTGCAAATGTGAATAATTAATACCATTCAACTAGTTAACTAAAAAAGTGAAAATTTAGGAAATCCAACTATAGTTAAGATAGTCAATTTATCTAAAGCATTAAAAATAAAACAGTGAATTTTAAGTACACTGGATAATTAGAAAGCAAAAATGAATACTAGCAACATAGAACTCAGGAACTAGACAATACTGACTGAATAAAATTTTTTGAAGAGGTGAATAAATATATGACCTATCCTAAATGTACATGCCCACTGTAATTTCCCACACTTTCAAAATGATTCATTTTTCAAAACAGTCCACCAAATATGGAGATACTGAGGAGGCTATTTTGGGGAGGGGAGAGGGCGACTCTGTTAGGCTGGTGCAAAAATAATTACGATTTTTGTATTGTTGACTTTTGCTGTTTGATATTGTAATGTAATATCTTAAATAAATGTGGTTACATATCATTTTAATTGTTTCTCACTTTATGTTTCTTTGCTAATGACTTATTACTTGCTGCTTATTTTATATTTATTTTAGACTAGGAAAGTGACATTAGACAAAGAGCAAATCCAAAAAATTGTCATTTTGAAGTGTCATCTTATTCTACAAAACAGCAAGGAACCATTTCTCAACTGGATCATGATGTGTGACAAAAAGTGGACTGTATACAACAACTGGTGATGATCAGCTCAGCGCTTGGACAGAAAAAAGCTCCAAAGCACTTCCCAAGGCCAAACTTGCACCAGAATAAGGTCATGGTCACAGTCTGGTGATCTGCAGCTGGCCTGATCCACTACAGTTTTCTGAATCCCAAGGAAGCTGTTACATCTGAGAAGTATGCAAAGCAAATTAGTGAGATGCACCAAAAACTGCAACACCTGCAGCCAACACCGGTCAACACAATGGGCTCAATTCTGCACAACGCCTGACTGCATTTTGCACAAAAAAAGGTTCAAAAGTTGAACTAACTGGGCTAGGAAGTTTTGCCTCATCTGCCATACTTACCTGACCTTTTGCCAACTGACTACCAGTTCAATTATCTCAGCAACTTTTTGTGCGGAAAATGCTTCCACAACAGGCAGGAAACAGAAAATGCTTTCCAAGAGTTCGCTGAATCCTGAGGCACAGATTTTTACACTACAGGAATAAACAAACATTTCTCATTGGCAAAAATGTGTTGATTGTAATGGTTCCTATTTTGATTAATAAAGATGTGTTTGAGTCTAGTCATAATTATTTAAAATTCATGGTCTGAAACAGCAATTACTTTGCACCAACCTAATATAACATCAATCAAAACTGGAGGGAAAATTACAAATATTGAATCCTATTGTACACCTGGAACTAATTGATGCTATATACATCAATTATACCTAAAAAAAAGTTTTCTGTTTTGTTTGAGCCATTAAAAAAAGGAAAAAAGTGAATACAAAGAAAAAAAAAGTTAGAATTGGAAAAGTTCACAGGATTTTCTCTTTGGCTAATCATAGATAATACCAGAAAGTTCTTAGTATTTGTAACATTCAACCATAATTTTAATAACACTCAACCAAGACTTTTGTAACATACAGCCATGATTTCTTCAGAGCCAGTTAAAAGGAAAGACTGAGGTAACATATAGAATTTTGACAGAGGGCAAAAAAAAAAAAAAAAAAAAAATCACACAATGACTCTTTTACTGTCTCTAGAGCAAGCTAGCAATGCACCTGAACTTAAAAATACCATCTAAAATATTATATCCATTCCCCCACTCTCTTTCTCCATTCTCCCCCTCCAAAAGAAAGAAAAACACCTGCAGGTGTCAAATCTGAAAGTGACAGGTGCAAACATCACAGCTGAGGAAGTCATGTGTCCCCTCAGAGACTGTTACGGAGACAAAAAACAATAGGTCATTGGTCGGTACATTTTGCTAGGCTTCACGATTCATGCCAATTAAGGACACTGTGTGGACAACATAGCCTGATTTGCAAAAGCAAGAAAGAAAACTTATAATCTGTACATTTTCCCCCCAAAAGTCACGGCCAGCATTTTTAAAACACAGCAAAGAAAAAGAAGGGCAATTTGTCAAAGGAGGTTTGTTACTTAGGCAAAACCACAAATGAACTCAAACTCTTCTCTCAAGTGATGGCTAAGGGTGATTTAAACACAAAAGGTGACATGTGAAAAAGCATTGGCATGCTATAGAATTCCATTTCCTAAACTCATACTTTAAAAAAATTTTTTAAAGAAGGGCACTGTTTTTTTTATTTTCCCCCAAGTACCACATCAAGGTTGCAAAGGTCTTCAAATACACAAAGGCACTGCTAGTAAGCTAATGGTGTGCATTGCTCATGAACACATACACACCTGGCCTGAAGAGGGAGATGATAGGTTATTTTTGTTTCCATTTAAAAATATATACATTTGATTAAATTCACCCTGTGTGATAGTGGAACCTGAAAACAGGGAATCAAATATGAGTTGTTCAACTTTGAGTGATTAAAAAAGTAATCTAGCAAATTTCTGCAAAGTCAGACCATAATCATTGCCCTATATTCTGGACAACAGAATATCCTTGCTACCATTCCCACACTTCCCCCACCAAGCCCACAACAAGCAGGTCACTCTCTGCTGATCCTAGCCTCAAATTCAGAATCCCTAGAAGCCACAACTGACTGGAACAGAATTGGCACAGAAAGAAAAAAAACAAAAAGACAGTATGCCAACATCAGGTACATTAAATCACAGGTGTTTACTGCCACTCACTTCTCTCTGGTCAACAACCGCAAAACAAGAAAAACAAAATAATAAAGCCAAATTACACTTGTACATATGACTTACATTCCAAGGCATCATCTGAAATGCCGTGTCACAGCAAGAGGCTCTAAACATTGGCTGGGTACGCCTGTTCTGAAGGCATCATGAAATACTTGTGTAACATAGTATCCATAGACACCAGGGGAAAGGGCAAGTATAGAAATGTCCTATTTAATTCAAGTACGGAGTCTGATTCTCAGGTAAGACTTAAAATGTATCTGTTGTATGCTCATTTACCATATAAATTTGTCAAATGAAGATCTTAAATCACGTACACATTCCAAGACAGAAATCTGGATGTTTAACTCTTACTGTCTCTAGGTCACACTTTTGACTGCTGCCAAACAAAGAACACAACCTTTTGACTGTGTCATGGTAGCTTCTAGTGCAAACTTACTGTACTCTTTGTAACTCAACTTATAAAATCAATTGTAAAACTAAACATAAATGACTAAATGTATCTCAAAACAAAATGGTTCCAAGTTGCACTGTCCACAGCAAGAAACCATGCATATAGAACTGTCTACACACACACACACATAGGATTAAAGAAAAGCACTAGAAACCCCTGGATGGTCTTTCAAAAGGAAATGGCCTCATTCTAGCTACATAGAAAAAGCGGTTCTTTACACAGAATTATTACAAAGAAAATAAAGGAATTAGAATGTCAGGTCAAAAAGGGCAGAGGTCAGAATTATTCTGTCATAAAGAAGAAATACTTAACAAGAGAAGTAGAGTCACCTCCTCCTCTATTGCCAGCTGCACCACATACATGTGCCACCATTTACTCACCCACCTTGCTTTCAATGAGCTGATCTGAATAACTGCATGAAAGTCACTTACACTTACATAAAAGTCCATGTACAGAGGAAAGGTCTGGAGGACACACACCAGAAGAGTGGTAATCCCCGGGAGAGTAGGGGGTGTCAAGGTAAACTTTCACTTTACTCACACTGTCTCAATGATTACTTTATATATATTCACAGTAATTGAACATATTTAAGTAAGTTAAATATGTTCAGTTACTACTTTAAAATGAATGAGATAGATGCGGGAAATGACACAGCTCTCTGAGTCTGAAGCTCAGAGTGCTGGGAGAGAGAAATGATAGCACTGACGGGGACTGAAGCGTTCTCCTAGAAGCCCACCTCTTCATTACACCTAAGTATTCTTCATTATCTTCATTCCTAACTGCTGCGTCTCATCCAAAATGACCAGCTCTGCCTACTAACACCAAGAGAGGGTGGGAAAGAAGAGTGTGTGGGCACAGCTCCTGACAGCTAGTGATCCTTTCACCACACTGTTCTCTCTCCTTTCTTCCTAACTGTCCCCAAATCTAGCAATACACTTTACACTGAGATTCAAGTGAGTGAAACAGTTTTTGTGACAGCTTTCAAAAGTATAGCTATCAACAATATCCTCCTCTCACTCTGGACACTAGGAAGGAAATTCATTGCAGTCATACATTTTATTCATCTTTGGTGTTCTGAATATAGTACCCCTTACTGATGTTGGCTCAGTGGTAAACAATTCTCAAGCAGAAGATGTGGGTTCGATCCCTGGGTCACGAAGATCACCTGGAGAAGGAAATGGCAACCCACCCCAGTATTCTTGCCTGGGAAATCCTATGGACAGAGGAGCCTGGTGGGCTACAGTCCATGGGGTTGCAAAAGACTCAGACATGACTTGGCGACTAAGTAACAACTGATGTTAAAGGAATTGCTAAATTTGTTACTATTCCTGTGCATTAATTCATTTATCTATCAAAATTAATCAAAATGTAATCCTCCCTTCCATAAATTCTGCATTTCATAAATCCTGGATTAGTTATTTGTTCAGCAACTAACCTTAGTCCAGCAGCATGTGAACTAAAACACTCAATGAAGAGGTAATTTAAACACTTGGGTGTTTCAGGATATAGAAACAAAATATTTATCATTCCAGTCAATCCCATGTGAGTTAATCCTGGTTCTGTTTCTCCTGGTTGCTCCTGTATCCTTGTACTTTAACATCTTTGTTATGAAGTGAAAATGAGGTAAAGCTACTGGCATGTTAAGTGTTTCCATTCCCAAAGAGATCAACAGCAGACTATTTGAGGGAAGGAGCACATTATAGGACACAAAGGGGAAATGCCATCCTGTGAAAATATACTACAGTAGCTGCTGTATCTGGAAGACAGGGCGCATAAGGGCTCTGAAGATGTAGACATTAAAGTTCCAGAGATGAAATATCAAAGCAAATAATAAGGGGACACAATAAAGAAATGATATTCACATCTAGGGATGGGGAAATGCCAGCATCAAGCTGTAACAGCAGGCACTGTTTGACACTGGCCATGGCTACCTGTTTCATCTATCCTACCAGAATCATCCTGGTAATATATGTAAAGAGGTTTATTCACACTCAGCAACTGACCATCCTTTTTGTAGAAAAATTTCTAGCATCTCTAGTGGTACTGATAGTTACAGTCATTTGTCCCAACCATGAGACTCTACTTTAGTGAGAGAGAATGCAAACCTCCTTAGAAAAAAAAATTCCCTTCCCCAATATAGGCAACTCATTATCTGTAAGAAGAGTAATGTGAGCACTACACACATTTCACCTCTAAGAATTACAATTCAGTTTTATCATATACACTCTTAATCCAGACACAGAGGCAATATTTACAATAATTGAGTAAATGCAGATATTCTGCTTCATATAAGTTCATAACATTTTCTGAAAAGTATATAAACATTCACTAGGTGACAGGTGCGGTGACTAGAGTCCACTGTTTATTTCTATATATATTCAAAAAGTAGCTCATCTACTGGCTATAAGGCATATAAACATCAACTCCATAATTTTCTTTCTATACTTCATATTTAGACGACTAAAATAAAACACAATACAGGGGTTTCCCTCTCAGACCAGAGGTTAAAACTCCAAGTTTCCAGTGCAGGGGGTTTGGTTTCAATCCCTGGTCAGGGAACTAAGTTTCCACATGCCTCACAGTGTGTTAAAAAAAAAAAAACACACACACACAACACAATACCAATGAAGCTTAAAAAGCACATCAAAATTGCTATTATATGTTTTAAAAACAGTAATTATTACTGATTGAATTTTTAAGGCTTTCATGTGTCTTAGATAACATTTTTAACACTTGAACATTTCATATGAAGTCTAGTTAAATGTAAGGTAATATCAAACACTAGATTTTCCCATATATCAATAATTTTTCCTTTGGTGAAAACATCTTTATTCAAGTCTAAACGGATTATTGAATTAAGAGTGACAGTAATAATGGTGACAATATTAATAGATAATACTTATTAACACACACTATGTGTCAGGCACTGTTCTATGTACTTCATATGTATTGACTATTCTAATCCTCATAATAACCCTATGAGGTAGGTTGTACAGTAAAACCACATTAACTGAAAATCATTACAGTGTGGAAAGAAGAATTACAGAATAATACTAAAGAAATTTTACTTTCTACACATTACTATGATTTCAGCCTAGACTTCCAGTTAAATATGGTAGACTGATCAACTTGTCAGAACAGACTACATAGGTATGAGATTTCAACAAAGTTTAATAAAAATAAAAACCAGGAAGGGGTGTGGTAACTAACCAAGCAGAGTAGAGGAGGTTAAAACCTTCTGTACACAGAAGGAAGGAGACAACAAATACACTCAACCAAACACCTAGCACGTTCAGGACCTGGAAGTAACAGCTACTGCAGAAAAAGGGCATTAGGTTTAGGGCTGAAATCAGGACTAGACGTCTGTTGAAAAGAGCAACTGGACCCTAAGTCCTCTCCCCACTCTCCACAGCCAGACAACCCACTCACCCCAAACTCTATCCACGGGAGGAACTGAACCTGAGGGTCATGAAACACAGAAGATGACTGAAGTGGGCAGGGCAGGGCATGGAAAAGCTGAAAATAGAAAGATTTTAAAGTAAACGCCACCATAAAAACTGTAAGGTCCTCAGCCTTTTCTTCATATCCTGCTGCTAGAAACCAGGAATCCTTCCTAGAGAAAATGAACAGCTCCAAAGAAAAGACCTAACTACTCCAAGAAAAAAGGCCAGCTCTCTGCCTAAAAGCAGACAACTGATAAACCCAGCCCACAAATAAACATAAAGTTAGCTTTTTAGTACCTTAGTAAGAATTCTTAGTAAGAATGGATGCCCCTTCCAACTTTCTGAGAGCCTTCAGAATGGAACACACAATCTAAAACAAATGAATACGATGGGAAACAATGCAGGAAATAAGACATGAGGAAAAAAACCATAATCGTCCTCATGAAAATGGAACAGACAAGAAAGATACCTCAGAAATTAAAAGATACAGCTAAAAAAACACTTCAACAGAAGAGCTAGATGAATAGAAAAAGGACAATTACAATATAACTTAGGAAAGATTTTTAAAATTAAAGGCCCAATCTGGGAGGTTCAACATTCAAATAACAGGAATTCTACTAAAAGATTATTAAAATTATCAAAAAGATAACACAAAAAACTTCCCTCGAGAAATGAAGTCAACAAGTCTACAAATTTAAAGTTAAGTACTATAAGGTTAAGTACCCATCAACAAGAATGAATAAAGATCCGTACATCCTCATGAAATGCAGGGGGTAAAGAGATGCTCTTAAAAGCTTCTAGAGTGTAAAAACAGGTCCTGAATAAAAGAATGGTTCAAGAATTTTCACAGGCATCATGAAGGCTTTAAGACAATGGAGCATTGCCTTCAACATTCTAAGAGAAAATTTATTTTCAACACAGACTCCAAACTACCAATCAATCAAAAGAAGAGACATTTTCAGACCTGTAAAGCTTCAAAATCTTTGCCTCTCATCCACCATTCCCCAGGAAGCTTTTGGTAGTGGATATGCTTTGCAAAAAAAGTAAAGTAAATCTCAATAAACATCCAATAAACAAGAGATCCAACATGAGACTGAAAAACAAAATGATCCCAGAATGACCACCAAGTCATGCACAGGTCTGGAGGGCAATTATCCAGACAGTAGAGGACGAAGGACTGTGGAAAAAATGTCCCCATAGGGAAAAGAAAAAAAAGAATTGATAGATCATCTGATTTTTTTTTTAAGCCTTTGAATAATCACTGTAACATATACATAAAAAAACTAAGCAAATTTTAAAATCAGGCAGTTATTGATTAAAGGAAAAATAAGGTTTTGGTAGAAAGGAACCAGAGATCAAATTGCCAACATCCGTTGGATCATTGAAAAAGCAAGAGAGTTCCAGAAAAACACCTACTTCTGCTTTACTGACTATGCCAAAGCCTCTGACTGTGTGGATCACAACAAACTGTGGAAAATTCTGAAAGAGATGGGAATACCAGACCACCTGACCTGCCTCCTGAGAATCTGTATCCAGGTCAAGAAGCAACAGTTAGAATTGGACATGGAACTACAGACTGCTTCCAAATCAAGAAAGGAGTACATCAAAGCTGTATAGTGTCACCCTGCTTATTTAACTTAGATGCAGAGTACATCACGTGAAATGCCAGGCTGGATGAAGCACAAGCTGGAATCAAGATTGCTGGGAGAAATATCAATAACCTCAGATATGCAGATGACGAAGAAGAACTAAAGAGCCTCTTGTTGAAAGTGAAAGAGGAGAGTGAAAAAAAAAAAAGAAAGAAAGAAAGAGGAGAGTGAAAAAGTCGGCTTAAAACTTAATATTCAGAAAACTAAGATCATGGCATCTGGTCCCATCACTTCATAGGAAATAGGTGGGAAACAGTGGGAACAGTGACAGACTTTATTTTTTTGGGCTCCAAAATCACTGCAGATGGTGACTGCAGCCAGGAAATTAAAAGAAGCTTGCTCCTTGGAAGAGAAGTTATGATCAACCTAGACGGCATATTAAAAAGCAGACATTACTTTGCCCACAAAGGTTGGTCTAGTCAAGGCTATGGTTTTTCCAATAGTCATGTATGGATGTGAGAGTTGGACTATAAAGAAAGCTAGGCACTGAAGAATTGATGCTTTTGAACTGTGGTGTTGTAGAAGACTCTTGAGAGTCCCTTGGACTGTAAGGAGATCCAACCCGTCCATCCTAAAGGAGATAAGTCCTGGGTGCTCATTGGAAGGACTGATGCTAAAGCTGAAACTTCAATACTTTGGCCACCTCATGTGAAGAACTGACTCATTTAAAAACACCCTGATGCTGGGAAAGATTGAGGGCAGGAGGAAAAGGGGACCTTGGAAGATGAGATGGTTGGGTGGCATCACCGACTCAATGGACATGAGTTTGAGTAAACTCCGGGAGTTGGTGATGGACTGGGAGGCCTGGCGTGCTGCAGTTCATGGGGTCGCAAAGAGTCAGACATGATTGAGCAACTGAACTGAACTAAACTGAGTAGAAAGTAAATAATGATAGGAAAAATTGATAATGATCAATAAACAATATTCATATCCATTGATTTAACAAACAGTTGTGATTAATCTACACTGGGGGTATAGGGGAGGTGAGGATATAAGCAAAGTAATCCTGCCTGCCATAAAAGGAATTTAAAAAATCATTTCAAAAATTGACAAATCAAGAAAGAGTAATAAAACATATTTTAAAATAGGAAGGTAAATACTAGAATCAACCACTGAGAGCTACAAGTACTTGCCTCTAGAGCACTAAGAGGAGGAATTACTCCTTTTCACTACAAGCCTTCTAGCTTCTATTTGATTTTTTTAACTATGTGCATGAATTACTTAAAAAACAAAAAAGCTAATTTAAAAAAAAGAATTCAAATTTACAAACTCAGTATGAATTCAAAGAAAGGAGGATTGTGGAAGTGGAAATCATGAGAAGGAAGCCTTATCTACCAGGTTCACTTACTTACCTGATCAGAGCTATTCAGAGAGACCTCTTCCAAGGAGCTCCTGCAGCCTAACCACACTTTTTTACAGGCCAGGATATACCCTCTGCACCAAGTTGGTAGGAGCAAGGTTCAAAGGACAGACCCAGAGGCACTTCATGTAGTAAGTCAAGAATCGGTAGAGTCCAAATTAATAATACTATAACATGCATGGAGTCACATATTACAAGACTGTATTTCCTGAGATCTTATGATAACTTCTAAACACTAATTATAATAACATATAGTGAAAACCTACAGTTCAAGGTGAAAGGTTCCACGGAAATTGTCAAAATGAAGATCTCTTGCCTTAGAATTTAAGTTTAAATAGCATCCATTTCTGGACTAGTCCTGACTGAAGATAATACAAGAATTCAGTGTAATATAACAAAGTTCAAAGTTGGTCCACTTACAAAAGAACTCTCATGGAAAGTTATTTTAAGCATAGAAGCCTTGGGTTCCTACACAACAGAAAGCAAGCACTGGTTCTGCTTAGAAGATCGCTGATATACAAGAGTCTCCAAATTTCTCAACCCTAAGGCCTAGATAAAGTAAAACAAGAACAACCAATAATTAGACACTACAAAAATCATCACAAACTAAAATTCTTATGAAATTTTTCTTATTTGGTTCATCTTTTTCTTAAGATTCAGAAAAGTCAGGCACCCTTGAAAATACATTGGGCTCCTCAAAATGCAAGGTTCCCTGAAGCTTTGCTTCATGATACCAACTTACTGGTCAAAACCTATGTAATTCCAGATACATTGATATTCCCTTAAAAAAAAAAAAAAAAGATTTCACAAATGAGTTGATTCCAGTCACAATAAAATCCATATTTAGGAATACAGCAAACTTGTTCAAAGCACCTGCTTCAAGGAGAAAAAATGATATGAGTCAGAAGTAACTGTATTTTATTTTTAAAAATATTTACAGAAAACTGTTCAGGAACTCATATTTTTGGATAAAGCAATAGAAAATGGATTTATTTTCCATGAGTTCAAAAGCTTTGTTATAGTGTTTCCATTATAAACCTATTGATTTAAAAAAAAAGAAAAAAAAACTACTAGAAAAACTCCCACAGTCAGTAGTAGCACCTTGATCTCCATGGTCTTATCATTACTCATGCCTATTACAAAAAATAAAAAAAGAAGCCCAAAACCTGATAACTCACTCAACATGAAAACTTACTATATTATCAAACTTCTTTTTTCTCAAACTAGACATATGAAGTACATGAGCAGAAAAAGATTCCTCCTAATATAGTCTAATGACCTGTGTGCTATTTAAAATTTCAAGTACTTTAAGTAGCATACAGTTTATCTAAATGGATATTAATGTGTATAGATTGTTTATGTCCACTTTAAACTTAAGAAAGCCGATAAATACAGACTTATTTTAATAAGGAAATAACAAATATTTTTTTAATTTGTTTAAAAAATATTTTAAACAAATCTTTTAAAACAATTCCCACATAAACTTACAAGAGAAATTCAAAATGAAATAGGACATAACATTCTAAGCTCACAGGCAAAAAAGCTAAAAATATGCCTTACTTGTGCATTTACTATGAGGTCTAAATATACAAACAAAATCAAAGCAGTAAAGAATATTATTACCATTTGATAAAGATTAGACAAACTATCAATAAATGTAAAAAATACAATGTATTATATGATGAGTTTGAATGCAAAAACCACATATTTATTAAACATATGATTAACTTAAAAACACCAAACCAGTTTGTTTTAAAGTGCTCCTCATCTAAAACCTTGGACAAAACCGTCACTCCAAAGTGAATGGAAAAAACAGTTTACAAGGCAAACACTGACGGCATGGACAGGCACTACCAAAAAATGCTATTTGTTCTTTAAATAATGCCATTCTCAAGTTACATAGGGCAGTCGCCTTGACAGATTCCTTTTTTTATAAATATTCATAAATTTAAAAAGTCTAGATATTCTAAAGAGCTGCAAATATCAATACCTTACAACAGTAGCTTAATAATGTCTATTCTGGGAAAAAAGCACTAAAATCCTCTTCCATTGCAAGTCATTTATTTCTCTGGTGAAGTGAGCAAGGTCCCTACAAACATTAACTTCTTTCTATGACAAAGTAAATAACAATGTACACACATCTTAAATTTGGTAGGTCATAAAAGTTAGGATGCAATCTTTTTTTTTTGATGCAACAGAAAAATAAATAAGTAAAAATTAAATACTTTAACACAACATTTGGTATTGATAAATCAGTAGTGTCAACTTCATATATGAAGGACAGCACAGTCTGGTTTTTTTAAAATCCTCAATGTCATAGTATCTGGGGTAAAAATATCTCAAATATTAAATGTTTCCTTTTTGCTTAAAGGAATATAATACAAACACCATCAAGCTGCAACCGTAACTCATTTCAGCTGGGGTAAAGTGACCATTTGGTCCATGGCACAAGTTACATATATCACACTTCTGTCAAACTGAAACCTTAGGTTTATAAGATTTCATGTTTATAAGCTACAATACACACTGACTAAGCTGTCAGTCCCTCACAGTTTTTTAGAAAAATATCTACATTTTTCCTCATGGATGTCAAAATGTTACACCATCATTTGTTTAAAAAAAAAAAAGAAAAAAACAGATGCACATTCATACTGTGAAGTTATTAGGAAAATACTCTTGCAAATAAACTATATAAAGATAAAATACACTTCAAAGGTATGTGGGTTGTTTTTTTGTTTGTTTTACAATATTCTATAAAGTGCAGAGAAATCCTAAGGGAAAAACTACTCCCTATAACATAGTTTAATTACAGCAGCTTTTGCATAGCAATACTTAGCGGAAGTTGGACACTTCCGTTTCCTCAGGAAGAGAAGGATAGAAGAGGATCTTCTGATTCAGATTTTTTTTTGGCCATAAATCTGCTTTCTTCAGGAATTGTTGCTGACGCCAAATCTCCATTAAGTGTATTTCTTGAACAGTGAACAGGTCCTATTAAGAAATTAATTAAAAAGTTAAACATCCTACCAGTATAACTCCTGTTCTCTGTGAAAGAACATTTTCTATTCAGGGACATAAAATCCCTGTAGCTTCCTGCTAAGCTTTTGATGGTTTGCTTAAAAGAGTAAAAATCTAACTTTTATAATACTGGCAGTTGTAAGGAGAAACCGAAAAATTCCTAAGTTATGAAAGTATCTGAAGTAGTAGAGATACTTGTTTTGTTCATTGCTAGAACCAAGGTTCACACATAATGGAGTAATCAATAAGGATTTGCTGAATTTGAATTTAGTCCTAATTAACTATTGCTTTTTCAGCCTTATCGTTTTAATGCTACTGGCATCCTCCTGATTTTCTAGGTGAAGAAACCAAGTTCTGAAAAGACCACAGGCCTAACCCAAGATCACACAGTTGGTAACAACAGAAGGAGGACTAACTCAGGTCTTGGTCTTTTCATCACAAGGCTTTGTTTTCCTTAACAGTTTGCTTTCATTGGCGTATAGTTGATTTATCATGTTTTGTTAGTTTCAGGTATACAGCAAAGCATCGCAAGACTTTCTGAGCAAGGCTGACTAGGTACCTCACACTGAAAGTTCTCACAGCTCCATTTGGGATACAGCTCACAAAGCTAGTACTGCAGCTGCAAGCGAGCACATGAAACACAATGGCATGGCCTGTTCATCTTCACATGAACATATTGTTAATTTAACATAAAATTTATAAATTTTTAAAAATCTCGTTAATAAGAAGTAGCTGCATCTCTCAAAGGAAAGTATGTGGTGACATAAAGACTTTCAACTAAGACTGTCAATCTGCCCAGTACACTTTCTAAAAAGTGCAAGTCGCTCAGTCGCGTCCAACTCTTCGCAACCCCACAGACTATGCAGTCCATGGAATTCTCCAGGTCAGAGTAGAGTGGGCAGCCGTTCCCTTCTCTAGGGGATCTTCCCAACCTGGGGATTGAATCCAGGTCTCCCACATTGCGGGCAGATTCTTTACAGCTGAGCCACAAGGGAAGCCCAAGAATCCTGGAGTGGGTAGCCTATCTCCTCTCCGGGGGACCTTCTGGACCCAGGAATCGAATCTGGGTCTCCTGCATTGCAGGCAGATTCTCTACCAACTGAGATCAGGGAAGCCCACATTTTCTAAGAAACATAACTAACACATGCTTTGTATTAGGCTCTGCTTTGTCAGCTAACTGGGACACTAAATTTTAGGGTAAAAAGAAGGAAATCTAAGGCTAAAATTGACCTATCCTATACTTGCCAACTTTAAAAAGTTTTAAAGAGTTGAAATATATGTATGTATATAAAGATTAATGCATGTGCATATAAATATTAATGCAGGTATGTGTGTGGGTTTGCATACACGGGTGTATAACTAATTTTGTTACACTCCTTAACAGCTAAATTGTTAAATGGAATAAGCCATTTACACCTAGATCTTATGAAAACAGTTTTCAACAATTCAGAACTAGAGGTTCTAAAAGAAAAGACAGCTAAGAAAAATGGCTGGCTTAAAAAATTAATTTAGCTATCACAAGTGAAAATGACACCCTTAAAAAAGAGAAATGGCATTAAAAAAAAAAGTACAAGGCAGTACAAAACTGTTTCATAAGCTCTAGATGAAAAGGGCCATGTATTTTTAAAGGCAGAAAGAGTAAGGTAAATCGCAATGTATATAACTTGCCTCAGGTGACATTTTTTCCCCATACTTAACCTCTTTAACCATCTCCCTCTTTCTCTTATCACTTCGAAGATGTATTAAACTGGTCTGGGTAAGGTTCTTTCTCCCATACCCTTCCCCTACTCAATCCGTTTCCTTCTTTCATTTATTCACTTGTTGCCCCAACTTAAATTCAAAATGATAATGAGTACATAGTAGTGTTCTACATCAATAAATAGATTAATTCTGTAAGAAAAATGGGCATTAAGGAAAAAAGATGCCAACAACTTCTTGAGATCTCAGAGTGAGCAGCAGTTCCTTTTAGAATCTCAACCATCTTCATCAACTTCACTTTCCCCTCTGATTAAACCTGTTTAATGTTCTGATTAAGTCAAACAACTCTATGTTAATGAATGTTTTCAATATAATCGAATACTAGAAATCCAACACCATTGTTTCATCTCATTTCAGCCACACTATAAATTAGCTGGGCTCCTCTATGCAGTCTAAAGAATCTAACTACCATTCACCATTTCATTTCCATAAGGGAAATAAAATCTTGTTCTAAGCAGCTGACTTACAAATAAACCCTTGGAACACAACCTGTTCCTTAATTGAGAATAGTATGTAATTTCTACCCCACATGTTTCATGGAAAAATAGTAAAGACTTTGGAAAGCAAAAGTCTATTAATGGAGTTGTAATAATTATACCATATTTGCATTCACTGGAAATCATGGTCACTACTGTCTAAGTACATATTCTGACAGACTTTCAAAGCTTCTCCTCCGAAGAAAAAGATAATTAAATTTAACATAAATCACAAAATCTTTCCTATTCAATCACAGTATACTGTCTCTTTAATAATAAGGAAGAAAAAAGCACAGGAATATATGTTAGTATAATTCACCATCACCACCAGAAAAAAATTGTTTACCTTGGCCATTTCAAATTATTTAAGTAACAATGCTGATTTATTTTTCTCTGAACTTAGAACTTGACTTTATTTTTCCCTAGAATCCAACTCACAATTTATGCTTCCTTCTAAAATGTTTTTTAAATGCAAATATAGTGGGAATATAAGATTACTAAGAAATTACTAAAATGCAATGGGAGTAAAAGTGTTGATATTACATATGTAAATCTAAGATATGGCATTTACAAAGAGATATTTAGTACTTCTTAGTACTGACCCTATTCACTGCCAGTATTCTTCATTTCAACAATTACAGAGCCCCACACCTATTTTGCTGAACAGGCCAAAGGGAAAGTCATACCCTTTCTAACTTACTATCTGGGTCTTCAAGAGGAACATCATTACAAGAGTCTGTATCTGAGTAGGTTCTTCGGCGTCGCTGGGAGAGTCGGTGAAGTGAAGACACTGGTTCTTTTATAGAGTGGCTACTCCTGTAAATTAAATAAAAAGATTTAAGGATTTCCAACAAATGAAAACATCCTCAACTTAACTGCAGTTTTCAATGACTTCTCTTTAAATGAAAGAGGAACTGTTTTTATACTCAAAAGTTCAATTTCAGCAACATTCTACTCCTTCAGAGGTCAGACCATAAACAAGTCAAATCATTTAGAATCTAGCTGTTAAGCTGGGGAATACAGCCTCTGAGCCAAACTGAAAGGAAGAGGTACAATGAAGTGACTTCTTTTACAGAGGAAGGTCCAGCTAGAGAGTAACATGTCTTATGGTTAACAAGTATTTGAAAACTAAAAGTTACAGACTTCACAAGTGTATGTATCTGGTGTCACCCATATCCAATCTAAACAGCAGAGCAAAGGGGATGGGCCAGCAGTATGGGAGTGTGCTAGGAGCCAACTCACTCACAGTAGTAAGAGTGGATAAACACAGCAAGTGAAGGCTAGAAAAACTAGTTTTCACAAATCAATTTGGAAAACCAGAAAACTAGAAAAATCAAACTAAAAAATTCAACACAGAAGCAAATCACCACCACTCAATAGCACTATCACTGGATGACAGCCCAACATTACTGTTCATAATGACAAACTTGATTCACCAGGAAAAAATAAAAGTTTTCAACGACTCATATTGTATATTTAATAAGGCAAAATGGATAAGATACAGGTCAAAAAATTCAATCATAAAAATAAAAATTTGAAAAAAATAAACCTTTGTTAAAGGAATCAAGCTTTTATTTTTCTGGAAAATTCAGTTGGTGAAATATTTCATTCCCTGATAGAATTAGATACAACACTGGACTCCTATGAGCACATAACAGTTCAATCAATTACATAATCATGAGAGGGGGGAAAAATAGTGACAAAATAATAAGGGGTCTCAGCATTTATTCTTTTTTTGGTAGCACTCAATAGACACTTACTGAAAGATTCATTAAATTCTATAGTACTTTACAAATTTCTAAAGTTTCACATACATGATTTCATATAATCCTATAATAACCACTTTTTGCCTCTACCCCATATTAATGTAGAGACATAAATGCCCATGTCACTATAATTTCATCACTTTTCAAGGAACCAATAAGACGACCATAGCAACTCAAAAGAATATTATCTGCTAAGATAAATAGCATGGGATATACTGGCAAGATCAAAAAGGTAAATTTTTTAAATGTGCTGATATGAATATATACTTTAAAATATCAATTCCTTTTTCTCTCTTTTGAGTAACAGCCTTAGCTCCAAATAAAACAGCCCAGAACAAATATATGATTCTATAATAAACTATAGTAAAATAAGCCTAAGCTTGGAGCCTTAATACATTGAAAATGGACTTCTATTTACCATCACTTGTTATAATTTACAGCTTAAAAAATGATAGCTGGCAAGTTGCTTACCTTACTGGCTATTTTATTCACTCATTATTTCTCTTTACTATCTAGTGGGGCCAGGCTCTATACTAAGCAGTCAGAGAAACAATGATGAGCAAAGCAGAACAAGTCTCTGCCCATACAGACTTTACATTCCACTTTATGAAAGACAAAAAAATTTCCCTAGGTAGGTAGAATTTTGAGAGAATTTGGTCAAAAGAAAAGGTTTTTTTACCTCTCTGTACTGCAAGAACCAGGATGGCTAACAGAACGCTTCATCTAGAAGTTTTAAAAGAAAATAAACTTAATTATAGGTCAAGTAGAATAAGACAGCTCTAATATATTATTATGGTGATGATAATTAACATAAATTTACTCAAAGAAAAGATAGCTGCCCCCCAAAATTTGTTTTTTACAGACTCAAGTAACATTAGCACAATATAAAGCTTTCTCCCTAGTAACTAATAACTGAAATCTTTCTCAAAGCATACAAAAACATGCTCGATTATTTTCTCAATATTAAAAACCAAATTTTATTTTATATATGTATCTGGGTGGCATCAGTGGTAAAGAACCCGCCTGCCAATGCAGCAGACATAATAGACATGGGTTCAATCCCTGGATCAGGAAGATTCCCTGGAGGAGGGTACGGCAACCCACTTCAGTATTCTTGCCTGGAGAATCCCATGGACAGAGGAGCCTGGCTGGCTATGGTCCATAGGGTTGCAAAGAGTCGGACACAACTGAAGCAACTTAGCATGCATGCACACACACACACACACATATATATATAAGTATATATAAAACAATATACCTAACTAGCCCCCTCAAAAAAATATCACACTATTTGTGATGAAAAGAAGTATTTAGAAAGTCAGAAAAGAAAAGTCTAATAAATGTCTCTCTCTGTCTCTTTTTTTAAAAGGCAGAGCTTCTCCTTGCCATTCATTATTCAGGTAGCTATTACACAGATGTTCGAGAGTGTGGGTGGTTTTCATGGAAAACAGCATTAATAATTCAAGTCTTTTAAGAAATCAGAAGAGAAACCCTAAACCTCAACTAGGTTTCTAAAATCATATACTTAAAATATAAATAAATAAAATCTGATTCATCAGAAAGTTAATATGAAAAATACAAAACATAATTTAGAAAATCTAACTATTCCACCAAAAAGACAGAGGCAGCTAAGTAGATTACTTCAATGCTTAGCGAGGTAGCAAAAAAGCAAAGTTTTTATTTAAACTAAGGATGGTTGCTTTAAATACAGAAGCTCAAAAGTCTTAGAAGTAAGTTCAAGTCTAACAGCTGTGTTACATAAAGGCCTTCTACAGTTGCTCTGAGAAATCCCTGTTGACATGAAAATTAAGACCCATCCAATTTGTAGTCCAGGGATACTTAATATGATTAAAATAAAGATGCACCTGGACATTAACAGCTCCTTTAAGGGAAATCACTTCCTTTAGTATTACACACCCAGCAATACTCCCACTACAATTATCACTCAATTTATGGATCAAAATGACAAGTGTTTAAACTTCCATGATGATGAGATATAAATGAATGCAAGCTAATTTAAAGAGAGACATGAGATTATCCTAAGCAGTTATAAAGATCAAGTTAATTTTGGAGTTCTCAAATCTTTCAGCTTTTTCATTTACTCACGTCATTAAAAAAAAATAGAAAAAAAAAAGTCCCCTTGAAGACTATCTGACCTTACTTTCTATTCTATGTCTCCAGAACTATTTACCATAAGCCACAATTTTTGCTTTAAGAATGAAGTAAAATGGCACAGTGAGGAAAAATAAGTGGCCTCTAACCAATATTTCCTAGATTAACTTATTGGATTTTTTGTATGTTCCCACTGATAAAAGACTTTAGTTTAAAAGAGACAGTTATTATGGTTTACATAAAATACACATATGACCTCTCTGGACTATAGAACATTTATAACAGAAAGCATTTTCCTCAGAAGTTCGATGCAGTAATTAGGTAGGTCTGAGGTGTTTTCTTTATATTTGACTCTATAAAACAAAATACCTCATAAAAAAATAATTGACACCTTAAAAAAAAGTACTGTGTACTGTGCATCCCTTGTATATCAAGCTCAGGAACACACTACATCCATCCCAAAAGATTAAGGTTTTCTGTTCAATTATAATGTTATTTAGCAGTTCACAGTATACCTAAAATTGCTCTAAAAAGCAACACTGTCAAACTGCATTCTATCAAATGCCACAATCCTGTGAGTTGTTATTTAAAAATACACAGAAGGGTTCAACCACCAAATAAATTTCAGAAACACACCACCTCTCCTCAGAGATTCACATGCACTTCAGCATAAAAGAGGTTCTAAGAAGTCCTATGACAGAGAAACCCAATTTGTTTAACTTAACCTAACACTCCCAGGCCAATCTGGCTATAAAACCCACTTTCATGGTATACTTATCTCGGAGGATGCTGTTAGTCCACCATAAATTAATTAGAAAACTATGATCTCAATGGGGCTTCCCAGGCGGCACTCCTGGTAAAGAACCAGCCTGCTAATGAGGAGACTGAGAGGCGCGGGTTCGATCCCTGGGTTGGGAGAATCCCCTGGAGAAGGGCACGGCAACCCATACTACTACTCTCGTAGTCTTGACTGGAGAAGCCCATGGACACAGAAGCCTGGTGGGCTACAGTCTACAGGGTTGCAAAGTCAGAAGTGAGTGAAGCAACTTAGTATGCACCCACAATCTAAATAAATGTAAGTAATAACTGTTACTAATTCTCATATGACTAAATTTACTGTGGTGGGTAAGAAAATCTTGGAATAAGTTGTACCTTATTATTTCTGCCAACAATTAAGCCTTCAGGTAACTGCTAAATAAAAGCCAGGGCTCATGAAAATAGTTTGATTCGAAAAAATGTAAGGTTTCATCAAAACTTATCTCATCTCCAAGTTCCCCCACAGCATGCTTGAGTAAGTTTATTACATTGAAAAGTCAATGAAGCCACCACCCTTGGCAAAAAGAGTCCTTGCTGTTCAGAGTAAGAACCTAATGTTTAACCTAACATTTAAACAGGTTAGATCTCCTCTGATGTAAAAATAACATGTATTTTAGAGAGAGAAAAATAAAGTCCAGAGAGATTAAATACCTTGCCTCTTTGGAAGGTTCAAATCCAAATGCCGACTACAAAATACTCTCTCCCCTGTAACATGGTGTTTCAAACTCTTACAACTCCTTTAAAGAGCTGCTTAATTTTAACCCCTTGTGAGTAAGTCATCACCCTCTTGCGATGCTTTTACCAAACAGAAGCATGTTCCCCAATCTTTAATGTCACAGCTCCCCAGAGTTCTATATTTTCCTGGTATGCTGGGGTAAATGGCATAGCCCTTCCAAGGAGAGGGGGCCAGGACCCTGGCACACACTGAGCCCGTCAACTGAGAGGCTCCCATATAAAAGCTGACTACAGTCAAAAAGAATCACCCTGTTGACTCTTTCCCTCCCACTGCCAGTTTCCAGCCCTAAAAACAAACACAAAAACAAAGCTACATGCAATATCATTGGAAGAAAAACCCCAAGTCCCAACCATTTGAACAGGGGAAGGCGACACAGGAGAAACTAAGGGATCCGGATGGGACAGCTGAAACATCTCGGGTTTAAACTTGGCATTCGCTATCTTCACACATTCCTCAAGCGTCGTGATGAACGTATTACACGTGGCACTAAGGAGAGAAGAGGCTTCATTCATGTTCTGAAAAATAATATGCAAAGAGTTGAACAGACTCATACACAATTATGTGGATTCATATACCATCTTATAATCAAGTAATAAACATTACCTTCAATGGGCACCTTATTAGATTATGTTCAAATCTATTTAAAATACATTACCTTAGCAAACTAAATCAATGAATGAATAAAAATTATCTGTCTCTCAGGCAAACAATATATGAAATTAGACTCCATGAAAAAATAACTTACACTTAAACCAAGCATCATATTGAAAAACTGTGTACAAAAATTTATCTTAAAAAAACCTAACCTAGACTGTAAGCCTCTAAGTGTCAGAATTCCAAAGGTGATCACAGTAGTGGAATACCATGATGATGACTTAAGAGGCAGGCAGGATTCATGCCTACCCCATGCACGTTATCATACCATTTCTCGCTTGGTAGAATACAAACTCTAAGGTTTTTTTTAAGACAGCAGAGTGTCCTGCCCCTGGGTGATGAATATAGACTGGTATAAGTCAGTCACATTGATTCCATGATCCTTTGTCAAATACTCATTTTTCCTACTTTCCACTGACTCAGACTAAAAAGATAATGAGAAGTCTGCTGGGGTTCTGGAATTTTCATTCTCTGATAAAAGCCAAGGATAGCAAATTGAGACTCTCTCTACCATGGCCATCCCACTGCCTCCTGCCTCTGTGAGACCTTGCAGTAGCATAGAAGGCTCAGCATGAGGAGAAAAAACCAACACAGCAAGAATGGCAGAGTGGAAGGAAGGCACAAGACTGGGTCCCTGACACTGTCCCTGAGCCACTGGAGCAGATGCAAGGGCACCGGCCTCTGAGAGCCCGCAATGAAGCAGCAAGTGCCTTCAAGTTTCACATACCTGCAGAGACAACTGCCATGATCCTTCCCTAGGAGGAGAAGGCCACAGTAGAAGCAGGAAGGTTTCGTGTCCCACTTCTCCCAAGTCAGGCAAAAGGGAACTGGGAACCATGCTGGCCTTTCACCCAGGGAGCAGGAAGGCTCACTGTCCTACTTTATCAGAAAGAATGAGCCTACTTCACAGCCAGGTCTCATAAATCTGAATTTTGATTCTTACTTCACTGCTCTAAGAGGATTTTTTTCACGTTCTTTTATAAAGCCAAATTATTAACCCTCAATAGCTAAGCTAGAACCTTATTAGAAAAGAAAGAACACAGCAGCTGTCCAGTGAACTCATGCAGTCAGTTAGGGAACAGAGGCTGTAACGCTTCTTCCCCACCCCAACTATCAAAGTATCAACTGGCTATAAAGACAGGCCTTGATTCCTTGGAGAAATGTGCTGCCTGCTGCTTTACTCTGGTTATACAGGCCAAATCTAAAAGATCATACCCGTTTCCAGATAGTCTACAGTACAAGAGGTCTGACGCTGAGAATAACTTGTCTTGAAAATGCTCCTCAGTCACCTCATGTGAAGGTGCTCACCCACACGTGTGCAGGAACGCATAACCAGACATGAAAGGATCATTCTTGGATATACCTCTATGCTGAGCGATGAATGACTCTCATCATGGTGAACAAATTCCTGGATCGTATGAACTTGCTTCATTAGGAGGTCACAGTAGAGGCGAAGTTCAGACATTTTGGTTTTCAGAGACTCACTGGTTTCACTTATTTCTGAAAGGAACACACGCAAACATTCAAACAGACCATATTCATATTTTAGGGGCTAAGCAACAAAATGGAATCGTTAAAAAGTAAGGCAATAGATTAAGCACCTATAGCCTAAGAGGTATGAGACCTTGGAAACAGAATGTAAAGTTTTTCCCTGAGGAAACATCGTCTTTTAGATAACTAGAAAAAGCTGGCAGTCATATATCTGACATGAAGTTTAGGCAGATTAATTTCCAGAGATGGGTTGATGACAATGAATGCCTTATACAGGATATTTCCATTCCACTATTCATCTTTCATTTAATAAGTGCTTGTATTTCTTTTTTTGTAAATTGGCTTTTCTTGTCCTTTACGGTCCTTTTTCCAGTTCTGATTTTTGTTTTTCTCTTAATAATATATAAATTGAAAATTTGTAAAAGTTCTTATGCATTAAAAATAGCAATCTTTCATCCATTCAAAATACTACAGATATTTTTCCAGATCTGTCAGCTTTCTTTCACTTTTTATTGTATTTCAGTATATAGAAGTTTTTAACTTTTATGTTGTTAAACTGCTCTATATAAGCATTTATTTTTTTATTCCTTTCACAGCTTCATTTTCATATAATATTGTTTTAAGAATCTGTTTTAATTAAGAACCTACTTTTCTTTCTTTCTTATCTCCAGACACACGAAACATCAGCCATAATCTTAGCCACTCAATTACCAATACCTTCTAAACAGATGCGTGAGCAGCAGAGAAAGGAGAAGGGGCACACACGGTAGATCCTGGTGCTTCTCCATACTCCTGGAGCCAGGGCCACTGCTTTGTGGCGCTAGTCACAAAGCCCCTGTAGCCAGAGTGGACCAAAGCAGCTCAGATCTATCTGCCCATTTAACCTAAGTTAATTTCTACCCAAGTTTAAGGCCATTCTTTCTTTTTTATTGTAGTCATATTATACATACACACACATATATATAACAAAATTTACTATTTAACCATTTTTAAATATACAATTCGATGGCATTAAGACCATGCACATTATTATACAACCATTACTACCATCCATCTCCAGAACTTTTTCGTTTTCCCCAACTGAAACTCAACACACATTAAACCCTAACTCCCCTTTTCCCCCTCCCTTAATCCTGAGAAATCACCATTCTTCCTGTCTCTATGAAACAAAGACACAGATGTGGAATTATACAGTATGTTTCCTTTTGTGACTGGCTTATTTCATTCAGCGTGTATTCAAAACTCATCAATGTAGGATTTATCAGAATCTCCTTCCTTTACAAGGCTGAATAAAATTCCACCGTATGTACATATCATACTATGCTTACCCATTCACCCAACTATAAACATTTGGGCTGTTTCCATCTTTTGGCTATTTTGACTACTCATTCTCTCTTATCCTACCCTTAGCCATACTTTATCCATGATGTTCTTCCATATATTTGAAAACTGTTTAAATTCAACCCTTAGCCTTCATTTTTCAATATCCATATTTAGTTGCTTTCACCAATTTAAATAACTTCTACTGTTTTTAATTATAGAAGTAATATATACTCTGAAAATTTTTGAAAATCAAAAAATATATAATAAAAAAATATAGAAAAACACCCTGCAATCTCACAACCAAGATATAAATACTGTTATTAGTTTCACATTATATTTGCACATAACTGGACTAACACCTAAGTTATTTGCTTGGCTTTTTATTTTTCTTTTTGGCCTTGCTTTGAGGCTTGGGGGATCTTAGTTTCCAGACCAGGGATTGAACTTGTGGCCAGTGAAAGCACCAAGTCCTAGCCACTGGACTGCAGTGGAATTCCTTGCTTTGCTTTTGAACTGGCAATGTGTGAACAGGGTAAAGTCAAAAGGTCCAGTCAAAGGGCATAAAGGGAAAAGTGAGTCTTTTTTCCACAAACTCCCTTTGCAAAGGTAAGAACTTGACCAATACTTACATATTTTTCCTGAGCTGTCCAAGGAATGGCTACATAATTTTGAATATTGTTCTTTTTAATTAATTATCATATGACTTTGGGCATTTCCTCACATCATCAAAATTCCTCCTAAACATTTTACTGGCTACATAATATATCAGCCTACAAAAGCACTATATAGTTTACTGAACCTTTCCCCTAAATGTAAACCTTGGCAATATTTAGAGATTTTTTCATTATAATGAACATTTATGTACACAGATCAACATTTCTGATTATTTCCCTGGAATAATTTACTATAAGTGAACGTAACAACTCACATTTATGTTTAAGAAAATATTTTCACCATGAAGGAAAAATGTATAGTTACCTTTTTCTTTTTTAGTCCTTGTATCAGTCAAACAGGCTTTGGAGCTCCCCAGAGCAACCAGCCACCTCTGTCTCTCAGCTGCATTCACTGCCTTCATGTAGAAATGCTGCTCTCCTGGAATGATTAATTCCATTCTTGTGTTGTCAGCTGAATGGACTATGATGATAAACAAAGGCGAGATACAGTCACAGACTTAAGTAATTTGGGGAAAATCAAATCATCACTTACTGTTAAAACTTTGACCTAAAACAACAAACCCTGATTCAAGATGCAGGCAGCACCACCTCCCTAAGGGGCCCTCCAGGGGCACCCTCCAAGTCACCATTCTCACATATACCCAGGTGGGCAGTCAAGTGGTGGCAGCACATGAAGAGAAAACAGCCAACAAATTAGCTACTGAAATGTGAGATCTAAGAACTCCCTCCCTTGGGACCACCTGTACCACTGCCACACTTCCCACACTTTTTTTAAAACTAATTTCTTTAAAAGCAGCGTGTGTTTTGGAACACTCCCCACCTCCCACCCAGACCTAGGATGGTGCTTGGCATATAGATAAAGTGTAATAAATGGCAACTAAAGTAACCTTCCATCAGAACAACAGTCCTCAACCAATGAGCATCTCATAATAACTGGGAAAACATGAGCATTTTGAAGATCTCCGCTTCCTCTCCACCCTCCTCTTCCTCTCCTACACTCCCCCCACCCTGGATCTCAGACAAAAGCAAGCTAGCCAAGGATTATACTGAGCCAATCCTCAATCTTTGCTGTAAGATTAATTTGTTATGTTGTCATTAATCAACAAATACTTACTCTGCTCAGAGCAGTGCTTGTAGAGGGAAAGATAGAAGAGGGGGAAAAGGTGTCTTTTCTCTAACAGAGGAAATAATTTTATCCAGGCAACAAACTAATATGGTAAAAAATAAAGCACTGAAATGCTGAACTCTTTGATACAGAGACATCATGTGTGATGATAACGAAAAGTAAGAAGCAGCAGAAAGTGAAAAAGCTTAAGAAGGATCTGATGACAGCAGAACTTGGTTAAGAGAAAAATAGCACAAGAAAAGGCCTAGACGAGGAACTGAACACAATATGTACTAAGGATATCAGGAGATAGGCCTAAATAGAGCCTTGTGTTGGATTACAAAATAATGATATATTCATGAATACACAAGCTGAGTGGAGTCAAATGATGAGGGGCCCAGAAAGTTTGGCAGAAGCCCTAGCTTAGATGATCAATTACTGAAAATACTGACCAGATGCTCAATGTACTATGGCAAATAAGTGCCACAAAAGTTTAGTTATCCTATTATTCTACTTATAAAGACCATTCTTGGATATTTTGCTGTTCGGTCACTAAGTCATGTCTGACTCTTTGCGACCCCAAGGAATGCAGCACACCAGTCTTCCCTGTCTTTCACAATCTCCCAAGTTTCCTCAAACTCATGTCCGTTGAGTCAGTGATGCTATCCAACCATCTCATCCTCTGTCAACCCCTTCTCCTGCCCTCAATCTTTCTCAGCATCAGGGTCTTTTCCAATCAGTCAGCTCTTCCCATCAGGTGGCCAGAGTACTGGAGCTTCAGCTAAGCATCAGTTCTTCCAATGAATATTCAAGGTTGATTTCCTTTAGGATTGACTGATTTGATCAATCAGTCCCTTGCTGTCCAAGGGACTCTCAAGAGTCTTCTTTAGCACAATTCACAATTCGAAAGCATCAATTATTCGGAGTTCAGCCTTGTTTATGGTCCAACTCTCACATTCGTACATAACTACTGGAAAAAAATCACAGCTTTGACTATACGGGCCTTTGTCAGCAAAGTGATATCTCTGCTTTTTAATACATTGTTTAGGTTTATGATAGGTATTCTTCCAAGGAGGAAGCATCTTTTAATTTCATGGCTGCAGTGATTGTCCACAGTGATTCTGGACCCCAAGAAAATAAAATCTGTCACTGCTTCCACTTTTTCCCCATCTATTTGCCATGAAGTGATGGGTCTGGATGCCATGATCTTAGTTTTTTGAATGTTGAGTTTTAAGCCAGCTTTTTCACTCTCCTCTTTTACCCTCATCAAGAGGCCTTTTAGTTCCTCTATTTCCCTTATAGTTATTATAAAATATTGGCTACATTCCCTGGCTGTACAATACATCCTTGTAGCTTATTTATTTCATACACAGTGGTTTGTACTTCTTAATCCCTTACCCCTATTTTACTCTTTCTCTCTCCCTGCTCCCCACTGGTAAAGACTAGCTTGCTCTCTACATCGCTAAGTCTGCTTCCTTGTACCTTACTATTTTAACAAAGGTCAAGAATAACATTTTCTAGGACCTCCTGGCAGTCCAGGGGTTAAGACTCCACATTCCCAATGCAGAGGGCACAGGTTCAATCCCTGGTCTGGGAACCAAGATCCCACATGCCTCATGGAGGAGCCAAAACAAAGGACATTTTCTTTAATATCCATTAATGTTGAATGTATGAATATTCAGTGCCTCCCTCAGCAACTCCACTCCCGTTCTAGATATATACTGAACAGAAACACATATATATGTTCAACAAAACAAATACATAAGAATGCTTATGGCAGCTTTACTTATTACAGTCCCTAAACTGAAAAAACAAACACCCATCAATACCAGAATGGAAAGCCAAATTGTGGGACAATCACACAATAAAAATATTACACATCAGTAAGAATGGTGACTGTTACACAGAACAATTTAGATGGCTTTCACAAACATAATGTTCAGTTAAAGAAGCCAGACACACAAAAAAATACTTATCTATTCCAGTTATAAAATGCTCAAGAGCAGACAATACTTATCTATGGTGATAAAAGTCAGATTAACGGTAACCTTTTAGAGAGATTAGTGCCTCAGGGAACATGATTATTATCCCAGCATCTGGAATGCTGACAATATTCTAATTCTTGATTTGGGTGGTAATTACACAATTGTATTCAGTACTTTGGCATTCATAAGGCTGAATATTGAAGATTTATACCCACTTCTGTATCTTATTCTTTACACAAACAAGGACAATAAAAATGCTGCCATGACTTAAAAAAGTTCTAGAGTTGCCTTAGAATTCTGCCACTAACAGTCTTTTGAATATCCTCAAGGTTGTCAAATCTTTGAACTTTGAATGTAATTTGATTTCTCATTTGGAATCAAATCTGAGGAATATGATTAAATAAAACCATCATTTTAAAAATAAAAATCCATGCTTTGAATGTGCTTTTCTTGTGTGATTTATAAAAAAAAAAAAAATTACACCTCATATAGTTCAGGGACTACACATGTAACAGTCCCACCAGGGTGAAGTGTTCCTATATCTTATGTAGTCATGAACCCCTGTATGGTTTAACACTCCTTCCTCTAGTGCTTTATCTTTTCCTTCAATTCTCTTTGAAGAATTCAATACTTTTCATTATCATTTTGTCTGCTCTCTCCTACCTGCTTGCACCCCACATACCCGAACTACACACACAAATGAATCAATGGTCCACAAAACCTTCCTTTATGAAAATTACAGCAGGACTTAAACCGCTTTATTTCTCCCCTTTTGAAAAAGCACAGTATGCAAAAAAAAAAAAAAAATGGGGTGGCTAACTTTACAGTAGAAAAATCTGATAGACACTGCCTCAGCCAGGTGGTCAAGATTAACGTCAACAGTAGTGTGTCAGCTCTTTCAGGTCCTAACTTCCAAGATGACCAAGAAAAGAAGAAACAACAGTTGTGCCTAAAAGGGCTATAGCCATGTGCAGCCTATTCACTGCACCAACTCTGCCCAATGTGTACCCAAGGACACCATTAAGGCCATTCAAAAGTTCATCACTGAAAACACAGTAGAGGCTGCAGCCATTAAGGACATTTCAGAAGCGAGTGTTTGCCGGGAGCCAACACACGAGACCCTACCCACGACAAGGTCATGAGGGAGAAAACCTGACAGGCAAGGTGGATCAGGTTTTCAGGGGTTTCGAAAAGGCCAGCTCACGAGATCCCACCCATGATAAGGTCACAAGGAGAAAGCCTGACAGGCAAGGCAGATCAGGTTTTCAGGGATTTTGAAAAGCTGCCCCCTGCGCTCACCTTAAAGACAATATCTGTCTTTCTGATGCCTGCCTCAATAGACTACTCCCTAATTTCTGTGACACAGGCAGAAGGCCTTCCCCGATCTCTTCCCAAATAAGAATCAATTTAGAAAAAAAAAAAAAGAATCAATTTAGAACTTTAATCAATAAGTTTCCCAGGTGGTAGTATTTTATGAGATTATCCAGGGTGAAAGGAGTGTTTTAATTTAAACTCCTTTGCTGGTAGTTTGTTAGCCAAATGCATTTATGCCCTTGGTACTAATATGCATGATTGCTTATAATATCCTAATCATAAAATAGCATAAAGAACCTGATTATATAAAAGCCCTAATAGACAGAGAGCATTTTTGAGGATGAAGGAGTCCTATTAGAAAACATAAAAAAAATTATTCTAAAGGTGGTTATTGGGTTGACGTTTGCTTGCTGTGTTTTGCTTGCTGTGTTTTTGCTTTTAATGTGCTAAGGTTGTGTTACAGAAACCATTGTTAATATAGTTAAAGATCTAGAGAAATAAGAACTTAGCCCTAGTGTGGTAACAATGAAAGGGTTGTTAATTGTCAGCCAGGAGTGCTAGGCAGAAGCTGCCTCACCAAAGTCGTACAGTCAGTGTGCGGTAAACTTCTTAGATAAACACAACTGACAACTTCTGCAGAAGGATTAATTTTTGTGTTAACAAGGTTATACTTCTACTCTGTACTGTTGCCCTATGAGACTGCTACCTTTCAGTTAAGGTCACCATAGAAAATAGGTTTACATTCACCTGACTTGCATAAAATGTTAATAGGCCCCAAGGCCAGAAGATAATGTACAAGACCCTCATAAACAAAGAAGTATGCAGAAAACACCCTGGTTTCGTGAAGAACAAGCTGATGTAATGTTAAACTATCTTCCCCTTAGAAATGTACTAACTTAGGGTATAAAAGCTATGGTAAAAAATAAAGGATTGCCAGACCCTGCCAGACTCTGCTGCAAACACCCCCTTCTGGTCTCTCTCTCTCTCTCTCTCTTCATCCTGAGACTTGGACCTATCAAGGCTGGTCTCACGTGTCTGTCTCTCTCTCTCTCGCCGATGCCGTTCATCCTGAGGGTAAACCCTGGATCCTGCCGAGGCTGGACCCGGACAAGTGTTCTATGGTATGTGCTTCCCCAGCTGTACTTACATTGAAACTACATTACTGCATGAGTTGAGCCAGTCACAGCCAGATAGTCAGGAATCATTCTCGTGAAGCCCAGATGGACCAAACACCCCTGACCCCAGGTTAGACCTGCTGAAGCTGCCCCATGACCTGCACCAAAGTGCATGTAAGTCCTTTTACACTGAATAAAAAGCCATCCTCTCCAAAAAAATTAAAACAGAAATTATACTTTGGGGAAAAAAAGTGGGCTATCATGTTGATAGCAAGTACTCCTGATACGATGTGATGAGAATGGCACTTTACCTGTGATTCTCCTCCCTAAAACCCATAAGCCCAGTGTAATCATGGGGAAAACATCAGACAAATTCCACTAGAGGGACTTCCTACAACATTCCTGATAGTACTCCTGGAAACTCTCAAGATCATAAAAAAAGAAGAAGAAACGGAAAACATCTCTATAACCCAGAAGAGCTTATCTGCAGCTCAGCAAAAAACCAGCGTTTACAACTCTGAGTTCATATTTCACAAATCTACTTCGCTGGCCTCATCTTCTTTGAGTTGAGCTTCCAATCTTTACAATACCTTTCAATGAGAATGAGGGGGAAAAAAAAAAAAACAAATACACTTGTAGACTTAGCATGGATACTTAAAGTGGCATCCACAAGAAATTGTTATTCAAGTCCAAATTGGAAGACTAACACTTGTACTTTGAATTTCAAGTCTAAATATTTTTATAGAGGGAGAAATAAAAAAAAACTTGTGCTTAACAACACTAGATGCCATTTCTGAATGATATGGAGATAAATGGCACTAGAAAATACCTACCTGGTTTTCTCCTCTTTTTGCAGTATGCTGAAGAAACTATCACTTACCTAACTTCAGGCTCATCTAATTCAATATGTTCGCTTACCTTTAATTTCACAAACTGCCATCTTTATACTTCCTTTGCTCCCCTTGCAAACGTCATCTTGAGAATCATAGTAGGATAGGATTCCATTATCTAAAACAAACCAACGAGGCTGCCAACCTACAAAGACCATAAATAACAAAAGATCAGTAAAGTTACATTCATCACACTGAAAACTAGGATGACAAAATTTGCTATCCATGTTATTTCTTGATTCTAAAATAACATTCTAACAATGAAATTTTTAACTGCCAAGATCTGCCCAAAATACTTTTGCCTCAATCTCCATTTTGTTGGGAGAGATTTCTGGAGAATCCTCTAGATCAGCATAAATATGGGGAACGATACCTTTATTCTGCCTCACAATCTTCTCTTCAACAACCCATCAGATCCATCTTTAATAATCGCTCTACATACACAGTGCAACACAAACTGCTCCTTTTTTCTAACGGAACGAGAGTTGAGTTATGATGGAATGGAAAAAGCAACAGAAGATATGGATGTTAGTTCCAGTTATATTTTCATTTTTCAGTTGAGTTGCTGTTGTTTAGTTGTTAAGTCATGTCCAACTCTTCTGTAACCCCATGGACAGCAGCCCACCAGGCTCCTCTGTCCATGGAATTTCCCAAGCAATAAAACTGGAGAGGGTTGCCATTTCCTTCTCCAGGGGATCTTCCCAAGCCAGGGATTGAACCCACGTCTCCTGCCTTGGCAAGCGGATTCTTGAGCCACCTGGGAAGCCCTTTAGTTGAATAATCTGGGAAAAATCTTTTCATCTCAATAAATATCAAAAATTTCCAATCTCCAAAATAACTGGATTGAACAAGACCTCTCAGGTGCCATCCAGCTGTCTAATTCTGCAATGTGATCTTCCTCTCAAATAGAAAACACTTTGCCTAGGCAAACTCCAAAGAACTTCAAACTATGGTACAATTGCACTCATTTCACATGCTAGAAAGGTAATGCTCAAAATCCTTCAAGCCAGGCTTCACAAGAACATGAGCCAAGAACTTCCAGATGTACAAGCTGGGTTTAGAAAAGGCAGAGGAAATTACCTGAGATCAAACTGCCAACATTCTCTGGATCATAGAGAAAGCAAGAGAACTCCAGAAAAACATCTGCTTCATTGACTACACGAAAGCCTTTGACTGTGTGGATCACAACAAACTGTGGAAAATCTTAGAGATGTGAATACCAAACCACCACTTCACCTGTCTCCTGAGAAACTTGTATGCAGATCAAGAAGCAAGAGTTAGAATTGGACATGGAACAATAGACTAGTTCAAAACTGGGAAAGGAGTATGACAAGGCTGTATATTGTCACTCTGCTTATTTAACTTATATGCAGAGTACATCACATGAAATGCCAGGCTGAATGAATCCCAAGCTGGAATCAAGATTGTTGGGAGAAACAGCAATAACCTCAGATATGCGGATGACACCATCTTAATGGCACAAAGTGAAGAGGAACTAAATAGTCTCTTCATAAAGGTGAAAGAGGAGAGTGAAACAGCTGGCTTAAAACTCAACATTCAAAAAAACTAAGATCATGGCATCCAGTCCCATCACTTCATGGCAAATAGATGGGGAAAAAGTGGAAGCAGTGGCAGACTTTATTTTCTTGGGCTCCAAAATCACTGCAGATGGTGACTTCAGCCACGAAATTTAAAAGACACTTGCTCCTTGGAAGGAAAGCTATGAAAAACTTCAACAGTATATTAAAAAGCAGAGACATCACTTTGCCGACAAAGGTACATATAGTCAAAGCTACGGTTTTTCCAGTAATCATGTATAGATGTGAGAGTTGGACCAAAAAGAAGGCTGAGCATCAGAGAACTGATGCTTTCAAATTGTGGTATTGGAGAAGACTCTTGAGAGTCCCTTGGACTGCAGAGAGATCAAACTAATCCTAAAGTAAATCAACCCTGAATATTCACTGGAAGGACTGAATGTTAAACTGAAACTCCAATACTTTAGCCAACTGATGCGAAGAGCTGACTCACTGGAGAAGACTGATGCTGGGAAAGACTGAGGGCAGGAGAAGGGGATGGAGACAGAGGATGAAGTGGTTACAGAGCATCACCGACTCAATGGACATGAGTTTAAGCAAACTCCAGGAGACAGTGAAGGAGAGGGGAGCCAGGCGTGCTGCAGTCCAGGGGTTGCAAAGAGTTGGACACAACTTAGCAACTGAACAACAGCCATAACAACACCACCAACCCCCTTGCACACAGTGAGTGCTGAAAGAATTCCAGTCTCTTACAGAGAAGTTGCCTACTCTGTGGTGAGAGCATGGATTCCCATCACTCCTCTCTCTTTGCCCTGCCGTTACACAGCACAGGCAGAAATGCTAGACACTGAAAATAATTCATTTAATTAGTGTTTATTCAGTGCTACAGTACACAACTATCACAGATTTGGCTCCAATGCAATGGCGGGGATGAGGATGAGGGCTTTCCTTGAAGCTTAACTTCCACTCTTTCGAATCAAACTCAAGTGTTCCCTGAAATCTTATCAAGCATCACTGATTTACAATAGTTCACTGATTAATAACATGGCAACGATGCTGGAGCCAGTGTGACTGCCCTTGTTCTTTCTGTGACTATTAAATCACCATTCAGCCTGGTCACTTTAGACACTGCCTGCTATATGATTAATCAGTTCAGTTTTTATGGGTCAGATAGTACCAAGACAGAGACAGATAGGGGATTCATTCTTAAACCCTGATATAGATCCAGGATTTACCTCCCCAAAAGGCTTTACTGGTTACACTTTCAAAGTAACAATGCTGAGTCATCATAAAAAGATTAAATTTCACAGTAGAGAACGTGGTAATATCGTTCAGAGGGATGGATATCCAAAACCAGGTTTCAGATGCTTGGAAAATTCTTTTTATGAAACACTATATTCCTTAATGAGGCCTAGCAAATTGGTACATGAACTTTATCTTGTTCATCATTGCATTCCCAGAACCTAGGAAAGGCACTTGGCACATACCAGGTGCTTAAAAAAAAAGAAAAAAGTCATGGAGTGAACGGATGATTAAATACTAGAAAATTAAGATACTGCTTGTTACCCATGAGAGTATGGGGCTTCCCAGGTGGCTCAGTGGCAAAGAACCCTCCTGTAATGCAGGAGAGGTGGGTTCAATCCCGGGGTTGGGAAGATCCTCTGGAGGAGAAAATGGCGACCTACTCCAGTATTCCTGCCTGGAAAATTCCATGGACACAGGGGCCTGGTGGTCTATAGTCCATATAGACTATATGACTACATGACTCTTATAGACTATAAGAGTCAGACACAACTGAGCGACTCAGCGCACACGTGAGTAGAGAGACAGTACATCCATGAGCGTAGACTGTATTGGGCATGCATAGAAATGATGAGAATGGTTTCTTTCCAAACAGTAATTCAGCTTGACAAATTATAAGCAGCGTATAGTGAAAATACACTCCTCTACCCCAGGTCCAGTGTCTTTATGGGACAAATTGTGATTTTCCAAACTTGCATTATTGTGATTCAGTATCTCTTTCAAATAAATATTGAGCAGAATGATTCATTTAGAATTTGTACCAACTTGAGAGGTGACTATAGTTAAATATATTAATCTAATTAAGACTGCTAAGACCCTTTCTACATACCTCGTTGAAGAAATAATTAATAAAATCATCTCTTAACTGATTCACACATATATATGAAGACTATATCTGTAAAAAAAAGATTCATAGTATTCCCTTTTTTACTACCTTTTCAAAACACATTTTTTTTTCCAAAACATTTATTTTAATCTCAAACTATCAAATGTTTCTGAAATTCTTATTCTCTACAAAGGATTCTTAAAGAACACTGTCATGGAACTGGAAGGTTCCTTGAAGATCACAGTATGAACAGTCACTCATCCTTCTGACCTAAGATGAACTAAAAGTAATAATAAGCATGCCACTGAGCCAAATTTAAATATTAAAAAGAGTTGTTCCAGATAAAAGATTTCATTTTATCAAGCTTCTATGCACCATACTAGCAGTCAACTTAAATGCTCTACAAAGATATAAACTTTCAGCACACAAGGTTAAAAGCTCAACTAGCTGGAGGGTCACTAAGACTACACTTAATTCCAGGAATAAATTATGACTCATCTTAGTAATCACCCATTGCTCTGGGCTACACATAAGAGGTTCCTCACAGGAACTCCCAAGCCACTGTGCTTACGCATATTTGCAATGAGATGATCATTTGCATCTCAAAACATAGTAGCTAGTGTCTCCAAGTTAAACTCAACAGTATAACTGTTCTCACAACTGCCCATGTGAAAATTCGTAATAAAAAATTTGCATCATGTGTTTTCTTAAAACATGTTATAGAAATAAAGTGTGTGACATTTTAATGCAATTAAACATCTATGTATCATATAAAACATTTGCTGCTATAAAACTCTCTTTAGCATTCCAATTAATAAAAAAAAGAGACAACTGTAGCTCAGTGGTTATGTCTTAAAAAGTGTTTATGTGCAGATTTTGCACAAGGTTAGATGTACACAAGATGAACGTACCATACAATTACTTTTGGCTGAGTGAACAAGCAGGCAGCAAATCAAGATTGGCCTATTATTACACTAAACCAAGATACCTGTTTGCCATTTAACCATACTTTAAATCCATTCTCTTTCCTCTAATTTAATGAGATCATAGAATTCTGGAGTTGGAAAACACCTTCAGGATAAACTAGTTGATCACCCTGGCACTATCAGTTTCAGATCTTGAGAGAAAAAATGATTTGTTCTTACCATTAGTTGATGGCAGGGACAGGACTACAACTCAGATTTAAGTCTCTTTTAATAAGCCAGGCTGGTGTCATGGAAAAGGGCCCTTCCCTGCTGGTCTCTCATTGCTGCAGAAACACCTAGCTTTTTGGAGTTATTCCTTTCAATCCACTTCACAAGTGAAACTGACTTGCCGGATCCACCTTCTTGTATCCTGTACTTTCTCCCACAATTTCTCACACACTTAACTGAATTCCAAAGTACAAGCATAACTCATTGACAATCAACCTCTAAGAGAATATTATCTTGGAACAGCTTCCAAAATCCTGCTTGTTGTGCTCGAACGACTTCAACAAGAGAACTTTTAAAATAAACCGTGTTGCTAAACAAAATTAAAAGATATAATGAAAATATTTCTTAAAACGAAAACTTGGCTCTTAAAGGGTTCGTTCCAGTCTTATGTCCCAACAACTCGGTTATTAACAGAATACTTAAGTGTGAGTAAAGACAGAGATTGCAACAACGTATGTAGAGTAAGAATGGTTCCGGAAGCTAGAGGAGGAAACAGAAATATTATTACACAGGCAAAGAAGTGGTCAGGTACACTTCCCACCCTCAGGAGGATGGTGCGTAGTCTCGAACTATCCCCTCAAGAAGCCAGATGGGTACTTACAAGGGACAGAGAGAGGGATTAAACCCGGAAACCAAACAGCCGATTTCGCTGTGGGGGTCCCCTAGGCAGGCAAATGAAGGAGTCCCTGACCGCCTTCTCCTCAGCCTGCCCGCCGGAGCCCCCCACCCCACCCCGCTCAAGTCCTCTCCCCGCCGCCCCCCGGGGCACCCGACCCCATCATACCCGTGAGATAGTTGGTCCACTTGTAGAGAACCCCCTCCATGCTTCACAGCCCTGCGCCGCGCATCCTCCCGGCCCAGCGCCGGCCGAAGTGATGGGGGAAACGCAGAGCCTGGGCAACCCCTCCCCGCCCGCCCGGGCCCCGCCCCCGGCGCCCCCAGCCGGCACCGAGCCGCCCTCAGGCCGCGCGCGCCGCAGGGACGTGGCGGCCCTCAAAGGCCCGGACGGCGGCCGCTACGTGGAGCTCGGGGGCCTCGAGACGTGGGCGCAGACATCCCCGGGCTAGCCCCGGATGAAGCGGCAGCAAAATCGCGACCCCGGCCAGCCTCCCGTTCGCGTTTCCGCTGCCGAGCGCTCCCTCCTTCTAGCCCGCCTTCCTTCCACCCCGGGTTCCCCGTTTATTTTCATTGACCCCGACGTCGCTTTCACTTCCTGGATGAAAGGGGCCGGCGCGTCCTGGGAAACCCCTCCCCGCCGGCGGGGCTGAAGGAGCGGGCGCGGCCTACGGCCCCTTCGCCGAGCCAAAGGCTACGCCAAGAGGGCGGGCCAGAGCCCTGACTCCTCCTCATTCTCCTACAGACCCTCGGCTGGCGTCCTACGGGATCCCACTCTCATCCCGGACGCTGATTCCTGGGCCGACCGCTCCCCGGTATCCTGGGGCCTAAGCCTCGGGGCCCAGGACTAGCGCACGCAGACTCCACTGCGCGCGCAGCCCCCAGGCCAACCCGAGGACTAGCCCCCAGCGCATTCGTCTGTCAGGCGCTGATTTAGGCCTCTCAGGTTTTCCTGTAATTGAGCCTCCGGTCCCTCCGGCGGTTGCTTTTCAAAAAATAAAATAAAAGACTTCCTATTTATGTTAACTTCGCATCTTCTTCACATCATATTCGGGGGATGTGAGAAATTATCTCCTAGGAAGGCGGTGTGCCTCTGAAAGTCCTCCGGCAGGGAATAACGAGGGGCCCCAAGGAATTGTCACCATGCAATACATCTTAGCCACTACTTCATTTGGAACATAAAACATGGGAGCAAGCTTTGGAGTTTATTTTAAAAATGAAAGTCTGCCCTCGCTTTTAGGATATTTTAAATCCTATTTGGAAATGACCATCCTTATGTATGCTGCCGCTGCTGTTTAGTCTAAGTTGTGTCAACTCTTTGCGACCCATGGATTATAGCCCGCCAAGCTCTTCTGTCCACAGGATTTCCCAGGCAAGAATACTGGAATGGGTTGCCATTCCTTCTCCAGGGTATCCGCGACCCAGAGATCGAACCCACATCTGCTTGACAGGCAGAATCTTTACCAATGAGCCACCTGGGGAGCCCTATTCCCATGTATAACTAAAAATAATTTTCAGATGTTTGGAATTTTGCACACTTTAAGTAAAGCTTAAAGCAGGCTCACTGCTGCTGCTTTTCTTAGCATCACCGAGGTAGGTAATATCTCCCATTCCAGAACCAGACTTTCGCTGAAGTCCTAGTTTGGGTAAGAGTATTCGCCTGGAAATATAGTGAATTGATAGTTAGATGGCCAGATGGATATGATAGTATACAAGTAGTGGGTTTAAGACCGCGGTGATGGGATAGTAAAATCTACTGTGTATATTGTCAAGTTTTTATACTAAAATGTCGAAGGTGAGCATATACGACTCAAAAGCTCATATACAGCTTTTGTGTCAGACTTGGTCATATCCCTGATGCATACTAACTGTGTGAGATTAAAATAGAATGCCCAAGATTCAAATTACCTCATTTTCTCGTCTGTGGAATGTGGATAATGACATCTCGCAGAGTTGGTAAGAAAAGCAACAGCAGGAAATTTACCGGCACCTCAGTTCAGTTCAGTCGCTCAGTTGCGTCTGACTCTACGCGACTCCATGGACAGCAGTAGGCCAGGTTTCCCTGTCCATCACCAACTCCCAGAGCTTACTCAAATTCATGTCCATTGAATCGGTGATGCCATCCAACCATCTCATCCTCTGTCATCCCCTTCTCCTCCCACCTTCAATCATTCCCAGCATCAGGGTCTTTTAAAATTAGTCAGTTCTTCACATCAGGTGGCCAAAATATTGGAGTTTCAGCTTCAGCATCAGTCCTTCCAATGAATATTCAGGACTGATTTCCTTTAGGATGGACTGGTTGGATCCCCTTGCAGTCCAAGGACTCTCAAGAGTCTTCTCCAACACCACAATTCAAAAGCATCAGTTCTTCAGTGCTCAGCTTTCTTTATAGTCCAATTCTCATGTCCATACACGACTACTGGAAAAACCAAAGCTTTGATTAGATGGAGCTTTGTTGGCAAAGTAATGTCTCTGCTTTTTAATATGCTGTCTAGGTTGATAGTAACTTTTCTTCCAAGGAGCAAGTGTCTTTTAATTTCCTGGCTGCAGTCACCATCTGCAGTAATTCGGGAGCCCAAGAAAATAAAGTCTGTCACTGTTTCCATTGTTTCCCCATCTATTTGCCATGAAGTGATGGGACCAGATGCTGTGGTCTTCGTTTTTTCAATGTTGAGTTTTAAGCCAACTTTTTCACTCTCCTCTTCACTTTCATCAAGAGGCTCTTTAGTTCTTTGCTTTCTGCCATAAGGGTGGTGTCATCTGCATATCTGAGGTTATTGATATTTCTCCCGGCAATCTTGATTCCAGCTTGTGCTTCATCCAGTCCAGCATTTCTCATGATGTACTCTGCATATAAGTTAAATAAGCAGGGTGACAATATACAGCCTTGACATACTCCTTTCCCGATTTGGAACCATCTGTTGTTTCATGTCCAGTTCTGTTGCTTCTTGACCTGCATACAGATTTCTCAAGAGACAGGTCAGGTGGTCTGGTATTCCCATCTCTTTCAGAATTTTCCACAGTTCGTCGTGATCCACACAGTCAAAGGCTTTGGCGTAGTCAACAAAGCAGATGTTTTTCTGGAACTTTCTCACTTTTTCAATGATCCAACAGATGTCTGCAATTTGATCTCTGGTTTCTCTACCCTTTCTAAATCCAGATTGAACATCTGGAAGTTCACGGTTCACGTACTGTTGAAGCCTGGCTTGGAGAATTTTCAGCACTACTTTGCTAGCGTATAAGATGAGTGCAATTGTGCAGTAGTTTGAGCATTCTTTGGCATTGCCTTTCTTTGGGATTGGAATGAAAACTGACTTTTTCCAGTCCTGTGGCCACTGCTGAGTTTTCCAAATTTTCTGGCATATTGAGTGCAGCACTTTCATAGCCCTCAAATCAAGGGCGACCCCAAGTGGGGAAGGAAGGAAAATGCAAACCTGTAGCCGGTCCCAAATCGCTAGTGGGCTCTGCGGAAAGGCTTTTAACCAGCGGGGAGCAGTTGCACCTGTTTACTAGTGTGTGGCTTAGCCTGAAACCTCTTAATGTATGACTCTGACCTTAAGAAGGCGCTTCAAGGAAACCCCAGAAACAAGAGTGCTTCTTCCGATGCGCACCAGTTCTCTAGAAATCTGAGGAGAAGCCTTTCACGCCCAATCGTGTATCCCTGATTACAATCTCCCACCATAGTCTTTTTATTTCGTCTTTTGCCAGTTTCAAAAAAAAAAAAGTGAACTTTACTATCGAACCCTGAGGAAACTGGCTGTAAATATGAGGGCTTGGAAAGGAGATGCGGTGCAGAAGTACAGTGTTGCCTTAGCGGCTAAGGACAGTCAGTGAAAGCACGGGGTACCACAGGGGTGCAGCCAGCAGTCAACTGACAAAAATTCCAAGGGCTGGACTCGCCGCAGGAGAAAGGGGCGGTGCTACGATTCACCCCGCCCCTGGCCCTTTGTGACGTAGGACAATGCCCGCCTGCCACGCGTCGGAAAAGGGCTACAGCGGCTGCCACCCCCTGCGACTGACACGCTTGAGGGAACGCAGTGATCATCTGGGGGTGAATCCAGGAATCATGCATTTCTTATTTAAGTTAATCCTTTTCTTTTACGTGTGGGGCATTTTTACTGCTCAGGGACAAAAGGCAGAGGAGAGCACAGAGGAAGTGAAAATAGAAGTTTTGCATCGTCCAGAAAATTGTTCTAAGACAAGCAAAAAGGGAGACCTGCTAAATGCCCATTACGACGGCTTCTTGGCTAAAGACGGCTCGAAATTCTACTGCAGGTAGGATATGATGAGAACAACTCCCGAGTCCAGCTGAGGCACTAAATCTAACTTCCCTCCACCAACCAGAAGCTTAATTTGTTGGGTTGTTTGAGGCTGATTTTGAACAGTAAGAGTTAAGCCTTTCTGAACTTTCTAGGGGGAAAATAGGATTTGAAACAGTATTTCCCTATTATATGGGCTATTACTTTTTAAATTACTGAAAATGTTAGCCCAAGAACTTATTAAAAATACACTACATCTATACGCTCTCCTCACCACCGGCTATAGAAGTCAGTCAAGGTACTGTTTGTAAGAATGTTCACACTTCCTTTGCTGTGGGTTGGAGTCTCCTTACAGAGGATTATGTAGAATAGTTTATCTGGCCTTCAGAAGCACAATATTTACTGACTGGAGGCCGCTTTCCACTACTAGACGCCACTACAATGACTTTCTCCAGTGATTTTCCGACCCTGTGTCTTTCTGCCCTGCCCCCTCATCCCACCACTACTTACTCTGATTTAATTGATGTTTTATTACTCAGAGGTAGAATGTCTTTTCTCCTTCTGTGCTATTACCCTATAAAAATACGATTGGGGAAAGTTAATTCTTTCCATTTAGAAGAAAATAGAGAAATTTAATAAGAAAAAAAGATACAAATTTTAATCGTGGTTCAAATGACTTTTTGAGGCTAACCCTGGACCATCAATTTTTTTTAGAATAAACACAGAATGGTTAAATAAGTCATTTGGACAAACTATGCAGTTGGGGCAGGAGACCCATTAAAAAGTTAACTGTTGAGTCGTTTTTGTAAAGATGACAAGAAAAAAGAAAATGAGATGACTCCTAATGACTAGCTTTGGGCAAATCAAACCTCTGGCTATTATGAGGGAAGTTTGAGCCAAACACCCCACTATGGGATTCAGAATGAGTCCTAATATAGGAAAAGCCATGGTTAGAGAGGTTTCCAATTTTACATTGGAACTAAATACTCGGCTGTGTTTTAAAGTTTGATTTTCCTTGAAATCAACTTACCGAGGTGCTGTTTTTAATTACAGCCGGACACAAAATGAAGGCCACCCCAAATGGTTTGTTCTTGGTGTTGGACAAGTCATAAAAGGCCTAGACATTGGGATGATGGATATGTGTCCTGGAGAGAAGCGAAAATTAATTATACCGCCTTCATTTGCATATGGAAAGGAAGGCTATGGTAAGATAAAAATATGGTAAAAATAAATCATAGACTTCTGGGTAAATAGTCAAAAAAATAAAAAGCAGACTCTCAAAGTTACTATGAGTAACTCATAGTTACAACTAGGTTCACAGCAGCATTATTCAAAATAGCCAAAAACTGAAAATAACCCAAATGTATATTGACATGAGAATGGATAAACAAAATGTGGTATATACATTCAGTGGAATATTATTCAGCCTTAAAAGGAAAGAAATTTTGATATATGCTACAACATGGATGAACCTTGAATACATTATGCTAAGTGAAATAAGCCAAACACAAAAGCCAATACTGTAGGATCCCACTTATATAAAGTACCTAGAACAGTCAAATTCATAGAGCCAGGATGACCAAGCTGGTTGCCAGAGCCAGGGGAGAGAGGGTGGAATATAGGCAACTGTTATTTAATAGGTGTAGAGTTTCAGTTCTGTGAGATGAAATAGTTGGAGAGACTGGTTACAATGTCGATATACATACCACCACTGAACAAACTCTATACTTACAATTGTTACAATGGTAAATTTTATTTTAATTGTATTTTCCCACAATTAAAATTTTTGAATTACTAAAAAAATAAAAAACATAGAGAAAATATTTTTAGAACATAGAGTCCAATAAACTTTAGCTGTATGGAATCCAGTCCAGCCCAGTTCTCTCTTTTTACATATTGAGATATTAAGCCATTGTTGCAATATAAGTCTCTGGCCAGAGTTCTTACATAGTGGCAATCTTCATAATTACATAGTTCCACATAGTGGCAATCTTCATAATTACAGTGTATATTTTATAAATTCTACTTTAGTCGCTTAAGTATAAGTTATTTTATTAATTATTATATAAATGTCTATAGAAAATACTTTTTGTAAGGAGTATCAAAGTCAAATTCATAAAACTCAGGAAACTGGAACATATGATTTTGAAGTAAAAGGACAGCATTGGAACATTGTAGAAAGAACATCTAAAATATAACAAGCTATTAGTCACTACTATCCAAATTCAGGAGAAGCCTTGAAATGTAGAAAAATGAACAGCTTCTTTCAATATATTACTATTTTAAAAATACTTGAGTAAGCTATGAGAACCTAGGTTAAGCAGATAAATGAGGAAAATGTTTGCAGCATGTATAAACATGTATGATGACCTGTCCTAGAAATGGGCAACTTCATAAACAAGTGGCCCACTCACCAAAAAATACAAATGAGTGGATAAAGATGTGATATAGATACACACACACACACACACACACACACACTGGAATATTTCTCAGCCATAAAGAGGAAAGAAATCTTGCCATGTGCAACAACATGGATGGACCTAGAGGGTATTATGCTAACTGAAAATAAACCAGACAGACAAAGGCATGTATTAATTTTTCCAAAATTAAATTTTTAAAAATCACTAAAGTGGGGTTTCCCAGGTGGCTCAGATGGTAAAGAGTCTGCCTGCAGTGCAGGAGACCTGGGTTCGATGCCTGGGTTGGGAAGATCCCCTGGGGAAGGAAATGGCAACCCACTCCAGTATTCTTGCCTGAAGAATTCCATGGACAGAGGAGCCTGGTGGGCTACAGCCCATGGGTCATGAAAAGTCAGATACAACTGAGCAACTACCAAACACAAAAGTGGAGAATAGAAAAAAATTTTTAAGGGGGGAAAATGGGCAGTATGGCAGAGAGCTGGTTTCTAGCATTCTCAGTTGGGTCCTTGCTTCCTTTTACTGTGTGAAAACTATAAGGACTTTTTTTTGACTGTGCCCTGTGGTTTGCAGGAATCTTAGCTCCTGGACGAGGGATCAAACCCTGTGCTCCCTGCAGTAGAAACGCAGAATCTTAACCACTGGACCACAGAGAATTCCCTAAAGAAAGAATTTTTACCACCTCATTTTATTTTGAGTCCTTCTTAACCCCAGCTATTTGAAATATTTAGTATACAATTAAAGTAATCAAGGGGTTCTTCAATGAAATATTGTCTCTACACCCCAATATTTCATTGAAATGGCACGCCCTCTTTAAGGCTGTTGTTTTACTCATTAGAAGAGCTGGTTTCCTTGCCTATTCTTTCCAGCAGGAGCAAGGATCACAGCCCCCAGATTGGACTGGAGGGACATTAGTGATACAAGTCAAACTCAGTCAGATTTAAAACTCCTAAAGAGACAGTCCAGATAACTACATCTTCACTTTCAAAGTTTTTTGCTAATCATTTGGTTCCATCAAAATAACTCCCACAAAACCATAATTAAGGTATCCTATTTTTAGTTGTAAAGGAGCCTAGGAGAGAGAGAATTGAAGATAAGTCAAATTGAATGTAATCTTGTCCTAAAAATGCTGTCATGGACTGAGCCCAATTCTAGACAAACTAATACAGGCAGAGTTCGCCTTTCAGCCTCCTTAAATCTCATTTTCAGAGTTTCTCTTGGAGAGCATTCTGCCTGCTACAAGAGCACCCACATCTCTTGTCAACTGGTGCTCATACTAGGTCCTGTTACCACATGGCAAATGATTACTAATTTTATCCTTATTGTAAACTAATTTATGCTTAGATATGAATGACTACCCAGGCAGCCTAAGCTATTAATAAGCTAGACCCTTGTGGCAAAAATGTATAAATTTGATGTGAAGAAGTTAGTTCATATTCAGTTTGAGGTGTCTTCAATAAATATAATAACCCCATGGACTGTAGCCCACCAGGCTCCTCCATCCATGGAATTTTCTAAGCAAGAGTACTGGAGTGGGTTGCCATTTCCTTCTCCAGGGGATCTTCCCAACCAGGGAATTGAACCCAGGACTCCCGCATTTCAGGCAGATGCTTTACCATCTGAGCCACCAGGGAATCCCCATGAATCTCACTAGTATAATAATATCACCAACACCTCTGTCTTACATGTAAGGAAACAGAAGCCCAACAAAAGTGTGTTCTTTGGAATGTAGCTAACTGCTAGTTTCCCTGTATTATTTATAATAACTTACTAATAGCTTGAATTCAATTATTTTAAAAGCTGCTGTGTAGACCATAAGCAACTGCTTAACACACAATATCTTGATTGAATAAGCTTTTCTAAATAAATTGTCATTAAGACCTAACATAAGCTGTAACTTTATTTTAGGTAGTCCTTGAAGAAGTCTTTTCTTCTGCGCAATATTCTTGCCTAATGTCACAGAGCACCTCTGCATGTCTTGAAATGCATGTGATTTGATAGTGCTTTAACTAACAGTACATGTGGTATGTATAGATTCTTTACATTAATTCCTAAGTCTTTTGATCTGCTTCTCTAAATACAAGTAATTCTATAGTAAATGCATGTTTTTCTCTTCTTTATACTATCATTTTTTAGTAAGATAAAACTAACTGGCAATTTATTCTATGTGTACAGTTGAATTTTGGGGAAACTTCAACTTGTAATAGTTTTCCTTAAGAATCTTGAATTTGTTTTTAATTATTGTCAGGAAAAGTTATTTTTCTGTCATAAAGAGATCTTAATGAAAAAAAAAAAAAAGAGAGATCTTAATGAGACAGAATGGGGATGGATCTTGTAAAATTATCATTGACTCAATCTTTTACTCTAAAGTTAGGTAATGTATGTTGGTTGGAATGGTCACATTAGTCATGTGATATATGGGTAGATTTTTCTGTGTCCTGGTTTGGAGATGACTGATCTACTTCCTTTGGCTGTAACTTTCAAGCTTTTTTCTTTGAATTATATAAAATTTTAGCAAGAATCCTCCACTTTTTCTTTAAAAAATTAGTTTCCATCAAAGAACAAACTTAGCCATTTTTTAAAATAAGTGATAGACACCATTCATTCAACAAATATTTAAGTAACTATAATGTAGTAGTGACAAAAGCCCACTGCAGGTCATTTTTATTATTGGTCATCTGAAGTAGCCCATAGCTCACTAAAATCATCTGTGACATCACTTAATTGGCTAACTTTATTAAAGGGAACTATTTAACTTAATACTTATAAGAGTTTTTTTGTGATTAGAAATTTCTTCATGAAATTGTTACTGGTTTGTTCTGTTATTGCAATATTTTTGTCTATATGACAAGTCTGACAAACAAGTATATTAATACATATATTTTATTCATACTTCCAAATAACTGAACAAAATCATTTTCTAAAAGATACTAATCTTTGAAATATTTCTGGCTGTGAATTTCTTCTCTGCACTAGCTCTTTCTTGTATGATGCTGGAGTATATTATTAAAAATTATATGATTTATATTTATTTAAATTTAATCAGAAAATAATGGTCCCCTAAGTCTTTAGAACTTACTTGTTTTGAAAACATATGAGAAAAGTGTTCCTAAGAAATAGTTAGAAAGCAATTCTTATCAATATGAAATAATACAATCATAATGCTCTCATGGCTATTTGTGAATATATATTTGACCATTATCTTCATGTAAGTTAAACTGTTAAAATTCATACCTTTAGCAGAAGGCAAGATTCCACCTGATGCAACATTGATTTTTGAGATTGAACTTTATGCTGTGACCAAAGGACCACGAAGCGTTGAAACATTTAAACAGATAGACATGGACAATGACAGGCAACTTTCTAAAACTGAGGTAATTCAAACAGATTTCATATGTACAATCTAAATTTTTATTACTGTTTAAATACATCTGTGTTAAAGCTATTATGTTTACTTCTATCTAGCTTGGGCTAATTAATTTGCTTTTATACAGCTAATTACAAAAATATTAAATTCTAAGAAGAAAATGTGCTTTTTTAATATAAAAGTTGAAATGGAGTCAACCTGTTTAATTTCTCTTCTCCCTGCAAGAGGGTCATTAAAATACCAAACTAATCTCTACACAAGCATCATGACTCTAAAAATAGTCATGTGACCCAGCAATCCCATTCCTGGACATAGCTATAGACAAAACTATAATTTGAAAAGCTAACAGGCACCCCTGTTCATTGCAGCACTAGTTACAACATCCAAGACACAGAAGCACCCTAAATGTCCACTGACAGATAAATGGATAAAGATGTGGTATCCATCCATCCATACATACATACATACATACACACACACACATACAGACAGACACACACACACACACATACATACACACACACATGTACATACACACATACATATGTACAGACATACAGACATGCATACATACAGACATGCATGCATACATACATACATACAATGGAATATTACTTAGCCATAAAAAAGAATGAAATAATACCATTTGCAGCAACATAAGTAGACATAGAGATTATCATACTAAATGAACTGAAAGACAAATGATATCACTTACAAATGGAATCTAAAAAAATGATACAAAATAGAAACAGACTCACAGACATAGAAAACAAATTATGGTTACCAAAGGGGAAAGGAAGAGGGAAAGGATAAATTGGGAATTTGGGATTAACAGATACACACTACTATATATAAAATAAACAAGGACCTATTGTATAGCATGTGTGTGCCTGCATGCTCAGTTGCTCAGTCATGTCTGACTCTTTGTGACCCCATGGACTGTAGCCCGCCAGGCTCCTCTGTCCATGGAATTCTCCAGGCAAGTACAGTGGAACAGGTTGCCATTAACATTCAGATATTAATCTCTGAGTATGTACCATTAACCATCTCTAACCTCAGGGGAAGCTAATTTGAAGATATGTTTCTCTTCAAAAAATTGCTTCAAAGGTTGAAAAAAAATAAAACCTCAAATAGCCTTTTAAATTTTTGTATCATGTATAATAAGTAGTCTGAGATATGTTTCTTGAAAGCTTTCTCAAAGTTTCTGGAAATTTATTGTGGTAACTTTTTTATTAAAGAAATATTATTTTGGCCCTCTAGATAAGTCATTACCTAAAAAAGGAATTTGAAAAAGATGAGAAGCCACGTGACAAGTCATATCAGACTGCAGTTTTAGAGGATTTTTTTAAGAAGAACGACCATGATGGTGATGGCTTCATTTCTTCTAAGGAATACAATGTCTATCAACATGATGAACTATAGCATATTTTTATTTCTAAATTTTCTTAGCTATTTACTGTACTTTATATATAAAACAAAGTCACTTTTCTCTGCATTGTATTTTCTATTTTTCCCTCATGAATATATTTTGGTCCTTCAATACATGTAATATTGGAATAATAAATGTGGGGCTTTTTTGCAACATTTAACTTTCAAATAGGCATGATTGTGTTTCCTATTGCTTTATTCTGTTAACATGAATTGCAGTACCATGAAATCGACCTCTGTATCCTATTAGGCAATTTTTTCCCCTTCAAGTTATAGGAAGACACTTATGTCATAATCTGTAAGTTCTTCCCAACTCTAACCATCACAGCATGTATAGATATGTAAATACCCAATTTTTAATATTTAAAGGACCCCATATTTTAAACATATTTAATAGAAACCCAAGAATTAACATTTCACTTGTTTTATACATTTCATAGCATTACAGACAGTAAGATATAAAAATCTACCAGACTTCCCTGGTAGACCAGTGGTTAAAACTCTGAGCTTCCACTACAGGGGAAATGGGTTCACATTTCACATGGCACAGCCAAAAATAAAGTCATATGACTGAGGAATCTTCCTTTAGTGTGCATGTAGAAAAGTATTAGTTGTAATAATATGTCCCACAGAGAGCCTCAACACAGTGTCTGTACTTTATGGTGCAAGCTTCCGGCCTTGGGTATCTGTTCCAGTGGCTAATGTTTGAAAGAGACATGATGAGACCAAAGGCTTTGTGCCTCTGTCTTAGAGCATGCGTCATAAAGTCCGTGCTGCTCTGACATGCGCACGCCCTCAGACATCATTACGAATGTGCTACACCTCTTCCTTTTTGTAGGCCTTTATATCTACCATCCCTAACTTTTTGTCTTCATAGTTTTTAATTGATGCTATGGCATTTCTTAAGTCTCCCTTTCTCTGGGTATTTCTATCCTATGTCATTTCATTTCACAGTGTTCTTAGTATTAACCATGTGCAAACAGTATAAACGTATGCCATCAAATTTCTGATAGATGTGTAGAACTTATTTTACACATGAGGATACATGAGGATATAAAGTGCCATGGCAATTTTGTGTCATCGTCAAATCATTGTGGTCCAACATGTTGAGAATAAGAGGTAAGAGATGCTGTAGAAGATCATGCTGGTACCCAAGAAAGGACACATATTTATTGGATCAGGTCAGATTTGCCTACGGTATATATAGAAAATCGTGTGTGTATGTGTGTTAGTCACTCAGTTGTGTCCAACTCTTTGTGACCCCATGAGGTGTAGCCCACCAGGCTCCCCTGTCCATGGAATTCTCCAGGCAAGAATACTGGAGTGGGTTTCCATTTCCTTCTCCAGGGAATCTTCCTGACCCAGGGATCAAACCCAGGTGTCCCGCATTGCAGGCAGACTCTTTACCATCTGAGACACCAGTGAAGCCCATAGAAAAGTGTGCTTAGGTAGTAAATAGCTCTATTCAAAACAAGTAAGTTTAAAACAGTTTCTTCCATTTTATGAAACTTACTCTTTCCAAACCATTGTTTATTGATTATCTTTTAACCTCTTTATATATACTGCTAGAAATCCTATAATTTAAAAGTATAAGGGGACTTTCCTGGCCATTCAGTGGTTAGAATTTTGCCTTCCAATGGAGAGTGTGGGGGTTCGATCCTTGGTTGAGGACCTAAGATCCCACGTGCTTCCTGGTCAAAAAACCAAAACATAAAACAGCAACAATATTGTAACAAATTCAATATAGACTTTAAAAATATTCCACATCAAAAAAAAAAGCATAAGGGCAATACAAATCTCACTAGGTTAGTGAATATCACATATGTGTAGTACAGAGCTAGACACTTCATAAAATAAAAACATTTACTATCTTTTCCTGTCTCCCAATATTTCTTCATTCCCATAACCCAGTTTTATACCTCCTCCTCACTTAACTCAGTCTTCAACTTTCATCACTTTACTTTCCTCAGAAAAACCTGCTCAGTAGTAAACTTAAGTTGATAACACAATATTATACTTTGGTTTAGAAACTGTCCCCATGTCTATATCCATATAAAAGAAGTCACTAGAGCCTTTTTTGATCAGTATACTCATATTTGCACCTGAATTATATACTCTGCAAAACAGAAATGTCATGAAAGCTATACTGGAAATTCTCCTGATACTGTTTCTAATTCCCACCTTTCTATCCCATTGTTTTCATACCAAGTACTTTTAAACTTATGTTTTGAAAAATCATAGATGATGTCATATGAAAATGGAAATTTACTTGAAAACTATTCATGTTTAAATAAATTTTAACCCTTCTACATACATACAGTAAACAAGTAAATATTTCATATTTACACAATTGCCTAACACCTTCATTGGCATATGCCTAGTACTGACTGCTGTACTATATACTTTGAGTTCTGGAATTTTAACAGTACTTCTGTAATTATTTTAATAATGCAAGTAAGTGCATATGCAAGTCACTCAGTTGTGTCCGACTCTTTGCGACCCCACAGACTATACAGTCCATGAAATTCTCCAGGCCAGAATACTGGAGTGGGTAACTTTTCCCTTCTCCAGGGGATCTTCCCAACTCAGGGATCAAACCCAAATCTCCCTCATTGCAGGTGGATTCTTTACCAGCTGAGCCAATTATTTAGGTTTGTATATGAAAAAATTTCACGTCTTACAGAGTAGATGAAAAAGGTCTCTGAGAACAAAGTATGTTAAATGTTTCAAACACTTTCAAAGAAGAGAAGTAAATGTGTCCCAGCTGCCTTAACTTTAAAATGACAGTACTGAGTTCTTATAAAGACAAAGCTGGTGTGCACATATATACCCACATCATTGAATGGCAGCCCATTACTACGATCAGTCACACTTAACTATGTACACAAAACCCCACACTGAGCTCGGTGTGCTTTTAATTTGATACCACAATTAAACATTTAGGATTACATTAAATTATTAACACATTTTTCTCATTTTACCAGACCTAGGGAAATAGTTAAAGCATCAAAAGGTTGCCACTTGTGCATTCCTGTCATCCTCAAATATTGAATTAAAAGTCGATTAAAAATAAAACATATCTCGAAAGTTTGTATGTAAAATGGTAGACTAAGTTCCAAGTAGATTCAACTGGCAGATTTTATAAAGGAATGTCTATATTCTGAATTTTAAATATAAGCCTTTCTGATATAAACAATATTATTAATCTTCATGACAATTTCTGAGGTAGACACTATCATCTCCATGTTATAAATGGGAAAAATGATGCCCAGACAGATTAATTTCTCATTCCTCTCCCTCTTTAATTTGCTACAATTCATCAAAGTGAACCAAGATAATTTTGGAAAGGTGTGTGGCACAGTTGCACCCAAAACACCAGCAAGGTACATTTGTTTTCCATTTTATTTCATTCTCTTGTGCCAAATATCAAAACAAGGAACTGCATGAAGTCGCACGTACTTCTGCCCATCAACAGAGCACTGAAAACACCCATAAACAGTCTCCCTTTTAAAGTTCCCCATTCCACAGAGTATGCAAGGTCCTTTTGGAATGTTGTGATTAAGTAAGTTAACACGGATGTGAGTACCTTCTTTGAGTGAAATATCACTCATGCTGAGAGGTTTGTCATAATAGTCAGAAAAAAGATCATCTAAGTAAAGCTGTGAACGAGAAATGGCATCCATCACTCTTCTATCTAAAAGGATAAAAACAGACATGTGTTAAAAGTTAAATAAAAAAATGTATAGCCAGACTGCATTTATAACTATGTGTAAATCTAAACAATCAGTCATGCAATTTGGCTTTTAAATTTAAATTCTTAAAGACAAGATTAATAAAGAGAACCTCAAGTGTTAATCTGAGAAGGAACAAAATCTTCAATGGACATACTTCTCTCAAATAGTAGATTTCTCAATCTGTAGAGCAGTGCAAATGTTGCCGTTTCCTCCCTTTCAAATCCTCCTTTTGACACTGAAGTGACACAAAGGTCTATAAAAAAATTTTTAGAAGATGTTAAGTTATAACCTGAACAACTCATATTTTATTGGGAGTTTTAATTGTGGTTGAATTCTGGCACATGCCATTCATTTTATTTTTTAAGTTAAATTTCACATATTTTTAGAAAAGGTAGCATTTACATGGTACAAAATTCAAAGAGTACAAAAAGAGGATACAATGATAAATAAGTCTCTTCACTGACCCCAGCTTCAGCTTTATACCCCAGGGGTAACTACTGTTGTGTGTACTTATAGAAATACTCCATGTATTTCACAGGCATAAAGGCTATGTAAATATGTATGTAAGTACGTACATATATAATATTTTAGGTTCCAAGATTAATAAATATACATCTCTTTAAAATATCATAGAGATTATTCCCTGTCAGTAGTATCTTTAGTGCTAATTCTTAACAGCTTCACAGTATTCTGTGTGGATGTACCTTATTTAACTAGAGGGTACAGGTTTTTACAATTATACTGATCATTAGAAGTATAAACTGATAGAATTGATACATCCATCAGAATTTAAAATTACATATATTTTAGTCTTATTTAGACTTCTAGCAATTTATCCTACAGATATACGTACACACATGTGAAATTTATACTTAGGAACAGACTGCTATAGCATTGTTAGGTTTTGAAGGATTCTTCCTACTATATCACTGTCATTATTGGCAATCAATTTAAACCAAAAAGCTGCTGAAAAACACGTGTCATTCCAATTCTTTGCAAGCATTACTTATTAGCATATTAGCATGTCTGGGGTCATAAACAGAGCAAGTATGTTATTATCTGCTTCTATTGGGTCCGTGCTGCATTTCTTATTAATTCTAACGGTGCTTTCATTTTCTGATGATTTACCTCTATGTTAAACATCTGTATTAAAGGATATTTTCATAGTTCCAGCCAACATGGTAATCTAGGAATTAATAAGCAGGTAATGAAATAGGTGTTCCAAAAGACTCAGTGCAATTTTAAACTTCAATACAGTGTGCTTGGATACCCCACCATGCTGCTGCAGAAGTAGAATTGCTACAAACTTGCAAAACATCATTTGAAAGTTTACTTGAATTTCTTCTAAACTCTTTTAGTTTTGTAAATCTTAGACATTAAGATTTTTAATTTTTTGTTTCAGTCCCTCCATCTTAAGGTTATTTCCCATCTTCTACTATTACAAACTATCTTTATACACGTCATTTCACATATGTGTAAGTATATGTGTAGGATAAATTCCTAAAAGTTTAAATAAGACTAAAATATGTGTAATTTTAAATTCTGATGGACACTATCAGTTGTATCAGTTTATACTCAATGATCAATATAATTGTGAAAACCTATACCCTTTAGTGTCCCAAACAAAATTTACTTAACATGTTTTGTTTTGTTTAACTCATTCTCTCTTACAACAGAACTGCAAAAACAAAAACAGGTCTAAAAATGTTTATACGGACTTATGGTTGCCAGGGGAGGGGTGGGGAAGAACGGAAGGAAGGATAGTTAAGACAGTCTGGGATGGACATGTATACTCTGCTATATTTAGAACGAATTACCAACAAGATCCTCCCGCATAGCACAGGGAACACTTGTCAATGTCATGTGACAGACAGGATGGGAGGGAAGTTTGGGGGAGAATGGATACACTCATATGTATGGCTGTGTCCTTTTGCTGTCCACCTGAAACTATCGAAACATTGTTAATCAGCTATACTCCAATACAAAATAAAAAGTTTAAAGGAAATAAAAAACCAACAAAAATGTTTATAAATGGCCATGGCTAAGGGGCTCCCTTGCCTAATCCTTGGGTTATACCTAGACTTGAGCTGACTGGTCTCCTAAAATTAAAACTTGATGCAATGTAGAAATTTAAAGTGACCTGAACTGCAGTATTATATAAGATGACGGTTCTAGGGAAGTATTTGTACCTTTAAGGTTTTAGGTAGTCCAGGGTCAGGAGAGCTGGGTCTATGAAAGGAAAACCTGAAGAAAGGTTGTCTTATGCTAGCTTGGGTGCCCTGACACTTTGTGGCACCCTACTGTGTATACCTCCTCTATTTGCCATCTTCAATAACTACCTGCGCCAGTTCTAAATCACTTCAGTTGTGTTAGACTCTCTGCAACCTCATGGACTGTGGCCTGCCAGGCTCCTCCGTCCATGGTACTCTCCAGGCCAGAATACTGGAGTGGGTGGCCATGCCCACCTCCAGGGGATCTTCCTGACTCAGGGATCAAACCCGTGTCTCTTAATGTCTCCTGCATTGGCGGGCAGGTTCTTTACCACTAATGCCACCTGGGAAGCCCAAAAACTACCTATTAGAAGGTTATTTTTTATTTTCCCATGTTAGTCAAGAAAATACTTTGCCAGTGGATTGCATTCTAGCTCTCAACTATAACTGGAAGTGGGGTGTTGGGAAGTCTACAGCTTTTTCCAAGAAACAAGGATGAGGTTATGGTAGGAAGAAGGGACTGTTGGGTCTTTCCCAGTCATTTCACCCAAGCGTGATATTGACAGTGCTGACAGATCTTCATCACTAGACACTCAGGGAGAGACAGAGACAGAGATTCTCACTATAATAATTTCAGTGTTTCACGTAAATCATTCACTCACCAAAGGCACCATCCAAGTAAATGAAGAGTTCAAAAACACTGAAAGCTATGGTTGTATGTGCTGGAAAAACAATAGCTTTGTCCCTTCCCTTGGGATTCTGTTCATCCATAAAATGAAACTATATTAAATAAATTAAACAACATTGTTAAGGAGTATAACATGTAAAGGATATATTTTTGGAGAAACAAAACATTCCCTACAATCCTACCAAAAACAAACAAACTCTTCCGCCCCTCCAAGTAAAGAACTATCCTACTTGAATTCAACTGTTTATAGCAGAGGTTCAAATAAACGGTCCAATGGGGACTCCTGATCTATATTAGGAAATACTTGTTACTTTCTCATTTACTTTGTACCCAAGTCAATGACTAGGGCTACCACAAGGGTGATGCTTTGGGTCATAGGAACCTTTTCCTTTCAACTGCAAATCCACTGCCTTTAAGGCCTACATTTGTTTTTAGCCTACTGTGTCCACTGTTCCAAAGCCCCCAGAGCTTTCAGCAGCTTTCCAAAGCAATCACCAACAATTAAGTAAATGTTTTTCATTCAGTTCATGCCCCCAAAATGATCCAATATTAAACAATTTGGTGGGCACTTAAATGTAGCCACTTCATTTGCAAAGACTTGAAAAGATTATCAATGTAGTCTATCTTTCTAATAATTCATTTTAATAAAACAAATCATCATTATGTGTCATTATTAGGCGAATGGCAATGACAAATAATGTCATAACTGAGCTAAAAATTAAACACCAATAACTTTTCAAGATTTTTTTAAAGGACTTAACACTGAATGAAGCATGTTTGGCCATTGACAATGTTATTTTAGAAAAATCAATAAAAATATAAACTCAGCTTTTAAAATTCAAGTATAAACTCTATCACTTAAAAATAAAATCGAAGAGTTCAATAAACACACTCAGTCTGTATTCTTAAAACAGCATTTAAACAGTACTCTGAGGGACTCCATTGTACACATTATTTCACAAGTATTAGTATTTTTTTATACTATTTTACATGTTTATAATTCAAATTTTCTTGGATTTCTTTCTTCATATGCTAAAACAAAGCCATTAGCGTGCAAAATCCTATATACAATTGCAGCTCTTTAATTTCAACATTTGACAAAATACACAAGGCTCTTGAATACTTAAATTCCCATTGCAGCTTTTGAGTAAGAGAAATCCAATGAGTCTAATGGTTTACCCTCATGGCTTCCCCACGAATTCCAGCGTGCACAGACAGTGAGCACTGCCGTGTGGTTCGGATGCTTTCCATGACCACACACAATATTGCCTTTCTGCTGCTCCTTGACTGACGTATCAAACTGTGGTCAAAATTAATTTTTCTAAAATCAAGAAGACAGACATTCACAAGAATCTGTATCATCTAACTATGTATAATCAAGTAAATTCTGCTTATAATGTGTTACTATTCATGATCCACCTTAATTAAAAGTAAATCAAGGCAGTCCTAATACAAATCAGAAAGTATGCTCAAAAGAAATTCAATAATCTGCCTCTCCTATTTCATTAAAACATGTGTACTAGAGGAGTCTGTTGGAGGAAACTTTTAGGGTATTTGTTGCAAGCAGATTCTTGAAGTCTTGTAATCTTATAATTTAGCAAATGTGTGCAGAGCCAAAGCGATCTTGCAGAACAATTAAATTTTGTTTAAAACAAATGATTCTGGATATCTACACTTATCCAAAGTTTGAGTATATGACTAATTTGTAGTATTTCAAATAAGTCAAACAAATTACTCTAGTAAAATATAACTGGAATGTTTTAAACACTTTGTAATGAAGTTTATATAATTAAAATGTTTAAAGAAAACATGGAAATATATTAAGGATTATTATACTGACCGTGTAGTAATTTCCTTGAGTAATGTTGATACTTCCACTTCATGTTTGGTTACTACACCAAATGAAGCTTTTACTGCAATGGAATCTGATCCAGTAACATTAATCCCAACGTCATTCACAATATGGTTGCCTCGTCTTCCATATAGTGAAACGTCTGATTCATCTTCATAATTCAGTAGCTGATAAGATGAAATACCTTTAAAAAAAGAAATCAATATTTTAAATGTCTTGAATTCATCTAATGTAAATATAGAGTAATACATTAATTTATCATTTAAAACTTGATTACCCAATTGTTGAGAATGGTACCATCTCAAATCAAGATGAAAAAGAGCAATTCAATTAATTTGACAAGAGAAATAAATATCCAGAATACTTTAAACGAACTCAAATTTTCTTTCAGCCAACAGAACACTTAAGCATCAAGATCCAATGATTAGTAGAAAGAAAAACAACTGTTTATAAGAAAAGTTTGACAAAATGTCAATTTAATTTCTAAACTAGCCTGTTAATACATTTAAGCTTACCAACCATAAGAGAATTAAAAAATAAATGCAAATTAATTTAATCTCATTTAACTATGTGAGATAGGTAAGGCTGAATAACAGCCCCATTTTATAAATGAAGAAATATATTATTATGCCATATTCTAAACTGATCTGATTAAAACAACTTATAAAATAACTAAAATTAAATTATACAATAAACTTATAAAATACATTTGAAATTATTCAATCAATAAGAGATTTGATACTATACAAACATTAAGCATTGTTAACATTATTACTGCTACAGTAATAAAAGTTGTTTTCATCAATGAAAATGTGTAAATATTACCAATGTAAGTAGCACAGACAACCTACATTTAGATTACAAATAATATACGTGAATGAGTAATCACGCCCAAACAAACATTGAAACTTACCAGCTGAAATTTCTCTGTCTCCTAGAAGAATATCTTTCAGTGTAAAAGGTGTTGAGGTAAATTTATATCTAGGAAACAGAAAACATCGCTTCTTTTTGACCACCAGACTTAGAGGTTGGTATTTGTCAGCCTCACTGAGGCTTGGAACAGGAACTAATCTCCCTCCATCTCCAACTTGTTTGACAAAGCTCTTGGTAGCAGCAGCAAACATATTAATACTAAATCAAAATGTCATCCACTGCAACCCTCAGACAACAAATCCATATTTTCAAAGAAAATCAGGCCTAAAACTAAGCCTTGCCTGATTTTAAATATAATTGTACATGTAAAAAATACAAAGCGTGGTCTCAGCAAGTAGCTTACCACGATACAATTCACAACACTGCCTCCCTGGTATGCTCAGGCAATGAATTATAGATTAACAGTGTAGAATAACACACTAAAAGCAAGTCAACTTGGAATTGCATCTATAATCCTAAAATATCCACAGAAAACTAGTCATCTTCAGACATCACCAATGTCCTTGGGGAGGATCGCAGTTGATAGTGGTTTGCCAGGTTCGAAGGAAGCAAATGGCCCTTTGGGGAACAATACAACTTAGCCACTAACATTAGCCCTGGACACCATCTACAGTGGACCTAGTCCAAAGGGAAGTCCTTCACAAATCCATCATGCCAATATTGGCGACAGAAGAGTATTGTTTCTCTGTTATAGTCCAGTGTATTCTTGGAACATTTCATTCATTTTCCTTGTATGTTTACAAAACCAAGTGATTAATATAAAAATAAATTCACAGAATATAAGGAAACAATTGCATGCAGAACTTTATAAAATACTAAATGAAACATATTTACATGTAACTGCATCAACTCTGACTTAGGGGTTTCTTATCTTAAGCTACTACATAATATCTCTTTGAAATAGAGTCCTGCTGCATTTATTTTCTTTTTGTTTCACCATTATTATCCCAGTTACTCAACATTTAATGAGAGCAATATAGAGTTTAGGCTTGTTTTTAAGGAATTTTATGGCTAAAAATAAATTTATAAGCAAATCTGAGTGCTGAAATAATGTACTGCCATAGCTACGTGGATGTTAACATTCTGAAATAGTGGCTATGTGGTACTTAAACATATTCATTAAAGTATATCAATGAAAAGCAATTGATACACTAACATCTATACAAGGGGGAGGTGGAGGAAGATAAAAACAGGCTTAATTCAAGCCTCAATCAGCTTGATTAGATTCCGGATAATTTTTTTCATTTGATCTCTAGTATCCAGGGCTCCAGAGTAACAAACAAAAAGTTTCTAATAATGTCGCTTCGTGTGAATAGAATTGTGCAAGGCAATCTCCAGAAACGAGAAGACACAAGAAGTCATTTCTGCACGTGGCAAGCAAAACCCCTAGAAGCCATAGGACACTTAATGTCGCTGTCTGATCCCCAACAAAGGTGGTACATCCCAGGCAAATGCCATCACAACCAACATAGGTGTTCAGAAACAGCATTAATTAGGAGCGGTTCCACAGAAAAGCCTTCGTTTACTCCTAACGTGCCTTGCTGGGATCCGCTGGCCCAGCACTCACCAGGCGACAAAAGCCTGGAAGACAATGAAGCCCATCCTGGGTGAGAGGCGCGGGTCTCCGGGAGCATCTAAACGCTGGGCTCCAGGACAAGAGGACCCACCCGAGCCCTCAGGAGCGGATATACTGCAAGTCTTAGGCTTCGGGCCCAGGCCCGGGGAGGCCATTCTCCAGCAATTCTGCATTTGGAATTTTGAAATTATTTTCTTAACGTGACGTACCCCTCCTCTTCCCCGTCCCCGTAACCTGGCCAAAAAAAAAAAAAAGGTTGAGCTTCAGGCCTCACAGACTCTGAAGCTTGCCTGCCCGGCGACAAGCCTCTTTTTGAGCAGGGAATGGCCTCCTTTTAAGGACACAGAACTGCGGTCTCCCCGAGTCGGTGGGCCGAAGGCTGAGCACCGGCTGCAGCCGAGGAAACCCGGGTTAGGAGAGAGGGCGGGACCCGGCGCCGAGTAGCCCGGCCAGCCGGTGGGCGGGGCCGCCAAGGAGCGCGGCCGTGCAGGGACAGCAGGGGCGTGGCCGGGAGCGGGACCTGCGCGGCAGCACCGAGGCTCCGCCTCCGGCCCCGCCCGTCCCCGGGAGGAACTCGAGCAGTGAGGAGAGGGGAGGAGGTAGCGGCGTCGGCGTTGGATCCCTCCTCTCGGGCACCAGCCCACTGGGGAAGCGAGGACGTCGCTCCGCACCGCTCTTCCTCCCGCAAAGCCGTCCCTTCTCGCCATGTCTCAGAGCAGGCATCGCGCCGCGGCTCCGCCGATGGAGCGCGAGGACAGCGGAACCTTCAGGTCAGTTTCTGAGCGGTCGGGACCGAGCCGGGCAGGGCCCGGAGTGGTGGGCAGCAGGGGGCGGGGGAGCCGGCTGTCCAGCAGCATTCTGGGTAAAGCCCCTTCCCGGCGCTCGCGTCCTAGCGGCGGCAGGCAGGCGGGCGGGCGGACCAGCGAGCGCTCCACCCCGCCCTCGCGGCCGCAAGCCGGCCGGGGACCCCGCCCCCCCTGCGGCCTCGGGCAGCGCGGGGTGGACGGAGGTGGTGAGCGGCTGCCGCGGAGGGAAAGGGGTTTGCAGGCTGGGACCTGGGAGGTGGCAACATCCCCCCTGCGAATCCCTCCTACCCGCATTCAAGTTATCTCCTTTAAGACCTCCGCAGCGGGGCCCGGAGACTGGCGCGCCTCGCCAGCTCTAACCCTATCCGACCGGTGCCTCCGGCGTCACCGGTGATGGCTGTTAAGACTAGTCTCTGATTGCTTCTGTTTCCCTCCCCGCTTTGACATGCAACGCACAGCTTTTTCTGGTTTTTGCAGTTTGGGAAAGATGATTACAGCTAAGCCAGGGAAAACACCAATTCAGGTATTACACGAATACGGCATGAAGACCAAGAACATCCCGGTTTATGAATGTGAAAGATCCGATGTGCAAATACACGTGCCCACTTTCACCTTCAGAGTAACCGTTGGTGACATAACCTGCACAGGTCTGTATTAACGCCATGACCATGTAGGCTGGTGGTCCAGACTTGGGTATTGCTTCTCAGTTCGGAAAAAGTGCCCTTTTTGTCAGAGACGTCAGTGAGGAGCAGTCTCTTCAAACTGATGCCTTTCTCAGGTCATTTGGATTTTGCAACTTTCTGATTCTCTCCCTAATTTTCTCTTCCCCAGATGTCAAGAGAAGCTCAGAAACATACCCTAAGATCCTCCTAAGGTTCTTCCAAGAATTAGGGAGAAGCAGGAAAGGTTCTTGGAGCAGCCATAGCTGAATCAGAAGGTGCTGTCAAATTCCATAGGTTATAGCAGATGCCAGGAGGCATGACCCCAGAATTTTCTGACCTGCTCCCCTCTTTGTACGGACTCGTTTGGCACTCTGGGTCCATTGTACCACACTTGGTTCTGTATCCAAGCAAAATGAGGAAGGTGGAAGGCTCAACTACACTGTATTGCATAGTAGCTTCTAGTTCCTGACACTGTACAGATATTTTAATAAGATGTTATCACCTATATTTTATATGAGAAATTAGGTCCAGAGAGATTATATGAAACATGCCCAAGGTAACATGGCAGTGAAGTTTCAAAATTCAGATTATGGTCCTTGAGCTTCAGCAAATGATAACTGAAGTAGCTCATTTGTAAATGTAGACATTTTACTTCTTATGTATCTATTTAACTGCAAACATGAAATATTGAATACTAAATTTAATTTGGAAGAATGCCAAAAAAGAAATTCAGTAAGAAGGCTGAAGTTCCACCATCTGGTAGCCTGAAGGCATCATTTGTGTCCACGAAAATCTGGAGTCCGCTATTTTCATTGAAGTCCCTTTAAGAAAATTTTGAAGCTTTTTTGTCTGTGTGGGGCAGGTGGATTGTAGTTAGATTCTAGCTGTAACTTTCTCATGTGAACGACAGACTCAACATTGCACTACTGCTTTAGCTGGTCTGTCTTTAAGTATTAAGTGAAAATTCAAGGAAGAGTAGCATTTTTCCCGCCTCAGTGTGTTTTATGTGAGAGATTAACAACCTGTGGCAACAGCTTAGTCCCCCTACTCTTCTCACACTGTCCTGTCTTCTATGCAAGCTTATCTACCTCCATGGTTTCAAATACTATCTAACGGCTAATAATTCTGAAATCTCTGTCTTTAGCCCAGGCGCAGTTACGAAACAATGCATCAGCCTGAGTTTGCTAGGCATTTTTGCTTGGATGACCCAAAGACACCTCCATCTCTCATTGTCCCAGACTGAATCCATCTTCTCTCTCAAATCCATTTCCCCTGCATTCCCCAGTTCAGTATAGGCACCACCATCATTGATTTGCTCATAGTAGAGATTTGAGTTTCACCTTCTTGATTCCTTCTCCTCCCTCTTTGTGTTGTCCGTTATGCCACTAGCTCCTACTTCCTAAATATCTCTTGAATTTGTCTGCTTCTGTCACCTTCCTGTTGCTATTGTGTGAGCCACTTGGAATATAGCTGCAATCTCGTAACTGCTCTTTTAGCTTCTGCCTTGTGGTATCCGTTTTCCACACAAAAACCAGAGTATTTTTTCTGGCATTCAAATCTGTTCATTTGAAGTATTCAAACTCTTAAAATCCATTCAGTGGTTTTCCCATCACCCTCTGGATGAATACAAATTTCTTAACATGACTGACAACCTTACTTTGCAAAGTGTGGTCAACAGCAGCCTTGCTATCACCCAGTTAAAAGAAGTGCAGACTCTCAGGTCCCAGCCCACACCTACTCTTAGTATGTGTTCTAACAAAATGCCCAGGCAAGTCCTAAAGTTAGAGAAACACAATTGAGGAGACTGTTCTTTGAACTCTCCTTCTGCCCTTCAACTCTCTGACCTTTTATCTCCTAGTCCCCTCCTTCAAGCTCGTACTGTCCCAGCAACTTGGGGCGTGAGAACACCATGCTCTGTCTTGCCTCTGAGCCTTCACAGTTGCTCTTTCTCTGCCTACAGTGCTCTTCCTATTCCCCCAGCGCTGTTTACCTCACTGACTTACTGATCTTTCAGATCCCTGTTTAGTTATCTCCTCCTTCATGAAACCTTTCAGAGTCCTTACTAAGAGGAGGGGAGCTACCCCTTCTGTAGGCTACCCTACAACCTGCACTTAGGTCCACTGTGATGCTTCATATTTCAGACGTCTTTTTTATAGACAAAATCTCACACATTAGGCTGTATGCTCTTTAAGGACAGGGACTCTGCTTAGGTCTCTACTACAGTTATCTCTTGAACAACACGGTTTGAATTACACAGGTCCACTTAGATGTCAATCTTTTTCAGTAGTCAGTACTACAAGACCACACAATCCACAGTTTGTTGAATCTGCAGTTACCAAGGAAGCTAGAAATGGAGGAACCACAGATATGGAGGGCTGGCTGTAAATTATGCGTGAATTTTCAGTGCAGAGGGTCAGTGCCCCTAATTCCCACATATTTCAGTGCAGAGCGTCAGTGCTCCTAATTCCCACATTTTTCAAAGGAGTACAGTATCCATAATACCTATGTGAATGGATAAATGAGTGTGGTTTCTGTGTTCTCTGATGCTTGAGAACCACACCTGACATTTATTCCATGTGCCCTTTCTTTCCTCTACATCAGAGGAATGGATATTACCATCCTGACACAGCTTTGGACAGGTTGTCAACACCTAGTTTGAACTCAGAAGGAAAAAGACTGAATTTATAATTTACTTGTGTGGTTGCTTACTGATATTAGGCGTCAGTCTCGGTGATTAATAATCAGGCCTGGTCTCTTATACTCCCTTAGCTACCCATGTAAGGGATACAGATTGTATGAAAGACAGGTAACAATGTAATCTCTCACATTCCCCATACAAACCTTCCCCTGCTGTATCCAACAGCTAGCCAGTGACTGCTTGGCCAAGCAGAGGGGTTTCATCCAGTATAGGAGGGCCTGTTAGAGTAAAATGTGCACATTTTTCTGTTCAATAATGTTGCTGTAAGTGCCTCCTTTAAAGAAAATTTACTATAGAAGAATTTGCTCTCTAGGAATAATGGAAGTAAGTTGCCTTTAGCACACATAGAGACAGTCTACTGTATTATCATTTTATGTAATAAACATGTAAAAAATAGACAATAAAGATTTTTATACAAGTATACTTAGAATTAAATACTTAGCACTTTTAAAATCAAAGAGATTTTTAATAAATTAATTTTTATGGTATTTTATTTCAATGTATAACTGTATGCAGTGTATGTTTTTATTACCTAGTATGTATACCTAGTGTGTATATATAATACATGTAGTGACTTTGTTTTGTACTATGCAAACCTCTATGCAAGCCTCACATGTTTTCAGCATATAAAGAGTTCTTTTTGTTGCTTTTTTTTTTTAACCTTAATTCAGGTGAAGGTACAAGTAAGAAGCTGGCGAAACATAGAGCTGCAGAGGCTGCCATAAACATTTTGAAAGCCAATGCAAGTATTTGGTGAGCTAAATTTCTTTGTATTCTGCAGCTCAAAAATATCATGGCTGAGGTAAGATTAAAAGTTTGAACGTGCTCACAAAAGCAACAAAGTAAATAGTTGATAGTGTCTAGCTCTATTAATAAAATTCTATCTCCTTGTGAAGACCTGTCATCCCCTAAAGACACTTTATCCGTAAGAAATTAAATCAAGCCTTTTTTAGATGACAGAGAAGGAAATGGCACCGCACTCCAGCCTTCTTGCCTGGGAAATCCCATGGACACAGGAGCCTGGTGGGCTACAGACCAGGGGATTGCAAGAGTCAGACATGATTTAGCAACTAAACAACAACATTATTAGATGAAGGCTCTCATAAACTAGGTTTTTTTCTTTTTTCCAGATGAGGTACAGGAGTAGAAAACCAGAGTGCTTCTGACAAATATCTTACTGTATTAAGAGTTTTGTTCCTCACTGAAGAAAACAAAGTGTGAGACAGAAAAATGTCAGCTAAAAGTTCTCTTTTAGAAATTTGAATTTGTAAAGAGACAAAGAGATTTCCTTCTACTAGAGAACGTATACCAAATATAAGAGGATGCTAAATGGCATGTTTATTCTTGACATATCTTTCCAAAATAAATGTGTTATCACATTAGTTGTTTTTGGAAGGAGCACTGGTCCTGGAGCATCTCTTGTATCGTAAAGTGGTGTCTTTTGGTTTCTAATGGGCACATCCAAGAGGAGCATGTCTTGCCTTCAAATTCTTCCCTTTTCATGCATTCAAGTATACTTGGGAGTGCAATCTGGTATAGCTGCTTATAGCTGACAGCAAAGGCCTATGAGAAGTTAGGATCGGTTTGTTTGTTTCCCAGCCCTAGAAAAACTTTCTGTTTAGGGATATGTTTAGGTTCTGCTGCAGTCATCTTCCTGTGTACTTAGTAGTTCTAAACTGTTCAGGTCATTTAGAACCAACCAGTGAAAGCTTTGGATCTCATAACATGATATTTGATTCTCTAGGGTCATATGTTATAACTGATTTATGCTGGTTTTCTGGACATGCCAGATGGCATGGTGGGTTTTAGATTTTCTCCTTGCTGGTGATGGCCATGCCGTTCTTCTGCAACCCAAAGGTCAACTCAGAGTGTTGCATGTATTTGTAGAAATGAACATACAGAGTGTCCTTTCTGCACACAGGCACTTTGTCCACAAAAAAAGGCTAATAAACTTTACTATGTATTTGCGCTTCTTGACAGATAAGATGGAAATTACTAAGCTATAAATCAGGCCTAAAGTGGCCTGATAGGATAAAGAGACTTTATCACTTCTCCATCACAATTATTTCTGGTAGCTTTAGTGTACAGCCTTGTAAATGAATGTTTGTATCTCATCAGCCTATGTAACCAGCCTATGAAATTCTGGCAGGTAGAAAAGAAACTTAAGTAAGTGGCAATGACAACCTCATTGGTAATGGAAAAAATGACTAGCTGCCAAGGTAGCAGTAATCTTGAAATGCAGCTTGTTCCACGTTAGACACCCATCATGCACGTAACTAGTAAGTTCACACTACTCAGAAGAGGTTGTTCTCTTTTTCCTTAATCACCGTCCCTACATGTTCAAATCAGATTCATGCCAGCCATCAAAAAAAAAAACAAACAAACCCACCTGCAGTGCAGGAGATGCAGATTTGATCGCTGGGTCAGGAAGATCCCCTGCAGTAGGGAATGGCAACCCCCTCCAGGATTCTTGCCTGGGAAATCCCACGGACAGAGGAGCCTGATAGGCTACAGTCCATGGGGTTGCAAAGAGTTGGACACAACTTAGAGACTGAGAATACGTGGGTAAATCTTAGGAAGATTATCCTAGCGTAGAGCAGATAGTAGATCAAGCCAATTCTTTCTTCTATAATTGTCTGGATGAAAAAGCTACATTTATGATCTGTATGGTTTACACTGCGGAGCTAAACATCCTGTTAGTCTTCCCTTTTTGTGTGGTTGTAACAATGGTGTTTTTATTTAAATACACTTTTTATTGAGCATCTGTTTTATATAAAGCACAGCAAGGCTTATAAAGGTAAGTAATACATAGGCCCTACCACCAAGGATTTTACAGTCTGAATAGGAGAGAGGTATGGTGATGGATAGACAAATAGCATGTATTTGTAATAGTGTACAACTTAATGGTAAAATAATTGCTTAAGAAAGTATCAAACCAAATGTTACTGTGGTTCAAAGAAGGGAGAAATTATGTCCCATTGGGGTAAAAGAATAGGCTTCTGAGAGAAAGTTGCATTTGAGGTATACCTTGGCTGAGGTATAGATCAGATTCCCATAGAAGAGGTGGGTGAACAGGGTATTCCATGTAGAAGGAACGCAAGAGCAAAGGCATGGAGAGCTAAATAGAAAATGCTTATCCTTTATTTAATAATTTGGGGAAGATCATTTTGTTTTATAACCCTTTATAAAAATGTTCAGCTTTGCAGTTCCTGATCCCTTAATGCCTGACCCTTCCAAGCAACCAAAGAACCAGCTTAATCCTATTGGCTCATTACAGGTAAGTGGCACAGTTTTACCATACTTAACTTTTTGTCTCCTGGAAAAAAATGTCATAAATGTTGATATCATAAGGGCTAAGAGAAGGAATTAATATCTTAAAATTAGGTGGTACAACATTTTGTGTTCCAAGTTAACGATCATTAGTTATTAAAGTGCTAACTTGAAGTTATTTTCATATTTATTTACATTTTGGATTTTCTTCCATATACAGTATCTGCCTTTGGTTTGTGGAATTCTCATTTGAGATCAACAGGACCTCAGTGCACATGGGTAGAGTGTTTTATATTTTAAGAATGTTTCTTGCCACTCTTGTGACAAATCTCTTTCTACTTCTGTTGAGACAGAAGTCTATAAAGAACCCAAACTGATTTATCTAACACAGGACAAGGGAAGTCGTCCGCTTACTTGCTTATTCTACCAAAAAATATATTCAGCTTTGAGTTTCTGTGTGGGAACGTGCTTCTCGCAGATTATCCATGTGCTCTGTTGGACAGCCCCCCTCCCTGGTATCCAGCCAGTCGTCTGGTCTCTCTCCTGCTCTATGAGTTTTTCTGTAGTTTGCTTCCCGTCTTTCCTCAGTCTCATCCAGTGTGTGTGTTTGCTTTCTGCTCCTCACCTGCTCTTGATCGATGCAGTCAGTTAGGCAGCCATGGGTGTAGAAGGTTAGTTAGGAAGAGACTTTAGGGACTGAGGGCCGTGAGACCTGTAACGTCCTCTCCCATGTTCCCAAAGAGGGTGAGAGTAGCGTATCCTTCTTCTGACCTCTTTGATAACCAGCTCACTAAAGCGTAACAGAAGAGCACCATTCACAGCAGGAAACTGCTTCAGTTTTGGGGTCGTGGGCTTATAAAATGTAAAATTCAGGAATATCTGTGGGGAATAGAGGACCTTCTCTTTTTTTTTAATAAATACTGCAGAATATCATTATTCTCTGCAAACATATAAATAGAAATGGGATCAAAACCATGAGAGAAATATCATTAATGTGATTGAGCCATTGCATAGTAAAAATTACTACTAAAGGCTCATCTTGATTTTCTAGGAATTGGCTATTCATCATGGCTGGAGACTTCCTGAATATACCCTTTCCCAGGAGGGAGGACCTGCTCATAAGAGAGAATATACCACAATTTGCAGGCTTGAGTCATTCATGGAGACTGGTATTTGTTTCTTTCTACTCTGATACAGTTGAAGACCTTTGAAATATTTTGAGAGGATGAAAAAATTTCTGCTGTGATTTCGTCTCAAATACTTCTTTGGGGGAAACAAAACTGACACACTCCTAGTCTACTGTCTCTAACTTTCTGCTGTTGAATTTATTAATTAATATAAATAGTTGCCTTAAGAATACTTACACTTCTTAATTTGATTTTTTAAAAAAAATCATGGGTTGGTAATGGAAATACAAATAAATAATTGACTCTTTAAACAGTCTTCATTGATATAATAGGGACTTAAACATCATTTTGGAGAAAAAAGCAGTAGTAAATCTCTTGGAGCTTCAGTAGCTGTTCTAGAAGACAGAAGGACTAGGAGAAGATTACATTTAAAAACAAGATAATTGATAAGAGGCTGCGGCTGCTTCTAAGTGGCTTCAGTCGTATCTGACTCTGTGCGACCCTATAGATGACAGCCCACCAGGCTCCCCCGTCCCTGGGATTCTCCAGGCAAGAACACTGCAGTGGGTTGCCATTTCCTTCTCCAGTGTATGCAGCATGCTAAGTCGCTTCAGTCATGTCCAACTGGTGCCACCCCCCCAGGCTTCTCTGTCCACGGAATTCTCTAGGCAAGAATACTGGAGTGGGTTGCCATTTCCTTCTCCAAAGAGGCTGATAGTGAAATAAAAATAAAGTAGAATTTAACCTTTTGTATTATAGCAACTTCAGTGTTGTAAAGGCCACAGATTATGAGGGAAAAAGTCACTTAATAAAGTACTCCTAAGGATTTCTATTTTAATTTCTCGAGCATGTTTTTATCATTTTAAAAGTGGCTTGAAATGAAATTTTAAGTTGGCTAGATATTAATCTGAAGTACTAAGCAGCTGTTTGCCCCAAGAGGTAGTGTGGGTCAGTGTAGGAAGCCCTGAGCCAGAAGCAGAAACCTCACCTCTGTTCTTGATGCAGTCCTTGATTTGCAAGGTTAGGCAAATTGCTTAATCTCCATGCCTAGGCCTGAGTTTTTAAATCTCTAAACATGGAAATAGGTTATATTTATGGTATCTTTCAACTCCAGCCTCTCCTATGCCCTCCTTATTCATGCTGAAGAAATTTCACATAGTTATCTGTGTGCAGGAGATGATAAGCTAGAAGCAGACATTGAAAGATGGGAGATGTAATTCAAATCTACCTTGGTAAATTTGAATATTTCATCAGAATTAAACCAAATAGGGTTCATTAAAGCTAGACATAGGGAGATAAATCTGTTGAAGAAAAACAGAAAGTTTGACTATTAAAGGTAAACTGCTAAAGAAATGCCTTCAAAAATGTAAAAATTAATAGTTGCGTGAAGCAGAACAAGTAAAGATGTCAGGTCAGTAAAAGTATATAAAAACCATGAGATTGTTCTCTGATCAAACATAGTACTTTAAACATTTGGTCATTCTCTGTGGACACTAATTTATTTTCTAACCTACTACTTTCTTTTTTTTCTTTATTTAGGAAAGGGGGCATCAAAGAAACAAGCCAAGAGAAATGCTGCTGAGAAATTTCTTGCCAAATTCAGTAATATTTCTCCAGAGAACCACATTTCTTTGGTGAGTAATGATCAGGGATCTGTGATGTTAATGTGATTAAACTTGTGTTGCTGTGGGAAACTTCTGTAGATTTCATTTTGTACAGGTATACTACAGAGTCACAGTTTTTCAAAAATCTCTCAACTGTTGGGTAATACACTACCCCAGTTTTTAGCTGCTTGCTATATGTGAGCCAGAGTCACAGGGGTGGCCAGGAAAGAGAGCTTGGGAAGCACAGTCAAATTCAGAATAATATGGTTTTTAAAGATGGTAGGCCAGTAGTGCTGTTTTTGCCTTCAGATTGACATTTCACTCCCATCTCTTGATATCCATTCATTTATCCACTCAGCAAACATTTAGGAAAGTCATAATATGTGCCCAGATTTATGCCAGATACTGGTAAATAGTGAATAAGATAGTCTCTGGCCCTAAGGAGTTTGCAGCCAGCCTATCAAGAGAGAAAAGAACCCTGCAGACTAGGCCTTACAAGGGCTTCTTGGGAACATAGAAGAAGGATCCAACCAAGATAAGGTTTCAGGAAGACTTAACTAGAGGAAGTAATATCTGTGCTGAGATCTATAGGATGACAGCACTGAAAAGAATTCCAGAGAGAAGAAAGACCATGTACAAAGACCGGGAGTGAAACACTTTATGTGATCCAGAGTAATTTTGGATGGCTGGAGCATTGAATTTGGAGGGAGGGAGTCTCAAACAATGAGGCAGGAAAGGTAAAGAGGGATTGAATCTTGTAGGAAGTACTATGTTCAGGAGATTGAACTTTATCCTGAGGGTAGCGTAAAGTCATTAGATAAATTTAATATAGGAAGGACAGAATCTAATTTATACATTAGAAGGGAATGACTGGCTGCATTATGGTGGATGAATGAACATTAGAGTCATAGAGACCTGCTATAATGCTGTTACAGAAAAGCAGATGAGACATGATGGTGACCTAGACAAAGGTAGTAGCAATTGAAATGGTCAATTTAAAACTTACTGAGAAAACTGAAGTGAATGGGGGTATAATAACTGGATGTAGAGAGTAGGGAAAAAGGAAGAAGTAAACAGTTTTAGCTTGGCAGCTACTTAGATGGTGGTACCGTTCAGTAATATGGGGAACACAGAAGGTGAGTAGGGTTTAAGGGGGAGCAGATAATGAGTTAAATGTAGGATATATTGAATTTGAAGTGTTTGTGGAGTAGCTAAGTGAAGATATTGAGTAGGCAACTGGGCATTCAGATAGAGAGCATAAGAGATTGGGTTACACAAAATGTAAGTAGGTATGTATGATGGTCCATTATCTAAGAATAGGATGTTGGGTACAAAATGAGAAGTGAAGACTATAGGAGTGTCCTAAGCTTATGATTTAAAAAAAAGGGCTCGTTCTGTAGGAAGCAATGACTATATCTAGGTAAGTAATATAATTTTGGCTTCCCTTTTTTAATAGAAAAATATAAAACATTGCATTCATTTCTTTTAAGACTGGATCAGAGATGACACCACAGTCACAAAACAGTTAGGTTGCAGGTGAGTTCTGTTAAATCTTCAAGGAAGAGATAATCTTCAGTGCTGTTTAAACTCTTCCAGGCAATATATATAATGTGAGAGAAATTTCTATATACATTTGTTTAGGACCACAAGGGTGTTTCAACATTGGTAAATCTATTGCTATAATTAATTACATTAATGGGTCAAAGAAGGAAAACATAGTCCTCTCAATAGATGCCAAAAAAATATTGGGTAGTCACTACTGATAAATGCTTCTAAAATATCCCTATTGTACTTTAAAATATGTACCTCAGGTGTTCGATCCCTGGTCAGGGAACTAGGTCTCACATGTTGCAACTAAGATCCTGCATGCCGCCACAAAATTGAGGATCCTAGGTGCTGCAACGAAGACCTGGCGCAGACAAATAAATATTTTTTAAGAGATTTTTTAAAAATTAAATATATACCTCAGGAAAAAAAATCAAAATCTTGGGTACATGTTTATATGTTATATCCATTCCCATTAATTTCAGAAATGAGGCAAGGATGCCCACTGATACCATTTTTTTAAACCTTGTTCTAGAAGTATCAACCAGCATAACCAGAGAAGATAAAACAATAAGAGGTTGGAAATAAGAGGAGATAAAAATGATCGTTAACTACAAATAATATAATTGTATCCCTATAAAGCCCTAGAGAAAAACTACTAGAAATAATAAGAGAAGTCATCAAGGTAACTGATCAAAAACCAATACACAAGATCAATAGCTTTCTCATTTCTGTGACAAAGGTCACCACCAGAGTAATTAAAAATAAAAAGTTGAAAATTATTGCTTCTGGAAAGGGGACTGAAGGTAGGTATGGGGACTGTTGCTTTTATAATTCTGTATTACTTGATTTTTTGTTACCTGTGTATTTTGAATAACAAAATTTATGAAGCTTGATAACACTGAAATTTGTATTGGAATAGACAGAGGATACCTATAGATGCCAGTCCACATAGGAAGATAGTATGTGACATTGTTCAAGGGTCAGCTGCATTTTCAGATTTATTTATCATGCTTTTAAATATGTTATACATATTAACAAGACTGTTACGCTATACAAAAGTATTTTTAAATCCTTCAGTATTTCATTGCACATTCTTTTTTCTTCAATATTGTGTTGTTTGATAAATGTGTGAGCTTATTAGTGCTGCCTAGTTTGAATTGGAAATTCAAATTGCTTAACTAATGTTCATAGTAGCGTTGGAGCCCAACCCAAGAGTCTTAATGTTAATCTCTGTTTTTCAGACAAATATGGTAGGGCATTCTTTAGGTTGTACTTGGCATTCCTTAAGGAATTCTCCTGGTGAGAAGATCAACTTGCTGAAAAGAAGCCTCCTCAGCATTCCAAATACAGATTACATCCAGCTGCTTAGTGAGATTGCGAAGGAACAAGGTTTTAATATAACATACTTGGATATAGGTATGGTTTTTTTTTCTTTGGCTTGACCCAAAACCTGTTTCTTTTCAAAATATGTTTGACAAACAAAATGTCTATTATAATAGAGGATTCTAACTATATACAGTTAGCAGAGTGGTAATATATATCACTGATGTATCTCATTCTTATTAATAATAAAAGGAGATAACATCTGTACAGCTGTAATAATAAACAACAATAGCAAAGATTTATAGAGTTACTGTGTGCCAGGCACTGTTCTAGGGACATTACATATTTCAAGTCACAGAATCCTCAAACTAATCCTATGAAGTACATTCTATTATCTTCAGTTCAGTCACTCAGTCATGTCCGATTCTTGGTGACCCCATGGACTGCAGCACGCCAGGCTTCCCTGTCCGTCACCCACTCCCAGAGCTTGCTCAAACTCATGTCCATTGAATTGGTGATGCCATCCAACCATCTCATCCTCTGTCATCTGCTTCTCCTCCTGCCTTCAGTCTTGCCCAGAATCAGGGTCTTGTCCAGTGAGTCAGTTCTTTGCATCAGGTGGCAAAGTATTGGAGTTTCAGCTTCAGCATCAGTCCTTCCATTGAATATTCAGGACTGATTTCCTCTAAGATTGACTGGTTGGATCTCCTTGCAGTCCAAGGGACTGTCAAGAGTCTTCTACAGCACCACAGTTCAAAAGTATCAATTCTTCAGCCTTCAGCTTTCTTTATAGTCCAACTCTCATATCCATACACGACTACTGGAAAAACCATAGCTTTGACTAGACAGACCATTGTTGGCAAAGTAATGTCTCTGCTTTTTACTATGCTGTCTAGGTTGGTCATAGCTTTTTTTCCAAGGAGCAAGTGTCTTTTATTTCATGGCCGCAGTCATCATCTGCAGTGATTTTGGACCCCCAAAAAGTAAAGTCTGTCACTGTTTCCATTGTTTCCCTATCTATTTGCCATGAAGTGATGGGACTGGATGCCATGATCTTAGTTTTCCAAATGTTGAGTTTTCAGCCAACTTTTTCACTCTCCTCTTTCACTTGCAACAAGAGGCTCTTTAGTTCCTCTTCACTTTCTGCCATAAGACTGGTGTCATCTGCATGTCTGAGGTTATTGATATTTCTCCTGGCAGTCTTGATTCCAGCTTGTGCTTCATCCAGTCTGGCATTTCTCATGATGTACTCTGCATATAAGTTAAATAAGCAGGGTGACAATATATAGCCTTGACGTACTCCTTTCTTGATTTGGAGGCAGTCTGTAGTTCCATGTCCAGTTCTAACTGTTGCTTCTTGACCTGCATACAGATTTCTCAGGAGGCAGGTCAGGTGGTCTTGTATTCCTGTCTCTTTAGGAATTTTCCACATTCTGTTGTGATCCACACAGTCAAAGACTTTGGAATAGTCAATAAAGCAGAAGTAGATGTTTTTCTGGAACTCTCTTGCTTTCTCAGTGATCCAAGGAATATCAGCAATTTGATCTCTGGTTCCTCTGTCTTTTCTAAATCTAGCTTGAACATCTGGAATTTCTGTTGTCTTAGGTATAAGTGAAGAAAGTAAGACAAAGAAAGGTTGAGAAACTTGCATGAGATGACATAGCTGGTCAGTAGAGCCAGGTTAGGAGAAGAGTCCCTGCCGGTATAATATCTGTTAAACTAGCCCTGATGGACAGCTTGACAAATAAAAAGGTACCCACATTTCTAGAACAAATGCCAAGTTTGTGGGGGCCAGGCCAGACATCTCTCCACTTTATTACTGTGTTCCAGTTCTGGGAGATAAATGGGGACAATTTACAGCTTTATTTCATCCCAGCTATCAACTTCTATATTTTTTCTAGCCCCTGATCATTCAGATAGACAAATGTGGACAGATTGGAAAGCAAGTCAGTGTAGATTTTCTTTTACTGCAGTGGATAACTGGCTAATTTGTGTGTTCATGTGTGTTTGGTATCTTGATTTAACATCAGTATCGTATGTGAGGAATTTGATATCCCTTAGCCCGGACTCAGTGACTCGGGGGGAACCTAGCTCATCAGAGCTACTGCTACTGAGAAAATAGGGTACTTAGGGGCTGAAGAAACTTCTGATTTTCTCTGCTACTTTGGGATTGAATAATGAGTCAGGTGCAATGTCTTAATATACTGGGAATGATGTAGAACCTGAGGATTAATGCAGAAAGATGATCAGGAAAGGTGGTTGATTAAGAGACCATGCATTCAAAAATATTTATGAATTTGGGAAAGGGAAACCTGAGATGATTTTTAGATAATGAATTAATGATGACTTTGAAACGCTTCTTACTAATTTTAAGAACTATATGGTTCTTATGAATAGAGGATAGCACCTGACAAGTGGAGTAGCAAATTAAAAGGTACTTGGGGAGAGGGACAGTAACAAAAATTGTTTTTACAGAAACTCTGCTTTCTCTGCATGCGGCGTTAATCACCATGCTTGAATGTGTCATTGCAGAAGAACTGAGCGCCAACGGACAGTACCAGTGTCTGGCTGAGCTGTCCACAAGTCCCATCACGGTCTGTCATGGCTCGGGGATCTCCTGCAGCAGCGCGCAAAGTGATGCAGCTCACAATGCCTTGCAGTATTTAAAGATAATAGCAGAAAGAAAGTAAACCTGGAACAACTGAGAAAACCCCTCAGTAGCACCTAAGAAGTTCCCCTTTCAGCCTTTCCCAAGTAAAACATTTATTATAATGTTTGAGTTTGTGTGTTGGTTTTAAATCTCTTCATAGATTCCATCAACACTCCAGATTTAATTATCTCCTAGTAGTTGTTACTAAGATGTTTTTAATGGCTTCAACTTTGTATTGGTATATTGTATTTATAAACTTTGTACCATAAGCAGAGTGTAGCACCCATTTTACAATGCCATGTACATAGAAGGGAAAAACTGCATGTTTGTTGTTGTTGATGATGATGGTGAAATAAAACTGCTAGCAACAGTCTTTACTACTGGTGCTTAACCTCTTTGCACAAGGCTTTGAAAGGGATTTCAAAGGAAGCCCCTTAGAATTAGTGTTGAGGAATGTGCTAACAGGTTTTAATTGAACACAGCTGTTTCAGAGAACAGGATTGGTCTGTGTATTTGAATCCATGTAATAAAGAGCTGTTGTTATAATGGGTTCTGTTCATTTTATTAAAGTACTACTGACTCGACTGTGGCCCTGCTCTTTTCAGCCATTTCTATTGAGTAACGTTATAATGTGGATACTGTGTTCTTTGCATATCTCTAGTTTACTTCTGAAAGTCAAAGGTAAAAAAACCAAGCAAAACTTTACAAGTATATATGTGATGAATCACGTCCATATTTTCTCTAGTCATACACAGTACTGTCTTTTGATATAACCATTCATAGATGAATTAGTAGTTGAAAAAGCATTAGTATTACTAAAACAAAACTTTCCAGTGCGTTCAATTCAGTTACAAGAATGTTTCAAACAAAACAGTGAGTGCTTAAAAGGTTAGGAAATAAGTTTCATGAGCCCATTTTAATTTTGCCTTTCATGTTTTCATATATCACCTAACATCTCAAGTCGCATCTGTCAGTACCAGCTGGTAGTGCTACCTCTGTAGATTAGGGAAAACCTCAGAGAGGGAGAGAGCTCTCAGTGATGAAGGTAGCTTTTGACAATCTCAAGTGTTGATCTAGCAGAAAGTATGCAACAAATGTTTTTCTGTCTGAGAAAAAAAAGTAATCCTATCCTGAGTGCAATCCTTTGAGAGTAATAATCTAATAAAGGGAAAGCGGTATGTGTAACTTATTTAAAGCTCCAAAGAGCATTTCACTTCAAATTATAAGCCTTATACATCAGTTAAAGGGTTTCAGGCATTTTGGGGGGTGAGGTTAAGGAACACACAGACTGGAGACAAAGTTTAGCCATAAAGCACAGCTTATGGGTCATTAAGATTGGATTAGCCTTGGGTGTTCTTTGATGTTCTGGAATATAGAGAGGGCACAATGAACTCACTCTAGAGATAACGCAGACTCCTGCATGGGAAAATGCTCATTGTGGAGAGAACAGGTTGGGGAGAGTTTTCATGAGATGAAGAGGATGAGGTGCAATTGGGGAAAGAACAATGTAGTTGAGTTCTTCAACAATCAAGTGTATTGATAAAGCGAGATCTGTGTCAGTTACCCAGAAGTCATACCCTTCCTTCTGCTATGATTTCTCTGCTTCTGGCTCTGGAGGAAGCAAGCATTCTTCAAGCTAGCGTTCAAATGTTGCCTCTGTCAGACTGTCCAGTGTTCTAGGGAGTTAGCTGCACATCCGGTGTTCTTTAACTGCATTTTGTCAAGGCTCTTAACCAATTACCATTAACCATGTAGGTGAGTGACTGAAATAGGCTGACACAGGCAACTATGCCTGTTGTATTAGATGCATCAGTAGTGGGGAGACGTGTGGAGTTTATGCCAAGTTTCAATGGGAAAGTCACAATGCGGATGCCATTCTAGATGAAGATCATGCCATCTATAGTGGAGAAATAAACACCTTTCAACAAACAGTTGTGATGTGCTAGTGTGCCCTGGTAGAGATGGAGCACCTGATGTGAGATGCTTGGTAACCATGTAACCAAAACCACCAATAATGAGCTGGGTTCTATCTGTCCCATCAAGTCATAAGGTTGGGTTGAGTCATGTTGCAATCCATTGTAAAATGGAAGCTACATCTAGGATCAAACACAAATATGGCCAGAGGGCACAGAATGCTATGCAAGCAGGCAGGCTGGACTCCCGTGTCATTCACCACTGTTGCACCGGTACCTCCCCCTCAGTTCACACCTGTTGCCAAGGATCCTCTGAAGGCAACTGAAGGAAGAGAAAAATGCCTCCATTTGACTCATGGGTGGGTAAGGCCTGTACATGGTAAAAAACAAAAATATATGATGGTTATACTACAGCCCACAAAGGGGTGGCCTTGAAAGTTAGAGATGAGCCGAAATCCTCTAAAATTCACAGAGTTTCAGGCAGTACACCTTGCCATCTATTCGTGTGGAAGGTGGCCCAAGATTAGAATACACTTGGGCAGTGGCAACTGGCATGACCAGTTGGCTTGGAGCCTGAAAAGAAATAGACTGGAAGATTGGGCAGCAGCAGATCTGAGATAAAGGTATGTGGACAGGCACAAAGAGGGAAGATCTTGGTACTACATGTTGACCGATACCATAAGGAATCCATGATGGAAGGGGCCCCAAACAACCAAGTTGACAAAATGACATCAGTGTCTGGGATGAATAGCCATTTAGCAGGATCGGGGTTGACCCAGTGGGATGGGTGCCCACCTACCAAGGCTGATCTAGTTTCACTCACTGTTGAATGTTCATCCTACCAGCAACAGAGACCAACGCTGAGTCACCAATCCTTGGGGAAACCCCTCAGTCACTTGGTGGCATGTTGACTCACAGTGGTATCAGGAGAAAGGTGATGATTTTCAGTTGTAGCCCCAAAGCCAGTTTCAGTGTTAGGGACTGTAATTTATTCTGCTTTCTTCTAAGGATAAGTGGATTCGAGCAATGCAAGGTACAGGCTGCAGTGAACACTGGTCTGTCACCCCATGCCACTTTAGGGCTGAAGGACTTACCCCAGTTACAGAGTGTGCTGCGGGCAGGCAGCCCTCAGCTGTCAGCAGAACTGATTACAAAATGGGTAGCGCCCAGTGCCAGATGACAACATAGGGCTCCGTGGCCAAAAATCAAGAATTTTAAGACAGAGGCAGCAGAGTGTTAAACCAAGTGTGGGGTCCTGCGTGACTACATGAATTGCATGTATCTGAAGCCAATTCTGGTGACCAACCCTCTTCAGAATGGCTTCACTTGAAAAGAGCCACTGCATGCAAGGTCAGGGCCCCTTTCCTGAGCAGCCTGCTTCCACTGACTGGTCAACAAAAACCTCATCCTCTTGCTCCAATCTGCAACAATTCCAAAGGGCCCACCAGCTTCAGAGTTTTCTAGGGGTCCAGCTGACCACTTTGTTGAGACTGTATCACAATCCAACTTCTCCTCCTGTCCAATCCCAATTTATTATCCCTTCCACAGATGGTGGTCCTCAAAGAATCCCCTAAAGAAGCCTCTGCCACTGTCTCTTCCTCAGAGTCTGCTCCCTACAGAGCCCGACCTGAGATACACAGTTGGAGTTCAAGGTGAAAAGATAATAATAGGAAAATAAGATCAATCATGTTATTTATATGTAAAATTACAACTCTTACCTTTCTCTTTGGATCATATATTTTTTGCTTTTCATTAATTTTTTTTTTTTTTTTTTTGTGGCAGATCTGTGTGGTTGCTGTATGTATTACTTCAGTGGCAGGGCATACCTGAATTTTGAAAAGACTTTTCTTTACATCCAAAAGGATATATAGGAAATGAAATAGAAATGATCCTAATTGGAGAACAAAGCCTACTGTGGGTAAGGCTACATCTAGATTAACACTGCACTTAAAGAGTCAAAGGACAGTTAAAAATCATGGAAGAGTCCATATGAGCTCTAAAAAGTAGAGAGAGAGACCAACTCTGGAAGCTTGTGAGTATTGGAACTAAGGGCTTCCCAGTTGGTGTTAATGGTAAAGAACCGTCTGCCAATGCAGGAGACACAGGAGACGTGGGTTCAATCCCTGGGTCAGGAAGATACCCTGGAGAAGGAAATGGCAACCCACTCCAGTATTCTTGCCTGGAGAATCCCAGGGACAGAGGAGTCTGGCAGGCTCTATAGGCTTGCAAAGATTTGGACATGGCTGAAGTGACTTAGCACATGAGAACTAATAGAGTAATATTAATAGAGTAAAAACGATAAATTTATTTTAATGCATTAAAGTACAGTTTACCTGAACATTTTACTAACTGGACATCTGAGAATTATTGACAGATAGGAGATAATGATGACTTCGCCACAGATAAAGCTGATACCAGAAAAGGGAAGTTTGGTTTTGTGGGAAGATAATAAACCTAGTCTTACATTTTGCTACTTAATGTACCATTTCCTGATTTTTGCATTTCCCTTTGTAAATTTGTTTAGGTTCGAACTTATCAATCTAACCCTCTAGGGAGAACAATGTGCAATGAATATCTGGCAGCTCCTATTCAGAGAAGTCAAAGTTGATGGATGCTGTGCTGGTGGGCTTGTCTGATCTGAGGCAAGAGGGGGCGCCATGGAAAGAAGACCAGAATAAGCTAGTTCTCCTTCCTGTGCTAATCAGAGTGAATGGACAACTGCAATGTGTTTGTTGCATTTTTTGCTAGTAGAAATAACTGAATTTGGAAAAAATTTACATGTATCTCAGGGGGGAAAAAATGGCACAAGACAGAGGCTAACTATTTTCAAGTACACAGGCTAAAACCAAAGATAGGCGTGGGCTTAATGACATCTCCATTATAAATTTTTTTATGAGATGAAAAGTTAGAGCACATGTAGGTGGTAGATTAAACATTAAGAATTAGTAGATTCAGTGCTGGATGCTATTACAGATATTTGTGTTCCTATTCATGAGCTTGTACCTTCATTACACTGCTATCTCCTTCATGGCCAGATGGGTGTGTTACTGTACAGTATTTATTGATTTGAAATTCAGAAATTGATAGGAGTATCACCTATGCCTGATTGCTTGGAGTGTTTTAATTTTTGCTCTATATTTCTAATGAATAAAGATTGATTTCAATGGCAAAAGAAAGCCTCTGCTCAGATGCTCAGCCACGTCCGACTCTTTGTGACCCCATGGACTGTATCTCACCAGGCCCCTCTGTCCGTGAGATTTTCCAGGCGAGAATACTGGAGTGGGTTGCCATTTCCTTCTCCAAGGAATCTTCCCCACCCAGGAATTGAACCTGGGTCTCCCGCGTTGCAGGCGGATTCTTTACCAACTGAACCACCTGGGGAGCCCCAAAAGAAAGCAGAGTAAGGATTTAATATTTCCTGTAATTAAATAGTACTTGAGCAATAAAGGACTTAAGTAAATGCCCTCTTTTCACTGGCCAGTGGTAGGACAATGATAACGTTTAGTACTCATCAAGAATACCAACTCCTGTGGTGGTGCTTCTGTCCTATCCACTATTTTCTGCTTCTAAGCACTGTGCTAAGAACACATTTATACTGATCTTTAGAATTTTAAAGGATAAAATACTGGAGAAGGAAATGGCAACCCACTCCAGTATTCTTGCCTTGAAAAGTCCATGGACAGAGGAGCCTGGCGGGCTGCAGTCCATGGGGTCACATGACTGAGCATGTGTGCACAAGGGTGGAGGGAGATGGGTTGGTAGCAATAAAGTGGTAGAACTAAAAAAAAAAAAGGGATAAAATACCCAGACTATATTAAGTTTGGGTTTCCTGACACTAGACAAAACATTTTACACATGTATATATAAAACCATTTTTCTGAGAAGCCACATAGTACAGTAATTAAGTGAGGAGTTCTGCAATCAGACTACCGAGGTTTGAAATGCTGTGTGATTTTGGAGAAGTTGGTAAATCTTTCCACCCTCAATTTTCTCATCTCTGATATAAAAATAATTGACTTCTGTTTCCATCTTGAAAGAGTAACAGATCCAGGTCAGTGCTCCCTCTGTAAATAACTATGAAAATGGACAAAGGACACAAGGCAGGTGTTTTCCGACACTGGACATCAGGACAGACCGTGAACCTGAGAGGTGAAAACACACACAGTGAACCCAGGGGCACATTCTAAAAGGGGCGCATGCAAAAGATTTGATTCAACTTACTCAGTAAGGAGGGACTGGTAAGATGCCCTGCCCAGTTCAAACAGCATTTGTAGAGCTAGGGTGTGTCTTTATGGGAGAATGAGATTGGTGGGTGAGATACAAAGCTGTTTAAAGCATAACAGGGGCTGTCTGTTCCACTAGACAGAAATCTGCACTTTTATCAGGAAAAAAAGTCTACAAGTTAACATGCATCATCACTAAGTCTGGAACCTTACATCTAGAATAAGTAACAAGGGTCTTTCCTGGTGGTGCAGTGGTTAAAAATCTATATGCCAGTGCAGGGAATATGAGCTTGATCCCTGATTTAAGAACTAAGATGCCACATGCCGAGGGGCAACTAAGTCCCTGTGTGCCGCAACTACTGAAGCCCAAGTGCCCCAGAGCCTGTGCTCCACAAGAGAAGCCGCAGCAATGAGAAGCCTACACACAGCACCTAGGGAGGAGCCCCTGCTGGCCCCACTAGAGAAAGCCTGCGCAGCAACAGAGACCTCGTGCAGCCAGGAAAGAGAGAATAAATAGCAAGTTGAAGGACATTATCCTGGCTAATCCTGCAGCAGCCTTCACTCCCATGTCACTGAAAGGACATGCCACTCACTTTTTTTTTTTTTTTTGTCTTATATCCAAGTATTAGATAATTTATCTTAATTTCTATTTCCTCATTTGGAAAAGGAGGCATATTCATTTATAATTCTCTGAATCCTGTTGTCATGCCTGCAAAGTAATTCTAAATGGAAATTTTGTTATCAGATAAGGGGATCTGCAGAGCAGAGTTTTAGAAAGCTTTTAGAAGGATTATCTCCTGGACTGAAACACTGAAGAATAGTATTAGAACGTAGCTACACCTATGTATTTATCCTTAATTTGGATGATACTAAAATATATAACTTCATGCTACTTAATACTAATAGTCAAATTACCAAGATTTATATTTCCTGGGATTTAGTTACTGTGTCAAATGTTTTACATGGATTATTTCAATTAATGCTCACCTCAACCCTCTGTGGAAAATTCTTAAAGAGATGGGAATATCAGACCACAGTATCTGCCTCCTGAGAAACCTGTATGCAGGTCGAGAAGCAACCTTAATGGTTGCTTGGGACATGGGAAAAAAAAAAAAGCTGGACATGGAACAACAGACTGGTTGTCAAAACTGAGAAAGGGGTACATCAAGGCTGCATATGGTCACCCTGCTTATTTAACTTATATGCAGAGTACATCATGCAAAATGCTGGGCTGAATGAATCACGAGCTGGAATCAAGATTCCTGGGAGAAATATCAACAACCTCAGATACGCAGATGACACCACCCTAATGGCATAAGGCAAAGAGGAACTAAAGAGCCTCTTGATGAAGGTGAAAGAGGAGAGTGAAAAAGCTGGCTTAAAACTCAAAGTTCAAAAAATTAAGATCATGGCATCTGGTCTCATCACTTCATGGCAAATAGATGGGGAAACAATGGAAACAGTGACAGATTTTATTATTTTGGGCTCAAAAATCTCTACGGACAGTGATGGCAGCCATGAAATTAAAAGATACCTGCTCCTTGGAAGAAAAGGTATGACAAACCTAGACAGTGTATTAAAAAACAGAGGCATCACTTTGCTGTCAAAGGTCCATAAAGTCACAGCTATGATACACAGGTGCATGTACATATGGTACATGACTACACAGCCAGTAATCATGTATAGATGTGAGAGTTGGACCATAAAGAAGGCTGAGTCCTGAAGAACTGATGCTTTTGAACTGTGGTGCTGGAGAAGACTCTTGAGAGTCCCTTGGACAGTAAGGAGATCAAACCAGTCCATCCTAAAGGAAATCAACCCTGAATATTCATTGGAAGGACTCATGCTGAAGCTCCAACCCTTTGGCCACCTGATGTGAAGAGCCGACTGATTGGAAAAGACCTTGATGTTGGGAAAGATAGAAGTCAGGAGAAGAAGGGGATAACAAAGGATGAGATGGCTGGATGGCATCACTGACTCAATGGACATGAATTTGAGCAAACTCCGGGGGATAGTGAAGGACAGGGAAGCCTGGTGTGCTGCTGTCCACAGGGTCTCAAAGAGTCAGACACAACTTAGCAACTGAACAACAACTCTCGGAAGCAGGTACTCTGATTTTCCTGTTTTACACTTGAATAAAAATAAAACTTTGGTAAGAATATCTGTTTAAAGCCATCAGTCTGGGAAGAACTGAACTTTCTGACTCCAAATCCAGTGTTTTTCCTAGGACCTCGAATATTTGGTCAGTCTCAGTCACTGTTCCGCAGCATCCTTGATTCCAATGTTCTTTGCATTACACCGACTCTTCGAGGCTCAATTTCCCCATCAGCAAAGTACACATTAAAGTCTGGCCCAAAGATAGGAGCCAAGTTTATTTATAGCATCGTCTGATTCTCTGCAGCACTTCCTCTTCTTCGAATCTGCACTGTGCTGTCTGATGATTGGCCTTTTTCCTTAAATGATACTGAGCACTTTGGTTGCTATTGAACAGTTTAGATCAGCACTGTCCCCCAAAAAAGCCATATTACAAATCACGTATGTAAATGTAAATGTAAATGTTCCCACGTATATATAAAATATTATTATTTCAACTGGGGTTAAATAAAAATATTAAAGTTAATTTCACCTGTTTATTTTCTTTAGTAATGTGTCTACTAGAACATTTACATATGTGATTTGTAATATGGGTTTTTTTGGGGGGGGACAATGCTGCTGATCTAAGCTGTTACATGTTTATATGCTAAGTTGCTGAAATCTGCCCTGTAATTTACATGTACAGCACATGTCTGTTCAAACTAACCACATTTCAAGAACTCAGCAGTCCCATGTAACAAGCGACTGGACTACAGGGCACCTAAGGCTCGCCCCTCACACGGAAATGCCGGGCCCCTGAAGGCAGACCTCCTATGCTCCGCTCCTGGGTGCTGTGCTAAGCCGTTCAGTCATGTTCCATTCTGGGCGACCCCCTGGACTGCAACCCACCAGGCGCTTCTGTCCTGGGATTTTCCAGGCAGGAATACTGGAGTGGGTTGCCATGCCCTCCTCCAGGGGATCTTCCCAACCCAGTAGTTGAACCTGCATCTCTTAAGTCTACCCCTAGCGCCACCGGACTTCCCTTTATTCAGCCTTCACTACTTCCAAAGGAGTTTGTGCAACTGCTCTTACGGACCTTCCTGTGTTCTTTAGGACTCCAAATAACACTTAATTGCAGACAGGTGCTTCTATTATCACAGAGAAAATTGAAGTCCTAGAAGGACTCTTTCCCACCACAGTATACTGCTCTAGGAAAGCGTTTAGTTGTAGTGTTAATGAGGTGTCTTAGAATCAACATGTTAAGCAATCACGCTTTGAAATACATGGATGGCTCCAATTACTTACATTTCTTGCACCACCTCAAACTTTATACTTTCGCCTAGTCACTCTTCCTTTGCTCATGTCTCAGAGGAATCTGGTTAAATATTCTAATTGCAATATTGACTCTGCATCCTACTCTTCCTTCGTGGACCTTGTGGCATCAGTAACTCCATTTCCCTTCCGAATCATCAATTCTTCTTTCTCCCATTAGCTGGGTTAGTTAGTTCTCTTCTGACTCAATAAAACAGTGCCTTGTGTTAGTCAGGGTTCTCCACAAAAACTGAATTAACAACAGGAGATAGATGATACACATACATTCTATAAGAAAGGATAATATATTCTTCTTAATTACATGTAAGACATTCACAAAAAATTTCTAAACCACAAGAAAAAAACAACCAAAACCCTACAACAAACATGCAATAAATTTGGGTGGGGTGGAGTAAGGAGCGTAGATTTATTAAGAAATTGGCTCATTGGACTGTAGAGACTTCCTGAATGCAAAATTTGATGGGGTTGGGCCAGCAGCCTTGGTGACTCAAGGAAGAATTGCATTTTGAGTCTAAAGGCAGTGTGCTGGCAGAATTCTTTCTTTCTTGGAGAAGTCAGACCTTGCTTTGTTAAGGGCTTTAACTGATTGAATGAGACCCACCCACATCACAGAGCATCATCTGCTTGACTCAAAGTCTACAGATTTAAATGTTAATCTCTTCCAAAAAGTATCAATACCTTCACAGAAAGGCTCAGAATCATGTTTGACCAAATAGCTAGATACCATGGCTCAGCCAAGTTGACACATAAGAATTAACCATTACATCCCCTTTAATTTCTATCTCATCTCTTCCTTTCATTGGGAACTCCAGCTCACAGGTTATAATCACTGTTATTTCCTTACTTTATTCTTTCATCTTAATAACAGTTTAATCCTACCATTCTCACAGGTTTCCTCAGGGTCACTCACTGAGCTTCTTACTGCAATATACAATGGTCATTCTAGAACTGTTTCAGAAAGTCTATTCCACAGCTTAGGTTTAACAGATTTTATACTACTATTACTACTAATAATAAAACTTTTTAAAAGATTCCACATATAAATACATCTGGTAAACTTTGGGTTAAACAAACTTACTTATTTACCAGGTCCTTTAAAAAATATCACAGCTGGGAGAATTTTCCAAATTTATTTTGGTGTCAGAGTCCTTTAAACACCCTGTCAGATTAGCTGAGAGGAACAGACACTTTGAAAAACACTATCTTACCTCATTCTCTAAGTTTTTATAACTCTTATTAGCTCATAACACAGTTTTGACACAGTAAATGCACATTTTGATTTCATTTTTTCCCTAGCCTTACTCCTAAGACCTAGTCTTACTCCTTCTTGGTATCTGTATAGTGTGTTATATCTTTTTACACGTCAAGCTTCTAGAATTGCTGCTGTACACACAGCGTGTGTTCATATTGGTGAGTATTTATTACCTTGTTGTTGATAACTTAGAATGTAGCAACTACCCTTTTTTCCAAAAATTTATTTAATTTTTAGTTGAAGGATAATTGCTTTCCACAATTGCGTTGTTTTCTGTCAAACCTCAACATGAGTCAGCCACAGACAGCAGCTGCCTTTTACCAGAGGAACTGTACCACACTGGTCACTTAAGGGAGACACGCAGCATGTGGGCCACCCCAAAGGGGCCTCCTCCAACCCACTGACCCCATCACTGTTTACTTCACCCATTCACAAACGATACCCCATCTTAGGTGGAAGATATCAGCTACCTTCTGCTTTGTGCTCTTGGGGTCAGCATGCTCAGAGTGGAATCAGGCAAGGTGGAGCTCATGCCAGAATGACCAAGCCGAGAACAATAAGCTAGGGGCCCCGGAGGGAGCAAAAACATTGGGGTTTATTAATAAAACCACAGACAAGCCTGCCATACAGACCTCTGGCAGAATTTTAGAGAAAACAGCAAACAAACCAGCCTAAAGAGAGAAAATGGCAAGAAGCAAAATGTGTACTAAAAAGGGGGAAATAATTTCAGACAGAGCAAATTTTAAGAAATAATAAACCAACATGAACGATTTTACAGCAATAGCTTTTTCCAAGGAAAGGTTAAATCTTGAGTCTGAATTTGGAGGTAAAAACCCCCCTGCTGCAATCCGTCCTTGGTCAGAGGCATCACTACAGCTACGCCCGCTGGGTGATATGCTAGGAAAGACTGAGGGCAGGAGAAGGGGATGACAGAGGATGAGACGGCTGGATGGCATCATCGACTCAATGAAGATGAGTTTGAGCAAGCTCTGGGAGACGGCAAAGGACAGGGAAGCCTGGCGTGCTGCAGTCCACGGTATTGCAAAGAGCCGGATCTGACTGAGCCACTGAACAGGAGCAATGCCCTCAGGGTGATACTGGATGATGTGCATGGAGAGAATCTGAACTACATTTATGGTTTACTTTCGGGCAATATTAGGCATCTGACATGTGGGGAAATATTGTTGAGAACTTTGCTCAATAGAAAGCCATTAGCAAGGCCCCGATGCCCAAAGGAAAGCTTGTTAAAGCTGTTTCCCTTGGCGGCTAGTAACTTGTAATCGTCAGTATGTGGGTTACTTGGTCCTGCTGGGTCCCAGTGTGTAAGCTTCTTTCTGATCAAAGTTACGTCCCTGGGTAAGCTGTGTTTAAACACTTTAATCTCTGTCTTCATGAAGTTCTATCATCCTGGTCCAAGAGACTGAATTGGCAGTCTCTAAGATGAGTTTGAGTAAGCTCCGGGAGTTGGTGATGGACAGGGAGGCCTGGCGTGCTGCGATTCATGGGGTCGCAAAGAGTCGGCCACGATTGAGCGACTGAACTGAACTGAACTTCCTTATTTTTTTTAAACACAAGAATATAATTTTAAAAAACCTTTTCTTTGAAGCAATAAAACATTCATAGGAAGTTGCAAAGATGATAGAGAGAGGCCCCCTGTACCTTTAACTCAGTGTCTCTCAATGATTACATCTTACATAAATATAAAAGATTATCAGAACAAGGAAATTAATAATGGTACAACATGTATATACAGCTCATCCATGCAATTTTTAAATTTAAAGTATAAGCAGCATAAAATTGACCACTTTAACCATGTTTAGGTGTGCAGCTGAGTAGCGCTAAACACATTCTCACTGTGGTGCAGCCAATCTCGACAGCTCTTTCACCTTGCAAAACTGAAATTTTGTACCCACTAAACACTAACTCCCCATTCTTCTCTCCCCCAGTCTCTGGGAACCACTCTGTACTTTCTATTAACTGTATAGATGACTGATGTCAGTAGAATTACAATATTTGTCTTTTTGTGACTGTTTCAAATCACTTAGCACAATGTCCCCAAAGTTCATCCAATGCTCTATCATGTATCAGAATTTATTTCCTTTTTAAGACCATAATGTTCCATTGTATGTAGATACCTCATTTTACTTATCTATTTGTCTCCTGAAGGATACTTGGGTTGCTTCCACCTTTTGGCTATTGTGAATAATGCTGCTATTGAATACCCATATTCATGGGTGTACAAATATCTTTGAGATCCTGATTTCAGTTATTTTGGGTATTGTTAGGGGCTGAGTTGTGCCCCCCTCAAATTCATATGCTGAAGTCCTAACCCCTAGATACCAGAATGTGGTAACATTTTGAAGATAAGTCCTTTTAAGAAGTAATTAAATTAAAATGACCTTTTGGAGTGAACTCTAATCCAATATGGCTGGTTTCCTTATAAAAAGGAAATTTTGACTGAGAGATTTTCTGAAGTATATATTTTTTAGTATGGTCTATTTTTCATTTTTTTCTTAAATTGCCTACAGTATTCTTTAAGTTGCAGTTTACAGTAAATATATTTATGATTGTTTACCTCTTCAGTTGCTTCTTCCTCATAGACCACAGTATTTTTAAAGTACTATTCTCCACAAATGCTGAGGTACTTGTTAAATTTGGGGCAAATTCTAAATGGAAGATATTCTAAAATCTAACACTTTTTTGTGAAATGTGTAAAACTTCAGCCCAAATATTTTCAAAGGTACTGTCTGTTTGTCATAAAAGTGCCTTATGCAACAAAAAGATTTTATAAGACAAAATGTGTCTAATAAATGGTCTCTATAATTATTTTAAATATTTTACCAAATTTAAATACTGTAAAACCATTGATTGTTCTTGTTCATTCCATTCAAATAAAAAATATAAATTTATCCAGTTAAAAAATATTAATAGGAGTGCCATCAAAAGGCTCCTCTTATAAGTCTAGATTTCCAAAAGCTCAGAGAATTTAAAGATTACATCTACATTGTGTGAGCTCTCAGCATTCAATCTGGTCAGTTCCTTCCTTGTGCTTGGAGGGATAAAATTCATTGTCTTCCTGTTTGGAAATTTTGTTTTCAATAATTGGAATTCACTAAAAACTTCAAAAGCTGAAGTTTTTGGCACTTTCTACTTATTGAATATTTAAATTAACAATTTCCAATTAACTTTGAGCAAAGTGAAACCAAAATTTAGAGAACTTGTTACAAAAAACTTTGATACCGTTGCAGGATACTTAGAATGATTTACAAAGTAGTACTTCAAAATACTACTCAAACATTTTAAAATTCAATTGATGCTAGTGAAAATAGCATATAACCATCTGAAAACTGTGAATTTTTTATTCAATATCAGTTTTGTTACAAAAATTTTGTAATTTCAGTATTTTGAGTATATAAAAATATTTGTTAAATTTGATAAATTGGTAAGACAAATCTTATTGGTAAGATTTGTCAGCTTGTTTGAACACAGTTATAAATTAGATTGTACAACAGCCAATTCTTTGCATATTTCTATTCTGGAGGTTTCATAATTTATTAAGAACTTTGTTTTTATCACAGTACTGTGCCCACCAATATTTTCATTTTCATAGCAAAGTTGAATTTTTAAACTGAATTTATAATATTATGCACAAAAATGGGGTCAGATACTATAACTGATTCACTTTGCCATACAGCAAAAATGCAACTTGTATATGACCTACACTGCTGTAAAAATTAGTTTAAAAAAACCCCAAGTATATTCATAGATATAGAAAACAAATTTATGGTTACCAAAGAGGAAACATCAGGGGCAGAGATAAACTAGGAGATTGGGATTAACATATCCAAACTGGTGTAAATAAAATAGATAAACAACAAGGACTAGTGGATAGCAGAGGGATAGCAAGAGGATAGCAGAGAGAACAAGCTAGCAGAGGGAACTATATTCAGTATCTTGTAATAACCTATAATGGAAAAGAATCTGAAAAACAGAGATAGATGTATAACTGATTAAATTTGCTGCATACTGAATCACTGTAAATCAACTATACTTCAGTTTTTAAAAATTGACATTATTTTAATTATCTGCAAAATCCTCTTGCTGATAGAGCCAACACATTGACAGCTATGGCCACATGCTAGTGTGCAGGGAAGATATCTGGACTCAATACAAGTCAAAGTACTTTAGAAGTAGATGCACACGCCCTGAATAAAGTCATGCTTCTCAGAGGGATGTGAAAATGTACCTCCTACTATGTGTATTAAATCATGTTCAGGCATGACATTCCTAAAATAACAATTAGCTTTTCAAGTGTATGCTGCCTTTTCAGCGGATTAGAATCATCTGACATTTTTGGTTTTCATATTCTGATTTCCATGTTGAGAGACTGAATGGACAAACAGGCAACGGCCATACCATTTATGACAACAGAACTCTCGTCCACAACCTCTGCAGCCATTGGCCCAAAATTGTCAGGACTTAGTCAATGGCTGCCAACTTGCCTATTTTTGCCTTGGTTTCCAACTCAGACCAACCAGAGAAAGCCAAATACACTTTCCAAGTTAAGCATGTGAGACACAGTACTTCTAGTTAGCCTGCCTCCATCTTCCCCACGTCAACAGTTTCCAATCCAAGCATTTCAGAAAATTTTTTCCACTATAGAACATTCCCACTCCCCCATCTGTCTTTGAATTTCTGCCAAAGCCAAGTGATGGTGGCTCCTTTGCTATAGCAAGCTCTGAATAAACAGCCTGTGTGCTCATGTTGATGGCCTTCCCTCATCTTCACAGTGTGGTCACTGATTTCATGGTGGATAATATTACGGATGGTGGATGATAAATGGTTGATAACATTTTGCGTGTTACGTATTTTTCATCAACTTTCCTGAGAAACAGAAATTTGGTACTTAACTTTCAGTCCTAGTTACTGCTTTACAAATTCTTTTCTATCAAGCTTTGAATTCTGTGAGTGATTGTGCACCTAATGGTAAAATTTTCTTTCTGGTATGGAATAGTACCTCCTAATTTCTCTAAACATTGATAAGTAGTCACAACAAAACCTGAAGAATCTGTCTCTTTATGTAACATTCCTGAAAATTCCTATTCATGTTTTGACTCCTCATGAAGGAAAGACAATCACTTGGAATAAAGAGCTCTCAATGAGAAATGCATTAGTACAATTGCTCTGAGCAGTAACATAGAGTGGTAAAAGTAGTGTGCATGACAAAATGTACAGCTCTACATTCTCTGATATCATTTAGAAATGCTTTTTGAAGTCTCTCAGCTTGCTTGGATTTTTCCCAAAGGAAAATGTGCAAAGGAAAAAAAAAAAAACCCATTATCTTTTAAACATCAGCATTTTTATTTGTTTCATGAACAGGTCATCAAAATAAAACCAGTTTGCACTGGCCAAAGTGTTCAGATTTCTACTCTTGATGGTAGGGAACACAGAGCCTTTGACTGTGTGGATCACAACTGCAGAAAATTCTTAAAGAGATGGGAATACCAGACCATCTTAACTGTCTCCTGAGAAACACATATGTGGGTCAAGAAGAAACAGAACTGGACATGAAACAACTGACTGGTTCAAAACTGGCAAAGGAGTAGTACAAGGCTGTTTATTGTCACCCTGCTTATTTAACTTCTATGCAGAGTACATCATGCAAAATGCCGGGCTGGATGAAGCACAAGCTGGAATCAAGATTGCCAGGAGAAATATGCAGATAATGCCACTTTAATGGCAGAAAGTAAAGAGGAAGTAAAGAACCTCTTGATGAAGGTGAAAGAGGACAGTGAAAAATCTGGCTTAAAACTCAACATTCCAAAAATGAAGATCATGGCATCTGGTCCTATCACTTCATGGCAAATATATGGGGAGAAAGTGGTAACAATGACAGATTTTATTTCCTTGGGCTTCAAAATCACTGTGGACGGTGACTGCAGCCATAAAATTAAGATTTTTGTTCCTTGAAAGAGAAGCTATGACCAACCTAGACAGTATACTAAAAAGCAGAGACATCACTTTGCCCACAAAGATTTGTATAGTCAAAGCTATGACTTTTCCAGTAGTCATGTATGGATATGTGTTGGACTGAAAGATTGTTGCTGAACCATGAAAGACACTGGGATTCTTGGCCTCTGGAGAAGAATTCAGTCTGGGGCCAGTGATAAGGCTTGATCGCTCAGAGCTTTTGTGTAATAAAGTTTTATTAAATTATAAAAGAGATGGAGAAAGTTTCTGACACAGACATCAGAAGGGGACAGAAAGAGTCCCCCCTGCTAGTCTTTAGCCAGATGTTATATAGCTACTAGCAAGCTGTTAATTATAGAAAGGAGATGTCTCAAAACTCAGAGTGGCACCTGACCTACAACGTGCATTTTGAGATAATACTGGCACCAGTGAGTCATTCCAGGCCATAAGACAATTGACATGAATATTGAAGAGAGGCCGGTTTCCAAGTAAATATATAGTTTCATTAACATAGATTAGGAGAACAATGTATGAGTAAAACCTACTGGTTTGTTGAGCCCTTATCAGTTCTGAGTCTTAAGTGGAGCCGACTTGAAGAAAAAGAGAGTCTAGGGTAAATACATAGTTCATTAACATGGCTTAAGACAAACATTTCCATAAGAAAAAGGCAGTGGTTAGCTCAAGGTTTCAGAAAAGTTAAGTTCAGGTAGAACCAGGTGTCTTCACAGCAACACAGAATTTTAAGAGAAACCTCTTTTTAAATTCGTATAGAGAAGGAGAAAAATTTTTAACACTTGTTTCCTCCTGCCGCTTAAGACAGAGATAAAAAATGTCTGACATGTGCAGCCTATTTCCTCCTTTTGGAGAACCCTGGCCTTCCTGCCTGTTACCCTCTCTGGACCATAAAAAGGTTGAGCGCAGAAGAATTGATGCTTTTGAAAGGTGGTGCTGGAGAAGACTTGAGAGTCCCATGTATATAGCAAGGAGATCAAACCAGTCATTCCTAAAGGAAATCAACCCTTAATACTCATTGGAAGGGCTGATGCTGAAGCTGAAGCTCCAATACTTTGGCCACCTGATGTGAAAAGCCAACTTATTGGAAAAGACCCTGATGCTGGGAAAGATTGAGGGTAGGAGGAGAAGAGGGTGACAGAGGATGAGATGGTTGGATGGCCACCCCTGACTTAATGCACATGAGTCTGAGCAAACTCCAGGAGATAGTGAAGGACAAGGAATGTGCTGCAGTTTATGAGATCAAAGAGAGTCAGAAATGCCTTAGCGACTGAACAACAGCTTGTTAAGGCACCAATAGGAAACTAATACAAGAGACTTCCTTGGTGGTTCAATGGCTAAGACCGTCCACCTAACGCAGGGGCCTTGGGTTCGATCCCTCCTCTGGAAACTAGATCTCACACAGTTAAGAGTCCATATGAGACTGCATGCTGCAATGAAAGCCAAAGATCACACGTGCCACAACTAAGACTGATGAAGCCAAATAAACAATTTTTTAAAAAAGAAACTGATAGAGGTATAGACCCAGGTTTTCAGTATAACTGTAATTTATACAAGGGGAATCAGGTGTAACTAAAAGCGCTAGCATCATCCATGAGTTAGCAGTTTTGCAAATTTACCCCACTGACTAGAAAAAATAAAAGTTTTGCCTTGTGGTTCCTCAAATCTAATGTCAGATGGCACTTTGGAGACAGGCTTTTCCAGATCTGTCAGATTTGAAGTGCAAATAAAATAGCTGCACGGATATGTTGTCAGGATTTGTCCCAGATACTAACAAATTACAGATACAACATTTATATTAATAACCTAAGGGCTTCTGTTGGGCTGCACCTCGCCAGCTTGCAAGCCCTGGACTTGCCAGGGGAGAGGAGAGAGCTGGGCTGGGGTTGGGGGAAGCTTACCTGTCTGAACCAAGGTCCTCGAACTGACACCACACTGTGTGCACAGCCGGCTAGAAGGAGATGATGCACATCCTTGCTCCCAGCGAAGGAGGCCGGCGTTACCCCTTATAGGGGACTTGACTTCTGGTTGACTCATTGATTACCAGGGAGGCTAGCAGAGGGACCCGCCTCTCACTAAGCCTTCCGTAACTATCCAGGTGGAGATGTTTTGACTTGAAGATAAGAACAATCACCAGCTGGGGCCTGGGGCAAGTATGTAGGAAATGAATACTAATCATGTGAATTGAGTGTAGGTGAAGTACTGAGCGCACCCAAGCCATCTTGAATGGCCAGATCAGACAGCTTATCACATAACACTAGATATAAGGACTTGGACCAATTCAGCTAGACTGTGGAAAAATATCTTGTTCAATGAACAAAATTTAAAAGCTCAGAATGTTTCATTAAGTATTGGTAACTATATTCGGCAAAACTGTGAGGAATTTAGAAGGTAACTTTGACCTTTTGGGACTGATACTATGAATCCGAACATTACTGACTGAAGAAGCTTTGCTGGGAATGCCATCTTCCTGTGTGGCCACCTAGGTAGGTGCCTGCATATCCAGGTACCTCCTAGAAGAAAATGTACAAAGTCTAAAAGCTAGTGCAGGGGCTTCCCTGGTGGTCCAGTGGTCAAGAATCTGCCTTGCAATGCACGGGACAGAAGCTGGAGCCGTGCTCTGGGACGATCCCACATGTCTCTGGGCAACCAAGCCCATGTGCCACATATACTGGTCTGAGCTCTGGAGCCCACAGGCCGCAACTACTGAAGCCAGCACAGCACAGAAACAAAAGCCCAGCCCAATAAAAAAAGCTAGTGCAGACCTACATGATGGCAAGCAGACCTACAGTGCTGACACAAGTGATGGTGTTTAAAGGATCCCTGAGACCCAGTCTGGGCTTCGTCACTGACGAGGGTCCTCAGCATAGGCTGCTCCCCTCCTCCTTATCATCAGCATGACATTATTTCAAGAGCCTTCATTCTGGGCTCCTGTGGCTTTGTCGGGGATTCTTTCATTACGGACAAGAGAAACCACTTCCCAGGGCTTCCTCGGCACTGCCAGCAAGTTCAGAGTTACCATTATTTTGGACCCCAAAAAGATGAAAATGAATTGACTTACATGACTATTTTGATGTGAAAAACACTTCGTTGTTTTCAAAGTATTTTAAATCTAAAAGTTTTTAACCAACCTAGAACTTAATGAGATCTTTCTCCTGCAATATGTTGCTATTTGATGGTGGATACTGAGGTGGGGCCATGGGAGGGGGCTGGACGCATATGCACAGCAGCCTTCTAGAAAACTTCCAAATGCAATTAATACAAGAAAATATGCAGATTTTGAAAACTGATAGAAGCAGATGGATTACTGCCTCAAGATGAAGGACGATGGGATGGAGAAGAGAGGGATTAGTAAGAGGCAAAGAAAATGATTAGTGATGACGGATATGTCCATTCTGTAACTGTGGTGCTGGTGTCAAGAGCATATGCATATGTCAAAATGTATCACATTGTACAGTTCAGATATGTAAAGTTTACTGTATGTCAGTTAAAATAAAATAAAGTCAATAAAACTTTTAAAGTAAGCTTGATATGACTGGAAGAAAAGTTTCTATTAACTATATTATTTCCTAAAGAAATAACTTAATGAAGATAATTAAAGGGGCAGGGATTAGCAATTAATACCTAAAATAAAAGAAGTAATCATTTTAGCATTATTTTGTCTTTAACAGTATTAAGTTGTGCTTACCCTATTAACTCAAGGCTTCCTACATGGCGCTAGAGGTAAAGAACCTGCCTGCCAACGCAGGTGACATAAGAGATGCAGGTTTGATCCCTGGGTCAGCAGGATACCCTGGAGGAGGTCATGGCAGCCCACTCCAGTATTCTTGCCTGGAGAGTCCCACAGACAGGAGCCTGGGGGGCTGCAAGTCCACGGGGTCACAAAAAGTTGGACACAACTGAAGTGACTCAACATGCACGCATGTACCTTGTTAACTAAGAGTAAGAAGAAACAGAACTCAAATAGGATTATACTTTGCTTTCTGAAAGCTCGATATTCCTCTCTCCAAAACTGCCCTAATTTATATTTACAAGGAAGAACTGAGAGAAAAAATTTTTTTGCAGGAAATAAAAGTGTTTCTTTTTAAATATTTTTTTCTTACCAGTCTGGAGATACTGAGAAAACTAATAATATGTAATAATGGGGTAATTTTTAATCCAGAAACATTTAAAAGTAGTGTTCCACAGGAGCTAAATGCAATGGTTGTAATACTGCAACTGTGCATAAATGCTGCATATTTTACAAACGCTCAATGGCATAGTGCAAAAGAACAGGCATGTGTATTCCTGCCCCTCATTATTTCAGGACCAGAGGAAAAGAGAAAATGAATCAAGTAAGATAGTTATTTTGGAAAACAAAAGGATGCATATGACTAACAGGACTTTAAGCTGGAAATTATGGGATAAATTAACCCATGAAAAATAATGACTTAGTTTTTTTAAAAGCCAATTAAAGACCAGCAAAATCTGAGAGTAAATTTACAAAAATCTGAGAGTAAATGGGTAGCAGCTTAGTGGCACCTGTAAGCTGCCTTAATCACGAGGCTTCCATTTGCTTAAGATATTGGGAATGCTGACTCATCACAGTTATTTTTAAAGAATTTATTCTTTCAATCTCACTTTGGAAGGGTTAAAACTAGTCCCCTCTTGAACAATTTGCCATTTTCTCTAATAGTGAAGACTACAACAAAGGTTTTACAATTCAGTTACAGATGTGTTCATATAATTATGTATTAAAGTAAGGTTTAGCAGAATGATTCATGCAATGTATAGTTAAAAAGGATCAATCTTACAAAAGAAATTCAATTAAAACTTAGATAATCTAATCCTAGTTTGATAAGCACTATTTCCAAATCACTGGGAAGCTTTTTGGAAAAAAAAAAAAGAAACCCAAATAGTTTAATCTTGGCTCCCATGACATTTTTTCCATCTTTCCCCCAAAAGAATATTTCTAGAGCACAAAACAGATTCATAATTGTTTAATTAGATACAGTTTATATATCCTGAACATAATGGCTGCCATAGAAATAAATATTTTGTACACAAGCTTTATTTACTGTGCCACAGTCATAATATATCAACTTGAGTCAAGTGCAAACATTTATTACACCCCCTGGTGCGTGAGGAGCTCTGCTCCCACAAATACTTCATTATCTGGATGACAGAGTACAAGATGAGACAAGATGGATAATTAAAACCCAAGGTACTAACAAAATGTACATTCGATTATGATTATAAACTCTTCTCCAGCCAGAGCCATAATCAGAACTAAGCAAAACAATTGGATCACCTTCCTCTTTAACTCTGTACACCCTAGTGCTCCTTGGGGCAGGACCTAAGGTAATGCTTAATTAGTGGAATCACTGCAAGTCCTAGGGGCCAGATTAATGAAGAGGAGCACAAGGTTTAGAGAGAAAATCAACAACCTGGCATCCTTTGTATGAGAAATTCCTTGATTTCTCTTACCAAAATACATCTGGTGGTTTTCATGTCACATATAATTGATATGTAATATTAAAATAGCTCAAATGAGGTTTGTTTTTACAACTGTCTGGAATTTAAAGTGACCCATGAAAAGTAATAACTTAATTAAAAAACCCAATAAAATAACAGCAAAATCTGAAAGTAAATTTGCACCCTTGGTAGCAGCATATGGAAGCAAAATAATTGGTTTCTGGTTGGCCTCTGCACGTGCTGGTGTGTGCCAATCACTCTTTCCTGTCTAGCCTCATCCACAGGACCATCATCAGTTATTACTGCTTTCCTTAATGACCTGCTCAAAAATATGAAGGAGCTTAGAATAAATCACAGGGGAGGTATAAAGATATATTAAGTCCTCCTCTATCCTAGGCTGCTTTGGGGGGGTGGGGAAGTGCCCCTGAAATGAAAAGGTTTATATCAAATTCTAAGAAATAAGTCAAGTTTTATCAGGAAGGATCTAATATCTAGTCTATCCTTTTGCTGTTGAAACTAGTCTCAAAAGCCCCCAAATTATGCAGATGAATACAGAGTCTTACAATTCTGCAATTATCAAATAAAAAGTGAGAACGAAATGAGGGATGGGGCCATTACACTGGTATGAATGTCTGAAGGGAATATTTGTGAATCAGGTACTACAGAAGCATTATCTAAAACTTGATCCCTTGAACTGGAATCCTAATCCGTATATCTGAATCTCAAAAGAGTTACAAAGAATGTGATGATTTTAACTAATTTGACACTCTTCTCATTCTCATCTTGAAATCCTAGTCAGAGTTTCCGGTTAGCTCTGACCAACATTCACCTACCTGATTTGTACCTTTAACTTATTAGGTAGTAAAGGTCCATCCTACTAGTTGGTCTCTTTCTCAAAGCCCACTGCGCATTATAGCAGTTGCCTCCCTCCTGGGTCATGGGTCCCCGTCCAGCCGCCTGATTGATATCATTGGTTACCTGGTGTCTTACCTTCCTACTTGTAGTATCTTCTTATTTGCAGTACCTTTATTTTGCAGAGTTCATTCCTTATCTTTAGGCTAAAATTCGGAGACTCTTCAGGGACATGCTAGTAAATACAGACAAGAACCACTGTAAATAGTATCTAAAATTTTACCAATTAAGGGAGAACAGACTTCCTTGAGGAAGCCAACGAAATTCTAATTAAAATTTAACCGAAATTAAAGGCATGTATCTCAGGATGCATATAAAAGGACGTCAAAATGAATAAGCATAAAAAGAATCAATAATAAGGACCATATTACTGCCACCGGGGAAGCCAACAAAGACTTAAAATAGGAATTAAAGGCATTGAGAAACTGAGGGAGGGTTCTGCTTACATGCTCAGAGCTGGGAGTTTGCTTGATAATGAGACTGCATTCTGAACCACTGCACACTGTACATAAAAGGTATAGACTCAGATAAGAGGAGGAATGAGTTTCAGATAATTAAAACCTGCTCCACCTAGTGGAGGCTTCGGAGTTTTTCCTTAAGCTGTCAGCAGTCTTGGTTTGATAGTGAAATAGCCATAATTAGGAATTCTTTGAGGAAAAGAAACAAAACTAAAATCAACACTTCATAATAAAAAAATCAGTAACTTTGTCATCAGAGCTTAAAATGACACATAAAATCTGATGATGAGTCTAAGAATAAAGATTCAACAGAATAAAATACATGTGATTTTATAATTCGCTAGGAAAATCTCCAAAGAGATTTTTTAAAAAAATATATAAGCATTTACATAAATATCTATGTGCAGGAACTCAGAAATACCGATGCAAGGTCCTACAAAACTTCTTCGTTTTTTTCAAACAAATTCTGAAATATGCAAAACACATTTCTGCCCCTCATCTCCCTCCTTTTCTGTCGGGATGGATAAATTCCTTAGCTTAAATTTTATATTTCTGCCAATAGCAAGGTAAATGTTTAATCTGTGGCTACGTATCATACAGAAACACTTGATGAAAATATGATATGTGGTTTTGCATAGAACTCATTTAAACAATGCAAATAAGCTACTAGTGTTCTTGCTTCCTTTCCCAGTGGAATTCCAACAGTGTCAATGGGTCAGACACAGGATAGATGTGGGCTGCACCGTGCTTCACTCAAAAATAGTTAGACTTACAGTACTCCGAAGCCCACAGAGAAATTCTATACGCTTTCTGCTTTTTCCTTCCGAAGTTTTAACACTGATGCCAAGTGTTCAAATCAAATATGGATATTGCCAAATAATAGGGCACACTGGGAGCTTAGGTGGAAGAGGGATGGTTTATTAACTGTACGCAGGACAGGAAACTGACGAGCAACGTGAATACAGAGATCTACTTAGCACACCTTTTCCTTCTTGCCCTACAGACATACGATCTAGTAACCAATATATCAAAGTAAAGCACGTGTTGTTTACTTTTTTCAAGCTATGTGAGTTAGTCTCATAATTCTTCTGATCCCATAAAGTGAATCATGCCATGATTCAAAAGATCTGTCCTTCACATAAACCTAGGAGTGCACATTTAAAAAAATGATTTATTGTACATCTTTGCATTTCTTAAGGCATGAACAATGGCGTACAGATGGAACAGGTTCTGAGAAGCATCACATCTCTTTTGAAAAGGCCAGCACAGGTACACCACATCAAACAGACAAGCTCCAAGTCTGAGCTGACCAACTGCCATGGCCCTGGAGCTCCTGCAAGGAGGGGATGGCGCTTCTGGAAAAGGACCAGATGCATGGTTCATGTGTCATGTTGCTTTAAACTCTCTGGATCAGCTTTTTAAGCACCAGTTACGGTTTGTTTCTCTTTACAGACTCTTCAGACTTTGGATTTTATATTCTGCTCCTTTTATTCTGCTTTTTGAGGAGGGTGTGGATGTTTTTTAAGGAATATGGTTGCAGCAAAACAGAAAGGATCCGAAAGTGGTTAGAGGCCTTGTCTAATGCACTTCTGAAAGTTCATTATAAAGATGAATAGAAAAGCAAATGGTCGGTTTTCAGTAGACCCAGAAACCACGCGGAGCTCTAAGAAACATAATTGTGCATAGTTATTTATTCATTCAGAGCGTGATATGTCGGCTAGCTCTACGTTTCCAGTTTACCAGAGAACAGGGCTATCTACTTTGCTAAACCCAGGGTCCTTTCGCAGCTCCCAGTAGGTGTCGTTAGAAACCCAGGCTTCTCTTTGATTGGCATCAATCACTTTTCTGTGAAAATACACAAATCAACATTAGACGTAAGTCTCATTCAGGTGACCTGATAATTGGACCCCCTTTTGTAGATAAGGTGTGTATTAGAATCAGTACTTTGTAAGCCAGTGAACATTCTATTTGTTGGCTGATGATTTGACTATTTTTGATCAGAAATAAACTCATTTTTGTTGTGAAATGGAAGTGGGCAGGGTCCTAGAGAGAGGGGCTAAGAGCGGGGATAAGTCACCTCAAGGCAGGACTAGAAATTGAAGTGGCCCAAACAAAGCATGTACAAACACTGTAACCAGACCCCAGACCCACAGGGATTTTCTCTGCTTCACTGACGGGGAAGGGATCAGCCTCAGTAGCTGAAGGAGCCTCCGCAGGGTCCAGGCCCAGGGAAGGCACCTTCAACATCTAAACAGCAGGACTGCAGTTCCGCTCCAGGACAGCCAGGACAGGGCAGCTAAAAGGGGTATGAGGTTATTCTGAGCTGATGTGTCCTGATTCTAAAGGGCGGCAGATGGGTCTGGAAACCACAGCTTAGTCTGTGTGATGTGTATATAATCCCTCAAATAATCCTGTAAATCACCATGATCAGACCACAGAAGGGTCAAATCTGAATGGACACAAAGTTCTATATGACAGAGGGTGTTAGTGTTAGTCACTCAGCCATGTCCGACTCTTCGTGACCCCATGGACTGTAGCCTGCCAGGCTCCTCTGTCCATGGGATTTCTCCAGGCAAGAGTACTGGAGTGGGTTGCCATTTCCTTCTCCAGGGGATCTGCCCAAGCCAGGGATCGAACCGGGTCTCTGACATTGCAGGCAGATTGTTTACTGTCTGAGCGAACCAGGGGAGCCCCTCCATATGAAAGAAGTAAAATAAAATACTAATGAAGCTAGAATGACCCTGTGGGCAATAAGGTCCCAGCTTATCTCTGGGTGAGGGAGTGGGAACAAGTTTCTACCATTCAAAAGGATGTAGCTGGAGGATAAGGAGCCTTTTGGGCAGGACCCTCACTCTTTATTGCTGCCCATGAAAAGAAAAGAGCTGTCAAGCAGAATTTATTTCTATGTTTACAAACTTCATGAGACCAAAAAATCTGATTCAGTATTCTCACTGCCAAATACCAGTGACCAAAATCAGTTTAATTTTCTACCTCAAAGTGCCCTGGACATGAAACTATCCCTCATTTTCTTTTTACCCTAAGTTTTTCACTGCTTGTGGCAACCATTTGCAAAACATGAACTTGCGGGAATAAACTGACTTACTTAAAAAATTTTGGTATATGTTCAAGGTTGTTTTCTTCCATGTATCGTCTTCGAGATCTCTGGAGTTCCTCTACTCTTTGCTTCTCTGCTGCTGCAGCTTCTAAATTTCCTTCTTCCAAAAATCTAAACAGAAAGCAGTTTATCTTTTAATATATTATCTTCTTTTCTGAGAAAAAAATCATGCCGTTTGCATAAACTTAAATTCTGGTTGCTATGAACAATAACACAATGAATAGTAACACTCTGATAATGTCCCCTTGCCCCTGCCACAGTCTCTGTCTGCCATCAGCTAATGTATTTTCTGTGTGTGTGAAAGTGTGAAAGTCACTCAGTTGTGTCAGACTCTTTGTGACCCCATGGACTGAAGTCCACCAGGCTCCTCTGTCCATGGAATTCTCCAGGCAAGAATACTGGAGTGGGCTGCCATTCCCTTCTCCCAGGGATCTTCCCAACACAGGTATATTGAACCTGGGTCTTCTGCATTGCAGGCAGAAGTGAAAGGAAAGTGGTCAGCTTCTCTGTGCCGTCTAGGGTTCCAAAACTTGAGATTTTTCAGGACGACTGGAGAGTCTGAGGTTAGAACATCATGAAGTCCCTGGCTCTGCCCCTTTTCTATGTTATAATGAAGCACTTGTGAAGGGCTGCTGCACAGAGGATGTGACCTGGCTGTTCTCCAGCTACATTTGGAACAGATTGAGAGGGAGGAGCTCTCATCTTTTATTGGAAAGAGTAAAACTGATGAAAAAAGAAAAGGTAACAGTTGGGGGAAATTGCAAAAGGCCACAGAAAGGAAGTAAGTAGTAAATGAAATTCAGAAAGGGAATATTGAAATAGAATTGAGAAAGCAGACCCAATGGTGATTTGCAAATATTTAAATTTCAAAATGAGAGCAAAGAACAGGGATACAATATGATACACACTGTACAGGAAGCTTATGGATAAGTTTGAATGTCAAACAGTGATACTGCATGTTCTAGAGAAAGAGGGGGGAATATAAGAAAACTGAATACGAGAACATCCATACTGGGGACATTTTGGCAGAAGACAGACAAAGCCACAAAGACACTGGAAACAGAAAATCTTGGATGGAATCTGTATGACATAGAATTTCTGTAAAGAGTAAAATTAATTCTGTAGGAATAGACAACATGAGTATTGCAATATGTAAGAATAATTTTTTAAAAATCAGAAGGTATTAAAGATACTGTATATTGAGTATATCTCACACTCTAGGGGATCGAAAACATGCTGGGAAAACTCCAATTCTTGACTCAAAGTATTTCTACGTATGGGCTTCCCTGGTGGCTCAGTGATAAAGAATCTACCTGCCAATGCAAGAGACGTGGGTTTGATCCCTGGGTCAGGAAGATCCCCTGGAGAAGGAAATGGCAACACACTCCAGTATTCTTGTCTAGGAAATCCCATGGACAGAGAAGCCTGGAGGGCTACAGTTCCTGGGGTTGCAAAAGAGTCAGATACAACTTAGCTACTAAATGACAACAATAATGATTTCTAGGTATCCCTGTATCTTCTCCTCTTATTCTTCACTGAAATGGATAAAGGAGATCAACTGTATGATGACGGATAGAAACTAAATTTTTGGTATACATAAGTATACAGATGTATAAATATAATTTGTACACATGAAAATTACATAATATTACTATATATGCATGCATGCTAAGCTGCTTCAGTCATGTCCAACTCTTACAGACACTATGGCTCGTAGCCCACCAGGCTCCTCTGTCCATGGGATTCTCCAGGCAAGAATGCTGGAGTGGGTTGCTATGCCCTCCTCCAGGGGATCTTCCCAACCCAGAGACTGAGCTCACATCTCTTACGACCCCTACACTGGCAGGCAGGTTCTTTACCACTAGCACCATCTGGGAAGCCCATTAGTACATACATAATGTTATAATTATATAATGTAACACCAATGTTACTTGAATAAAAAAAGATGCTCCGTGTTAAAAAGTAATAGATGTATAGAAGTACAAACACTGAGGTGAGGAGTGACTGTGTATTTAGTGAAGAGTTCAACAATTTGCAGACTTTTGGTAAACTGGGGGGCTGCACTTTTTGTTAAAAATCATCTGTGTTATCTTCTGTGGGGCACTTTTGTTGAGTTAATCTTCTATTATGATCATACTCTGAATACTCTTTATCTAGGGTTAGAAGGCTCAACTATTGCTGAGTGAATAAGGGAATGAATTCACTTACTCAGTGAATAAGTAAAGGATGGTGATGAAAGTATTGATGACTTCTGCAAGCACCATGTCATGACCTACTGTTCATTTTAAACACTACCGCTCTGCTCACCTCTGATCTGGCCGGAATCGGGCATCTGTTGGAGGAAGGAGGTCTTTTAGTACAGGATCTAACTCGTTGAGCTCAATAGCAAATCTTGTGAAGCCATAGTAGAGCTCATAGTTGGTGGGCATGGAACCTGGAATGAAGCCAAGAAACCACCGTGAGAGGCAAAGAAGTGTGCAGAGCATGCAGAGGCTGACTTAACCCGATGTTTAACTAACACTCACATTAACATTAAATCTGTAGTCACAGACATTAGATTACAAAGTTTAAGCTATTTTATTTATTTATTTGGCTGTGCTGGGTCTTAGTTGCAGCATGTGACATCTTCGGTCTTCATTGCGGCATTAGAATGCTTAGTTGCAGCATGTGGGATTGAGTTCCCTGACTAGGGATTGAACCCGGGCCCCTCTATATTGGAAGCACACAGTCTTAGCCACTGGATCACAGGGAAGTCCCTAGATTACAAATTTAAAAAAAAATTAAATCGGTCTTATTTTGTAAGACGAAAAACTTTCATGTTGACTATTAGAATTGATAGATTCATATATTTACTAAAATCTAGCCTTTAAAATACAACTTTGCACATATAGTAGTCTTCACTGGCTAAACTACACCATAATTTTTCTCTCAAATATCCAACTGGGTAACTAAATGTTTAAGTGATTAACTATGAGCAGCATTAAGTATCACCAGAAACACTTACAATTTATTTCCATTTAGAAAAGAAAAAGATTCAGATCTAATGTTTACTGGCACTTTTAAACTAAATTAGAAGGTAGAACCATTGCAGGTCTGCACAGTAATGTACTTCCAAGCCTCCAGAACAGAGCCTGAAGCTTATTCACTACTCAGTACATAACTGACAAATAAATGAACTAACCACTCTGCTAGCAGGGAATTTATATACTCAGTTGAGGTCTCTAAGGAAACTAACAACTAATTTTAAAGTTAGGAATTAACTGACAAAATTCCAATAAAAATAAATATCATGTGGATACTTGTTCCATTTGTACTTGATAGTCAATTATGTGCTAGTGTGTTACCAGAGCTCTCTTGATGTCTTTTATTAAATGTCAACATGTTGTAGCTCTTTGCTGCTCAAGTAAAAAGGTCACTTATTCTGGTTAAATAATTGAATTTCTGGATTATGGATGTTTGCAGGCTTTCTTTTGTTTTACTAAAACAGAGAATAAATAAACAACATAAGTATTTAAATTTGCATATTTCAATTACTTCAATGCTTTAATAAGTAAACCTAGCTTTGGAAATGTGGGCATTACATTTAGAGAGATTTTACATGAAGCCCAATCTCTGATCACACATCATATTTGGTCTCAATTCAACAACTCCTTATTATCAAATATGGGACTTATTAAACTTATAGATTAAGTATAAATGTAACTGTAATTGCCTTAAGAATTTATGTTTATAATCTCACTGTTAAAGAAAACATAAGGTGTACCTCATGAGACAGTGGGACCCTCCCCACTTTCTGCCACTCATGGCGCTCCCTAGAGGCGGGACCCTCAAGCCAGTCTCACCTGGTCTCCAGATGCACTTCGCAGAAGGGGCCACACCACAGTACAGCCCTTCGTGCCATTTCCCAAACAGCCGGTGCACCACCTTCCCCTCCTGATCCATCACAACCCCCTGGACTTCATTCACGTTAGAATTCCAGTAATTCACCTGGAGAAAGCAAACCCTTGTTAAAACACCTGATCTGTTTAATAACACCAATCCCTATAATATTCATACGGAAAATTTCCTTAACCTTGATGTTGCTCAGGCAAGCCATTTCCAGACACCTATCTCAAAATGTTTTGCAAGGAAGGGTGGCTTTTTAAGCATTAGCTGGCTTAACTTTTAAGAAAGGGATGCCCCTACTCCATGCTAGAGTATGACAGCACATCCAGAGAAGGCTGAGTTTCTATCTTAACCGAGTATTAATCTACAGATGAGTAATTCTTCCCATCCTCCTGTCTTGCATTTTCCTTGGCTCCTGGATTTTAATGATGTTCGACTGGCAACACTCGAGAAAACAGTAAAATAATTTTCATAGTAGCTGTAAATGGCTGAATTTAACCAGGAAGACCTTGTTCTAGCTCTCTTCCAGCCATACTCCTTCTCAAGGGGTCAGAAGCCTGTGAGCACTGACCCATTTGGATCCCATGGCCTCTTTCTAGATGCGGTCCCCAATTCCTATCCAAGCTTATTCCTGTCCAATTCCTGTCTAAGCTGATTCCACAGCCTGCACAGGCCTTTCGTTGGTTCAACTACTCACAGGCAGATGACAGTGTGAATCATTAGGCCTGAGGGCTGGCCAAGGGTGGCGGTGTGAAGGGGTGTGGACAGAGTCTGGAAGTGTGGGCTGGACTGTCTGCATATACGTTCGGCTTCTTGCAGTGCGGGGCAGAGATGGGGTGGGGAGTGAGTGATGAAGGCTGTGGGCCAGACTGGCTCTCCTGAACTATGGGGTTTCCAGCTCGGCGTTCCCAAGTGTCCAACCTAGACTTGCAGATTTTATTTTTACAAAAGTACTTTTGTCAGTATAAACATATTTTATTTGACAGCTTGTGGGCTTGGTTTACATATTTTAAATATTTACACATACGGAATGGGGATGTCCATTTGTACTCTCACCCTGAGCTCTGCAAATATTAGAGGCAGGCCTAAGCTGAAGTTTCTCCTAGACTAGAAAACTAAATACACACAGTTACTGTCATGACCCAGTCAGAGCAAATACTGATTCAGGCTCTTCAGTTCTGAGCCACATAATCAATCTGTAAGAAAAAAAGGAAAAAAGAAAAATATCTGACATCTTCTCTTGTTAGGAAAGATACTGCTTTTTGTTGAACTTATATAAGATTATATATAATAGTGGCAGAGTTGGATAAGTTTATAGGGACTAGAAGCTGTCATCTCTATGTATCCTCAGAAAACACAACTGTGATATATTTAGTTCCCTAAAATAAGATCACTTGAATATGTTGTAATCAAGCAGGAATATAAATAGAATATAAACCAGGAGACTTGTTACAGGCAAGAAGTACTCTCCGGAATTTTACTTAATGAACTGACTGACTGCTTAAAAAGAACATTCTTTAAAAAGAATTCTTTTTTCTGTTTCAAGATGGTGCCCTTTCTGACTTCTACATGGTCAGACGTCTGCACGCCTGGGGCAACTCCACCATTTTGTTCTGCTTTGTTAACTAAATGTCCATAAGGATTAATGCTATAGGACTGATTCACTTGCTGCCCTTTAAGGTAATTGCTTTATTTCTTTCCTAGGAAGCATTTTATGTATCTATCCTTTGCTATTGTATGAAATTATTTACCTTGACAAATGTGAGTTTGCAAATGCAAACACTGCTTTTGGTATTTCTAACGGTTACTTCTCCATAATGCTCTATCCATCTCCTCCCACTCAGGATGTTGTGTATGCACGTGGTGACCTTATTCCACACATAGCAATCTCCATACCTAGTGAAGAATACAACACTAATTAAAAGCAATGAAGAAAAAAAAAGGAAAAAAAAAAAGCAATGAAGGTCACGAATATATATTACTGTTTCTAGCAATGAGAATACTTTTCACCAAAGCCTCCTTTTCGAACTTCATCTTCCTCTCATTTCTTTGTTGGAAGTTTCTATGTGGTCAAGGACATTTACCACATGATTCATTCATTTAAGGAATATGTCAGTGCTTTCTATGGGCCAGGTGCTAAAGCTACCAAGTTGAGTAGAGCCTGTCTCCTGCTCTCCTGGGTCCAACAGTAAGGTAGGGGTAGATGGATGCTATGAGAGCACAGAAGGGTCCTTAGATCTGCCTGACATGTGGGGTGAGTGTCAAGGAAGATTTTCTAGAGGAGGTTGGTTTGGTCTAAGCTAGGAGCAAGGACAGGAAGGTACTACAGGCTGGGAAAAGCAGAGACAAAGCCACAGAGGCCAAAAGAGCATCTGGGAACCTGTGTGTAGCATGATATAGGTGAGTGGGTGTGGCGGGGGTAAGGCTGGAAGGTGGAGGGGGCAGAGCATGGAAGGCCCTAAAAGACACACCAATGAGTCTAGATTTACCCTGCAGGCAATGTGCCATCAAGGGAAGGGTTCAGGGTGGGGAGGGTGAGAGGCACAGCAGGGCATGCATTTAAGAAAGGCTCCTCTGAGGATAGGGCTTCATGCTCTGAGTTAAGGCAAAATATGTGAATAATTCCTTGGGAAAAGACAGATGAGCATAGATAACAAAAATCTAATGCAATTTCTGGGGAGTAAGGTTATAGAAAGAGTGAAGAAGATGAGTCAAAGCAGAAACGATGCCCAATTGTGGTTGTATTTGGTGGTGAAAGTAAAGTCCAATGCTGTAAACAACAATATTGCATAGGAACATGGAATGCTAGGTCCGTGAATCAAGGTAAATTGGATATGCTCAAACAGGAGATGGCAAGAGTGAACAATGATATTTTAGGAATCAGTGAACTAAAATGGATGGGAATGGGTGAATTTAACTCAGTTCAGTTCAGCTCAGTCACTCAGTCGTGTCTGACTCTTTGTGACCCCATGGACTGCAGCACGCCAGGCCTCCCTGTCCATCACCAACTCCCGGAGTTTACTCAAACTCATGTCCATTGAGTTGGTGATCCCATCCAACCATCTCATCCTCTGTTGTCCTCTTCTCCTCCTGCCTTCAATCTTTCCCAGCATCAAGGTCTTTTCCAATGAGTCGGTTTTTGGCATCAGGTGGCCAAAGTATTGGAACTTCAGCTTCAGCATCAGTCCTTCCAATGAATATTCAGGACTGATTTCCTTTAGGATGGGCTGGTTGGATCTCCTTGCTGTCCAAGGGACTCTCAAGAGTCTTCTCCAACACCACAGTTCAAAAGCATCAATTCTTTGGTGCTCAGCTTTCCTTGTAGTCCAACTCTCATATCCATTCATCAGATGACCATTATATCTACTACTGTGGGTAAGAATCTCTTAGAAGGAATGAAGTAGCCCTCAGTGTCAACAAAAGAGTCCAAAATGCAGTACTTGGATGCAATCTCAAAAATGACAGAATGATCTCAGTTCTTTTCCAAGGCAAACCATTCAACATCACAGTAATCTAAGTCTATGCCCCAAATGCTAATGTCAAAGATGAAGTTGAACAAATGATTCTGTGAAGGTCTACAAGACCTTCTAGAACTAACACCAAACAAAGATGTCCTTTTCATCACAGGGGACTGGAATGCAAAAGTAGGAAGTCAAGAGATACTTGCAGTAACACGCAAGTTTGGTCTTGGAGTTCAACATGAAGCAGGGCAAAGGCTAACAGAATTTTGCCAAGAGAATGCACTGGTCATAGCAAACACCCTCTTCCAATAACATAAGTGATGACTCTACACGTGGACATCACCAGATGGTCAATACTGAAATCAGATTGATTCTATTCTTTGCCGCCAAAGATGGAGAAGCTCTGTGCAGTCAGAAAAAACAAAACCTGGAGCTGACTGTGGCTCAGATCATCAGCTCTTTATTGCAAAATTCAGGCTGAAATTGAAGAAAGTATGGAAAACAACTAGGCCATCCAGGTATGACCTAAATCAAATCCCTTGTGATTATACAGTGGAGGTGATGAATAGATTCAAGGTACTAGATTCTGTAGACAGAATATCTAATGAACTATGGATGGGGGTTCATAATACTGAACAGGAGATGGTGACCAAAACCATCTCCAAGCAAAAGAAATGCAAGAAGGCAAAACAGTTGCTTGAAGAGGCCTTACAAAGAGCTGAGAAAAGAGAAGAAGTGAAAGGCAAAGGAGAAAGGGAAAGATATACCCAACTGAATGCAGAGTTCCAGAGAATAGCAAGGAAAGCTTTCTTAACTGAACAATGAAAAGAAATAGAGGAAAACAATAGAATTGGAAAGACTAGAAATCTCTTTAAGAAAACTGAAGATACCAAGGGAACATTTCATGCAAAGACAGACACAATAAAGGACAAAAATGGCAAGGACCTAACAGAAGCAGAAGAACTTATATGCACAGTACGTCATACAAAATGCTGGGCTGGATGACTCACAAGCTAGAATCAAGATGGCCAGGAGAAACATCAACAACTTCAGATATGCAGATGATATCACTTTAATGGCAGAAAGTGAAGAGGAACTAAAGAATCTCTTGATAAAAGTCAAAGAAGAGAGTGAAAATGCTGGCTTAAAACTCAACATTCAAAAAACAAAGATCATGGCATCTGGTTCTATCACTTCATGGAAAAAGGATGGGGAAAAAGTGAAAACAGTGTCAGATTTCATATTCTTGGGCTCCAAAATCAAGGCAGACTGTGACTACAGTCATGAAATTAAAAGATGCTTGCTCCTTGGATGGAAAGCTATGACAAACCTAGACAGCATATTAAAAAGCAAAGATATCACTTGGCTGACAAAGGTCCATATAGTCAAAGGTGTGGTTTTTCCAGCAGTCATATATGGATGTGAAAGTTGGACCATAAAGAAGGCTGAGAGCCGAAGAATTGATACTTTTGAACTGTGGTCCTGTCAAAGACCCTTATGAGTCCCTTAGACAGCAAGATCAAACTAGTCAATCCTAAAGGAAATCAGTCCTGAATATTCATTGGAAGGGCTGATGCTGAAGCTGAAGTTCCGATACTTTGGCCGCCTGATGTGAAGAACTGACTCATTGGAAAAGACCCTGATGCTGGGAAAGATTGAAGGCAGGAGGAGAAGGAGGTGACAGAGGATAAGAAGGTTGGATTGCATCACCGACTCGATGGACATGAGTTTGAGTGAGCTCCGGGAGTTGGTGATGGACAGGGAAGCCTGGTGTGCTACAGTCCATGGGGTCATAAAGAGTCAGACATGACTGAGCAACTGAACTGAACTTGAAACTGCACATTGTTATATATTCAAATAAAATGCTATTCTAAAATGCTTCTGGGTTTCTAGAAAATTTATGAATTGGCATGATGTAGGCACTATATATATCTGGGAAAACTCTTTTCCTCATGAGTTTGTAAATACTGAAAATTGATTTTATGGTCCTGAGAACTGCTCCCTTTCCCAACCATCATCCATATTCAATATACCAGAAAACTCTGTCATTCAAGTAGACAAAAACAAAACAAAAACAAAATCAGCTGAATGAGGAAAGAAAGAAAAACAATCAAACCTTTGGCCTCAATGAAAACTTCAATTAAACTTTAAGATGCATAGGCTATATTCCGGGGTTCCCTGGTGGTTCAATGGTAAAGAATTCACCTGCCAATGCAGGAGATGCAGGTTTGATTCCTGGGGAAGGAAATGGCAACTCACTCCAGTAGTTCTGCCTAGGAAATCCCTAAAGGGCTACAGTCCATGGGGTCACAAAAGAGTCAGACTTAGTCACTAAACAACAATTAACAACAACAAGGCTATATTCTCCAGAAAACAACTGTATAAGGATTCCATCACTTCCTTAATGAAACAACTTAAACATTAAAAATAGTGCCTGGGGCTAAGATGAACTCAGAAGTGAAAGTATAAATTATATAGAAAATAAATGGCTAAAAAGAGAAACTTTCATATATAATGCTAACAGAGACACAGAGAATAGACTGGTGGTTGCCAAGGGGAGGGAGGTGGAAAAGGATATGAATAGGAGTTTTGGATTGTCAGATGCAAACTAGTATATATAGACTAAATAAACAACAAGGTCATACTGTATAGCATAGGGAACTATATTCAATATCGTGTGATAAGTCAAAATGGAAAAGAAAATGAAAAAGAATGTATATATATATATAAAACGAAGTTACTTTGCTGTATAGTAGTAATTAAGAAAATATTGTAATTCAACTATATGTCAATACAAATAAAATTTAAAAAAATGCAAGCTAACATGGTGATTGGGACAGGCAGGTGCTGACTGTTGAATGGAGGATATGTAGAGATAAAAAAGAAGCTTTGACACATATGTTAAAATTTTCATTTGCTTTTGAGGGGGTCCAGTCTCAAAACTTTGGTGAAAACCAATGCAACATTGTAAAGCAATTACACTCCAATTAAAAAAAAAAAAAACAGTTGAAGTTGACAAAAGCCTTGGCCATAAAGGGCAACAGCTCCTTGGCACAGTCTAGAGTTTTAAAGAGCTGACTCATTCTAAAAGACCCTGTTGCTGGGAAAGATTGAAGGCAGGAGGAGAAGGGGGCAACAGAGGGTGAGATGGTTGGATGGCATCACTGACTCAATGGACATGAGTTTGAGCGAGCTGTGGGAGATGGTGAAAGGACAGGGAAGCCTGGAGTGCTGCAGTCCATGGGGTTGCAAAGAGTTAGGCACGACTGAGCGGCTGAACAATAATAAACAAGAGTTTCAAATGTCCATTCATTTATGATTTAGAAATGCAGATAAGAGACCAAAGGGAAGATGAGAGCAACCTACTTTGGAAGCATGACATTCAGGGTTCCCACAGGCAAGATTTCCATTGACTTGCCCCAGAACTTGTTTTTCCATCTGATATCTAAATGACATAAGGCAGAGGACAAAAAGAATTACACTCTGTATCTAATCATTTACTCTAGAAAAGTGAACTTTTATAATATACTTTATATTTTACAAAGAACTTTTGTAATCACAATTAATTCTATACTGTTGTTCTAACACAACAAGTGCCTGAGGATGGTTGAAGGTGAGAAGATTAACTGGGAACCCCCCAAAATATCTCTGTTTTTCCATAATATATTCTCTATGTTTTCAACAAATAAAACTGGGAAAGACTTGGAATAATCTGTGTGTGCATGTGTGCATATTCATATACACATACACATAGACTTTACTCTGCTTTAATGTCTCCACAAATGCTGTTAGGAGATTTAGCTAAATGGTGGAAATATTTTATACATGTGTATGTATATATATGGTATATGGTAAAAGTAACTGTAGATTGTAGTATGGCAGTAACACTGATTTATATACACCTTTATTTGAAAAGTTATATAACTTGGGAAAACCAGTATAAAAAAAAATAAAGCCTCTAACTATAGATGGGTAAGATTTATGAGAAAGTGAGATTAACTTAATAAACATGTTCCTATGCTGATTGTTAAGATACTACTCAGGGCCCAGAATTTTATCTCACATGATGGATTTTTGTTTTACTTGTGGACACTCAGGTATATCTTTGCTTGTGTATTATTGCCTGGTCTCGTTTTTAATGAGATAAGGAAGCTTAGTGCTCTCTCCACAAAATTTCTGACTCTTTGTTATGAACAAGAAATGACTTACTTTCTTAATATGCACTAAAGTACAGTCATGGTGCTGCTCTATCATTTCATATCATTTTTAGGTTGAGGAAGTGCATGTGAGAAGAGTCATACTGTGATCAATGAAGTGCCCTTTCAAATGTGAGGGAATTATTCACATTTAATGGTAAATGTACACATATATGATGGCTCAGATGGTAAAGAACTCGCCTCCAATGCAGGAGACCTTGGTTCCATCCTGGGTCGGGAAAATCGCCTGGAGAAGGGAATGGCTACCCACTCCAGTATTTCTGCCTGGGAAATCCCATGGACACAGAAGTCTGGCAGGCTACAATCCACGGGGTCACGAAGAGTCAGACACAACTGAATGACTAACACTTTCACTTACATATATATATACTTTTCTTTCTAGAAGGGTTTTCAAGCTTTTTATCCTAGGTGAGTCTGCAACATTCTAACTCAACAATGGATATTAATTTAATAGAGACTTCAATTCAAACCCCCAAGCCTCAATGAGTTAAAAAACAGAAATTACTGCTATGCATGTGTCTCTCAATAGACTGTGAGCACAGATGATGTACAGCAGAGCTTTCTTTCAGGATTAAGATCTATTTGTACACCTTTAAGAAAAGCAAGAAGACAGCAGATACAAACTTCATGCTACTGATGCAGACAATGAGGCACAATGAGGTAAAGAGATTGCCCTGAGCTGGCAATGTCAGCATACAGCTCTGCTGTCTCATAGGGCTTTGCTTCCTAAATAAATAATCCCATCTCCCAGGTGACATGGTTTCATATTTAAATCAAGAAACCTAATCTCTTAAACTGAACTCCATGCCAATTACCAACATTTTCTGAGTTCTAAAAGAAGAAATCTAAACTGAGCACTTTGGAAACTAGAAACTTTCTTATAGGCTTATCAATTGGATTTTGAAGTTATAATTGAAATACAAACCTTGCCAAAACACAAAATTCTTGGATTCACAGTGACAGGCAGAAATGGGTGGATGATGGCTAACCTGAAAGTTAAGAACAAGAAAAAGGCAATGACATCAGTGTTAAAATTTCCACAAATGACCATTTTTCACAACATGTATTTGGCTACCCCCAAATAAAAGCTGGGTTTCCCTGGTGGCTCAGAGGATTAAGTGTCTGCCCACAATGCGGGAGACCCGGGTTCAATCCCTAGGTTGGGAAGATCCCCTGGAGAAGGAAATGACAACCCACTCCAGTATTCTTGCCTGGAGAATCTCATGGACAGAGGAACCTGGCGGTCTACAGTCCACGGGGTCGCAAAGAGCTGGACACGACTGAGCGACTTCACTTTCTTTTCTTTCTTTAAATAAAAGCTACTCAATTCATCCATCTCTGTTACTGCATTATTCTCAAAATGTGTAAGTAAATTGCCAAATTTTACAACTTCATGCTTAAAAACATTTAGAGGATGTAATTATATAGATAAGCTAAGTGAATTTTCTGTTAACTAGTGTTATAACCCATCTCAACCAGATGTTTACAAAAAAAAGCTATTTTCATCATCAAACAGCCCTCCTACAGTTTCTACACAGAAACCTGGGTCCAGTGGCACTTACTTGTTCTGAGAAAAATCGGAATCCTTTGTCCTCTCTAATGCATTCATAAGTCTCCCCAAGGACAGGGTTGAATGGCTTACTTCCTGCTCTGAAATAGGTGGAGCAATATCCTGAAACTGCAAATGCAGCAATAAGAACCTGTTAAAACATTTAAGAAAGGAAAATAATATAGGAGAGACTACTTCCAGGTCTGTTTGTCCCTTATTCCTCTAGATTTTATATAACCACATCAGTGGGTGCTGATTTGATGACATCTGCATTTTCTATTACTTGCACAGACTCTTCATATACTCATGGGGAAAAAAAAATAAATGAAAATGCAGTTAAACTCTGCATGGGAACCAGCAGGCAATTGAGGCCAAATAGTCTTCATTCATCTGTCCATCCAATTTCTTGAGTATCACAGAATTCAAAGGTTCTGAAAGCCAGGTTATGCCATTTACACAATCTTAGCAGGAAAGTTTGTGGCTGCTGGTGCTTTTCAGAGGGCAGGTCAAGTTTTCCAGAGTCACATGGAGTAAAGGCCAGGGCAGAGAACAAACAGGAAGTTACCTTCTCAGACCCAAGTTCCTAAACAAATGGGCTTCCCTGGCATTCAGAAAAAGCTGATAAAGCAAGGCCAGGCACCTATAAGAAGTGTGATGCCTTTACATTCTAACTTCAGAACCACTCGGACCCAAGAGTAAGTCACAAAGGGTGTATCTTTCAATACAGGTATCTAGAGCTTTTTTGGCTCTGCCTGGTTTATGCAAACGGATTTCTCTTACCTATGCAGTTAGAGTATTAGGCAACAAGAAGATACACTATCCTAATGAATCTTCCCTAGCCCAGGTCTAGGGTTGGCAACTCCAAAGGGCGCTGCTCTGCTATTTATTACCATGCGCTCGTAGGGACTGTCAGTTTCCGAAGCCTTGTCCAGGAGCTCACTGTATTCCATTTCCTCGCAGAGATGCTGCAGAGTATTAAGTGGCTCATTTAGCTCCACAGGCATGGAGACTTTAGACAGGTCTTTACCAATGTTGTTCCTCAATATATTCCACAGGTTAATGTTACTGGTGTCGGGACAGGGAGCTGGCAGGCATGTTCGACGTCCGTTTCGGAAGGCTCCTCCTGTAAGCTCCCCGTTCAAGACTAGAGGGAGAAAGAGGAGAATCACAGTGAAAGATATTTTGCTTTCCTGATTTCCCAAAATCTGGGAGGGAAAGAACCCTTTCAAATAATTCTGACTGTGATACATTTCTTAAGCCTCCCTTACACTCTCCCAAGAGTGAACAGAATTATGTCAATACAAGGTTGCTGATAAATGCACAAAACATCAATGTATAGTTCTTTCTGGTGTTGCTTCACGACTGGTGGGATCTTAGTTCCCCAGCCAGGGATTGAACCCATGCCCCTTGCCTTGGGAGCTCAAAGTCTTAACCACTGGATTGCCAAGGAAGTCCTAAACAAGTCAAAATTTAAAAAACTAAATACAAATATATTTATTTACAAATGACTCAAAATTTTGGTTTGGCAAGAACTAAATTTTTTATCTTAATCCTCTCCCTAACAAATTTTTCAACCATTTACCTCACCAGATTATACAAATATAAAATTTGTTGAACAATAAGCTGCAAAAGGAACAATTAGCAAGGGGGCCAAAATGATTGTTCATTGAATCATCAGCATTGTATTTGGCATGTACACAGGACAACCTCAAAACTCAAAGGATGCATACTTTGCCGAGAGATGTTGTCTGCAACACTGGTATTGTCTTCAGATATATTATCGCTCACATCACTGATGTAAGACTCATCATCTGAAGCCTAAGGAAGAGAAGAACATAGAAAGGATCAGAAGTTTCATTCAGTCTTGACATTTCAGAAAAATTAAACAATTAAAAACAACAGGATATTGCTCATGGAAAGCAGAGGTCATAGTGGAAAATATATGTGGCACATGGGCAATGAACCCCTTAGGGTGTCCCATGAGCCAGGATATAGGACTGCCAGGAAGCAGCCCTTATCTTTAAGTAGCTTTCTATCTTTAGTTGGGCTGAGAAGTTGGGAGAGGCCAGTACATAACGAGAAATGTTTCAATCCAACACAGTAAGAATGTGCAAAAAAGGAGACTCTACAAATCCCCATAGAGGAGTCAGGAAAGGTTGCTGGAAGAAATAATATTTTAACTGGGTGTTGGAGAATGCAGAGTTGCCTGGTGGTTAGAAGTGGGGGAGAAGTACAAGAAGAAGGGATGGTGTACAAAAGCAAGGACCATGAGAAAAACATTCCTTCTCGGAATGTTAAGAAGTCAAGTGGCTGTAACAGAAGATGGGGCAAAGATGAAGAGGTCTGACTGTGATGGGCTTTGCATGTCAAAATAAGGTCTCTCATATAATTGTGCATGTGTGCAAGCTAAGTCACTTCAGTTGTGTCTGACTCTATGCGACCCAAAGACGGCAGCCCACCAGGCTCCTCTGTCCATGGGATTTCTCCAGGCAAGAATACTGGAGTGGGTTACCATTTCCTTCTCCAGGGGATCTTCCCAACCAAGGGACTGAACCAGTGTCTCTTATGTCTCCTGCATTGGCAGACAGGTTCTTTACCACTAGCGCCATCTGGGAAGCCCTCACATATAATCGTATGAATTATTAAATGCAAGGAAATGATAGAGTCATATTTGGTTCTCAGGAAGACACTCTGCAACTTGTCCTAGGGAGCGCAGATAACAGGATCCTATGTAGATCTGGATAAGAAACACTGACTGATTTCACTAAGATGCCCACAGTAAGGTTCATTTCAGGCAGAACAGCTGCATTTGGGAACCACATTTAAAGTGTAACAGACAAAATCGGGCAGATAATTTGGGGGCAGGGAAGAAAGATTTAGGGAAACAGAGAAATCAAGAATTAAGCCATCCTCTCCATGAGAAAAATATGGAACTAAAATGAAACCAAGATTCACATAAGAATAAAATTAAGGGCAACATATGTACTAAGGAGATTTAGAGAAAGAGCAGATAAGAAAACAGAGAATTACTGTAGAGCCATTCAGAGGAATGGGAAAACCGATGTTTTTACTATAGGCAAGAAAGCTGTTGACACCTACTCACTGTCTTCAAAATGGAAATATGTTATATCTTTTCTGAACACAAAAACAGAACACTCTTATTGTAAAAAATCAGAAATTACATGAAGGTAAACAGATGATATGGAAATCACCCATACTGTGACCTAAAAGAAATCACTTTCAACATTTCGTAGGTTTTACCCCCAATTTCAAAATGCCTATATAAACACACAGATACATCTATCTTTAGATACTGAAAAAGCAGATGGGTTTACATGCTATTTTATAGTATTCTGAATATACTCCCAGTCTCATGAAAACAGCTCTCCGTCTTTACTTAATGGCAGATAGTTACATAACACAAAGAATTTAACCAACATTCACGTGGCATCCAATTTTTTATTATTTATAGATAATACTTGGATGAACAGCCTTGGAAACATTTCTGTGAATCTGCCTGGCAATTTCATTAAGATTTATTCCCAGAAGTGAAATTGCTGGGGCAAATGAGTCACTCTTAGGCTTCAGCCCTATGTCACCAAATTGCTCTCCTGGAAGACTGTACTATATTAGTTTATTCTTACCATCAGCATACGAGGGCACCCATCTCTCACCCACTTAAACACTACACATTATCAATCTACACTGGTATCTATCTACCTAACACACATAAAAGATCTCTTTTTACAGTCTGAACTTCATCTTTAGTGAAACTCTCACATATTTTTCAGCTCTTCATATAAACTGCATTTTTTTTCTAGTTTGCAATTTCTTTTTAAATGTTGCTTATGCCATTTTATGGTCAGGTTAAGGTTCTAAAATTTGTATATAATAAAAACAATCAGCCTTTGCCTTTACGGTTTCTGAATTTACTGCTGATATTTTTAATAGAGTTGGGAAGAGTTGATACACTTAAGGAGATAGAATTATAGGCAGAATGATTTTATGCATAAATTAATAACTGTAGTTTTGCTTTTGCACTCTGAGAAAGGCTATAAAGATGGCAAATTGAGAATAAAGTCTTTTTCTAACTTGAATTTTCCCACTGCAGCAGGCTTCCACTTTCCCATGACTGCAACGAAATGGAAGGTTAAACCTTCAGGCCCATGAAAGCCACACTCTGAACCTTGATAGAAATAAAAAGTAAATCAAACTCTTCCATGTGATTACTCTGAAAAAAGCTAATCACATCCAGTGATGTTAGGAAATAAATGCCTGCCCCAACCTAATTCATACTGCATGCATGTTTACTAGATGAACATTTAGAAGCTATAAACAGTCTATCCTCTTCAATTTCTAATTTCACTCAAATTAACACATGATAGAAATGGCCCAATATCCATGTCCACATAGAAAGATCTGTGTAGAATATAAAATAATTCTACAATTACAGTGGGTCTTGAATAAGACCTATATTATCGCATGTGTGAGCAGTAGCTAAGGCTGGGCAGGCTGGCTATGGTCCACTCATGTTATACCTTATATAAGGATATAGTACTCTGCAGTATTATAATAAAATGATTAATATATATTTACTTTCTCTCCCATGATCAAGAAGTCTTGGAGCCAAATATTTCTCTTTAAGGGGTTTGGGATTCAAAAGAATTTAGGAACTTTTTTTTCTGAATGTGACCATTTAGAAAAATGCAACCATTCAGCATTGCAGAAACACATTTAACAGTAGAGACAAAGAAGGAGATCACTCTGAAAATAAGAAAGAGCATATTTTAAAAAAGAGGTTGTACATTCATTAAATGAAACACATAAAGAATTTTCTCTCAGTCCCAGAAAATGTTAATATAAGACAGCTAAGGCCCAGGTTTCTCAGATTAATCATGTGTAAGGTGCCAAGCATTCCTTCCTTCATTCAGTTAGCAAATACTTTCTGAGTTCTGGGCTCACGAGAATGTTCTAGTGCTGCAGACAGAGTGCTGAAATCTCTTCCCTCACTCCAGTGGGAGAGACACACAATAAACATGAAATATATATTCTGTTGCTGCTAAGTCACTTCAGTCGTGTCTGACTCTGTGCGACCCCATAGACGGCAGCCCACCAGGCTCCCCCATCCCTGGGATTCTCCAGGCAAGAACACTGGAGTGGGTTGCCATTTCCTTCTCCAATGCATGAAAGTGAAAAGTGAAAGTGAAGTCGCTCAGTCGTGTCCGACTCTTAGTGACCCCATGGACTGCAGCCCACCAGGCTCCTCCGTCCATGGGATTTTCCAGGCAACAGTGCTGGAGTGGGGTGCCATTGCCTGCTCCGATATATTCTGTTAGTGATAAACACTATGGAAAAAAATCAGAAGGGACCGGGCAAGTGAAAGGTCAGGGGCAAGGAGGAAATGGTAGCTCTACAGTGTAGCCAGGGCATCCCGGGCAGGCTTGAAGGTGATTTCTGAGTAGACTGAAGCGAGTGAGCAATCTGACTGCGTGGCCCTGGAAGTGTTCCAACCAGGGCGGGTGGCAACACAGAGGCCCAACAGCCTTTGTGAGCTGTCATGGAGAAGGTGCAGTTGAGCCCACCCTGCGGCTGCTACTAGATTCTCACACATACAGTGAACCAACCAGGTGGGCTGGCCAAGTCTGTGGTATGGAGACTCAAGGAGCCTTCTGGCGGCATCTCATCACAACGGAACTCAGAAACCTGGACAGATGGAGCTGTCTCAGAAACAAGTCTCAGCCAAAGGGGAAGAGCAACCTTGAGAACACTGAGGTGCCTGTCACTTGGGCTTATCTCCTGGTCCAGCCTCTTCAAATACTTAAGACTGAGTGCTGTGATAAACGGAAGAGATTTGAGTAAAAAACAGTCATTTTATGAAAACCTGTAAGATACAGTTGCAAGGAACAAACACATAGTTCAGTTCTTTCCCACGTGGGTTGTAGCAGAGATTTACTCTTCTTGTATCAGCAAGGGACATGGGGTGTCTGCAGTGAACTGACAACTCCAGGAAGCACTCCACTGGCCTCTGGATGGCTCCAAAAGAACAGAGGTTCCAAGAGGCTGCAGCTGAGAACAGAGACCAGATGATGAGTCTCTCTATGGTAGCTAAGGAGTTTAGTGTCACCCTAGGAACACTGGGGAATAGAAGTACCATCAGATTTGCATTTTGGAAAGGTTAACCAGGCTGCCCAGTGGAAACGGATTCAAGGCAGAAAGAAAGCGGGCAGGAAAACTAGTTATGGACATTGACAGGGTAATATAGGTGGGAGCTGATGGAGGATTGAATGGGAGGAGAGGCAGTGAAGCTTTTCTTAGGAAAATATATGTATCTGAGATAATTTGGGTGACAGAATACAGAACAGGGTGCAATACAATGTGGGTGGTGGGTGGTAGGAAGGCAGAGGAGTGAAAGGAAATACTGAGGAAATTCGGGTATTTGATGTGAACACTTGGGTAGAAAAGCACTTAGGCAATATGAGAAGTAGAGGTAGGCTTGTGTTTTTTCCCTTGGTGTGTGTGTGTGTGTGTGCATGCATGCACGTGTTAGGGGGTTATTAATTACTTCATTTGGACACACTGAAATAGAGATTCTGTGGAGCACCCAGATGGCAGCATTTCACAGGTCGGTGGTTAGGTGGATCCCAAGCCAAAGCCTGCTTTCTCTTCAGACCTGCTTTCTTCCTGAGCTGTAGACTTGAATATCCAAAAGGCTGCCATATACCTCCACTGAGAGGTCTGGTAAGTTCACAGTGCCTTAACATGAATGGATCATCTCCATGCGCCTCTGTTGGCCAATGGGCTCACTCTTTCCCTGTGGTGGCACCACCACCTAGCTTGGACCCATGCAATAACCCCCCTCACATCTTCATTTCTGTCTTGCCAGTGGCTGGTGCAAGTAACAAGTGGGCACCCAGGCAGATGTGCCCCCAAGAACTTAGACATAGGGCAATTAGGTTGCTCTCAGGAAGGTATGAGGTCATCAGATGGTGGGTCAAAGTCTAGATAATGTATAGTCAAGTTTGCTTGAATAAGGACAAAGAACTGGTCAGCAACAGGATCCCAGAAAAGGGAGAATCAGAGAAGAAATAAATACTGGGAGCACATCTCCAGCACTGTGGTCCCTAGGGTAGAGACTGACTCACAGACACTAATTCCCCACCACATGGGAGAGCATCCCTGTAATGGAGATGAAAGTCTGGAGCAATTACATCCTGGCCCTCACAGCCTTCAGCTCACTTCTCCTGCTCCCATTCCTTCCTTGCTCAGCAACCTCCTAACCATAATTGGGCTTCCTGGGCAGATTTGCCTACAGGGAAAGAGACATGATCAGCAAATAGGATTATTTTGTCTATTTGATAACATCAATTGTCTATTTATAATTAAACTAGTTTCTGCCTTGTGAATGGGAATATCTGCGAATCTGTTAATCTATGACTTGGAATCTGAGAGGCAGGTGCTTAGTTTGATGAGGTAACAAATTCAGTACCTGATATAACAATTCTGTTTTAATTTTTCTCCATTATCAAAGTGATATGTGTTCATTATTTCTATTTTCTAAAATCACTCATAATTACAAATGTCCAAAAGGAACTACTACTAATTTTCAGGATGTTTCCTTCCAATCTATTTTCTATGCATATGGAAATAACATCTATCAATGACTTCATCTCCTTTTGGACTTCCTTAGTGGCTTGGATTCAGTAAAGAATCTACCTGCAATGCAGGGGACCCACGTTCTATTCCTGGGTTGGGAAGACCCCTTGGAGAAAGGAATAGCTACTCACTCCAGTATTCTTGCCTGCAGAATTCCATGAACAGAGGAGCCTGGTGGGCTATGATCCATGAGGTCACAAAGAGTCAGACATGACTGAGCAACTAACACTTACTTAATTACTTCATTCCCTTTTTGTAAAAATGCATTACAGATCTGCAGTCTCAAATGACAAAATTAAACAACTGTGTAGGAAAGAGCTTTGGCTGCTCCTCTCACGCCAAAAAAGAAAAAATTCAAAGTGTACTTGACTAAATTTCAGTAAAAGAGTTTCTGCAACCTGACCAAGACCTTGCCAAGATTCACGAGCATGACAAGGAATCCAATGAATCTTTACTGGTAGCCAGTGGTGGTGGTGGTTTAGCTGCTCAGTCGTATCTGATTCTGGTGACCCCATGGACTGGAAACCCACCAGGCTCCTCTATCCATGGGATTTCCCAGGCAACAATACTGGAGTGAGTCGCCATTTCTTTCTCCAGGGGATCTTTACAACCCAGGAATTGAACCCGGGTCTCCTGCATTGCAGGCAGATTCTTTACCAACTAAGTCACCAGGGAAGCCTCACGGTAGCCAGTGGTAACCTTCAAAAGCCATAATTATCCAACTAGATATATGCTAGACATGCTTCTAAATTCAAATTCAGTCTCTGGCAAAGATGTGTGTTTGTATGTACAAATAAGAATGGTATTTTTCTTATGCTCTCATTCTTTTTATATTTATTAGCCAGTCTCCTTCTATAAAGAACTGTTATCACCTATCTGTTTATCCTGAAATATGAACTATACAGGTAAATCAGAAAAAATCTTGATTCTTTCTTTTTATTCATCAAGTTTAAGAGTATTGAGTTGGTGCCCAGAAGGCTAAGGGCTCAGTAATTGGAATCCATATAGTTTGCATGCTTTTGGCTTTGCTACTATTTGGACATCTTATTATGATGTTAAAACCAAGTTCCAAAGTCTTAGTTTCTTTTACCCAAACTCATGGTCAGAAGCAGTTGGGGTTGGCACATCCAGGAACCTTACCTCATTCTCTGATGAGCTTGCAGAGAGGAGCACTTCTTGGGCATCGAAGAACTCAGAGACAGATTCTGACATGGAGAGGCGGCTCTCATTGGCTACTTGCTGTGACAGGGGTAGACTGACATGGATTTGCTCACCAGCCTAAAGGAGAGAAAAGTAGATGGTGTGATTGCTTTCTTCCCTCGTATGAATGGCTATTTGTTCAAATTAGACAGTGAAGTACTAGCCAGATCTCTAGAAAAATTCACAGCATATGTTAAAGGACTGGTGAGCACAAGCAATTTTCACTTGCAACTGAGTAAGGACCACTGTATAAGTTTCCTTCCAATATGCTTGAAGAATCCAAAAGTGCAGACAAAAGGTGAGCAGATTTTCAATCTATGCTCAATTGACGTTCAGTGGATTGAATAACAGATTGAGGCCCCAAAACACCCTGAATTGACTGTGGAGACAAGTTCCTTGCCATATGCTTTGGCCTGTCATTACTAGCCATATTCTAACCAGTATACTACAACTCAAAAAGTATTTGTAGTAACCACTAGCAATATGCTAAGAAAACATTCTATAAGACTAATTTTTGAGACCGAATATACCGATATAAAAAGTCACTTTCCAATTTGATCATGACTTTTAGCCAATGAAACATATGATTAGAGTACTGAACCTTATTTCAAACTGTATTTTTATTCATACAATGATAGCAAATGATATTGCTTTCAAGAAAGCAATTTAAGTCGCAACAAGAAAAACAGGCAAGAGAATTATACATTTTAAACATCTAGTACACATTTTAAATTGAAAAGAAGATTCACACTGAGACTGTTGACTAATTTTTAAATGATAAAATTTTAGAAATATTCTAGATTCTGGGCAGTTGAGGGGGCATAAGTGTCATCAGAGATCACAGGACCCATGGAGGTGAATGGACACAGGGTCAGTAACTTACATCCAAGAGAAGCTGTCTGGGGATGGTATCTCTTAAGCAGTTAGATAGCAGAACCCTTATACTTACAGATTTCTAGAAAAATGTATGTTTGGTGCAAATATGGCCTTAGCATTAGTTAAAACTCTCACCTTGTTACATGTATTACTGTTCAAAAATATAAATTCTCCTGGCTAAAAATAATAATTTTATGAAAGTGTTAGCTGCTCAGTCGTGTCTGACTCTTTCAGACTCTCGGACTCTAGACCACTAGGTTCCTCTGTGCCTGGAATTCTCCAAGCAAGAATATGAGTGGGTTGCCATTCCCTTCCCAGGGGATCTTCCTGATTCAGGTATTAAACCTGGGTCTCCTGCATTGCAGATGGATTCTTTACCGTCTGAGCCACTAGAACTATACACTCATGTTAAGTCCAAATACTGAATATTCTCCTATCCTCTTACTGTTTTTTTCAAAAATTCTTCTGAAAAATGGAATAATAATAGCACCCACATCAGAGAGTTGTTGGGGGTATCAAATGAGATAACACAAGTAAAGTGGGTTAGCAATACCAAGCACATAGTAAACGTTCGCTTGACACATGTTAACCATTAATTATTAGCATCATCACCAGGAGCTGTAGCAGCACTAATAATATTTTCTTAGCAAGGTCAGGTGACGTCTCTTCTTAGATAGAACTTTTAAAACAAACCTTAAGAAAACTTTTATTTAGCACCTTCTCTGCTAAAAGTACTTGTTTCAACATTTCATGGGCCATTAATGATAATGAATATTTCAAATGAGGAGTGACAGAAAAGTCACAAGCTGGAGTACATATAAATTAAATAATCAGTAGCGTGAGATGAACACAGGAATAAATAAAAATAGACAACTGATCACCAACAATAAATGATGTTAAGCTCATGTATATCCTTCACTCCAAAGAACACTGAACTGTCAGCAACACAAGATTTATGCCGGGAATTACATTAGTAGTGAAAGAACTTTATAAAAATAAATAAAAATATGCAGTAGGTATAGATGCTACAAAATAAGTATTCTATATCTATTAAAAATGAATCTTACCTCATCAGGGCTAGGAATAATATTTACACTAACAACCTGATCACAAATAATAGATTCTGAATGTATTCTGTTCAACCGGCTCCTTAGTTCAGCATTCTGGTTGAGTGCCTTAAAATAACAAAAACCACACATGTAATTTCAAGTTATTGAGCAAACATGAGGCAGAACCAGCACACAGGTACACTTTAGACAACAAAGTCTATGATGCTTTTAGCTGTAACTTTTGGAGCCACCATAGGCCAGATCCCACTAGTAAGAAGGAAAGAAATGGCTCAGAATTAAGGCATTCATTTTTTGCAATATAAGACTACTGCTTAGTAGATGAGTGGGTTGAAAAGAGTTCAAGGATTTCATAAAATTGATTCATGGAATTTTCTCTCCTTTAGTCAGGCCCACTATATCCAAGTCTACCACCACATACATATAACATTTTATACCCTAGGATAAAAACTATTGATTCTTTATTATTTTTTTCTTTTTTGGTTCCAGTTCCTAAAGTTTGGGAGTTGTTTCAAAGCCAGATGTCTTATAAATAATTTGTAAATGCAATGAACAATGAACTGGCTTTATATTTCACAGAGCTATATTTTGACCTGGTGAAAGAAAACAGTTGCTGTGTTTCCATTTTCTAGGAGCACATAATTAGTACCTATGACAGTGCAGCAGAACTGATTCAAATGTAGACCAAAGCTGCCTTCCCTGAACAGTGCAGACATCGACAAGCATAATAGAGACCATATCACAGACAGGAAACTAAGCTATCTGCATCTCATGATTCTAAACACACTCTAAGCCAGCATCAGTAAAACACCATCTGCTCTACCCCAGTTTAGTGTGTGTGGTGGAAAGGGAACATATTTACATAAACATGGGCTCCCTACAGGGGCCCTGGGGACAGAGGCTCGTGGATCACATCAGTGCATGGAAATCTGTTCCACATACAGAAGACACCTGTAGCTGAATAGATTTACACCAAGTCTCAAGTAAGAGACCTTTGTGAGGACAAAGCCCAGTGAAAAGCTGGACTGCTCCTTTCCTTCCCATTAAAACCAGCAATGAGAAGATGGAAGTGGATATTTCAGAATGGAAAATAAATGTCAGGACTTACTGAAGAGTGAAGCTGCCCCAGGGAGTGAGGATTCTGCTTTTCTTCACAAGGAGTCAATGAATACACTAAACTGATACACACACAGATACAACAGCCTAACTCTAGATTTGTACCTATTCCATCACCCAGGATAAATGATAAAGTGGCTAAACTTCACACTTGCATTGAGTGGTGCAGAGTTCTTGAGCATGAAGCATAGAACAGTCTCCCCTCTTTCCTTTCTGCTCAGCTTTTTTTTTTTTTTGGCTACCCTGTCCAGCTTATGGGATTTTAGTTCCCTGACTAAGGATCAAACCCAGGGCCTTGGGAGTCAGAGTGCTGAGTCCTAACCACTAGATCACCAGGGAATTCCCTCAGTTTTCTCCTTTCAAGGAGAAAATTCTTCACTCATAGCTTTCGGCTTTCATTTAAAGTCTTTAGAACCAGTCTGTAAAATACGTGTAAAACAGAATACATTTGGTCTTGTGGGCTGTCAGGTATTGATGGATTAAAGGTGCACACAGATCCTACAGTCATTACATTGCAGACAGGCGAAAATATGTGTCCAGTTCGTTGAGCAAACAGGGATGTGTTAGTGAGAAAAAAGGTGATTACATTTTTAGTAAATAAATCATGTGCTTCCCAGTACCTCTACATTTTGCAAAAGTGCTCAGGATCTTTTTCTTGGAGTAAAATCTCAAACAGTTGAAATTTGAAAAAAAATAATACTGCATCACTCCTATGCTTTGCAACTATATATGCTCATTTGCTCTTTCATTGTTTTTCTGTCCACAGGGGTACTGAAAGGCCTTAGTTACTGATATATCTTAGTTACTGATATAATTGGACTCGGATATATTTTGCTGTCTTGGAAGTAGGAGGCCTTGTTGTATGTTGCTTGATGGCTTTAATGGCAGAATCACATTCACGACTTCAGGGTTTCACACAAACCTCACCTAAGGGTTTCTTCAAAGTGACAACACCTTCTGTTGCCCAGAAAAAAGTTAACAAAACAGCCCCACAAAAACTCACGGGCAAGGACAAGTAATTCCTGCCCCCCTCCCCCACCCGCTCCAGCAGGTGGGAGTTTAAAACACAAGTTTTCCATTCATAAGGAAACTTGTAGAATTGCTTGCTCTGAATTTTAAGAAAGTTAAATTCCCATGTAATCTCTCATCTCATCCAATATTCATTAAATGTGATCCTGCCTACAGGTGTGTGTGAAGGCACAGGAGGTAGCCTCTAGCTGCTAATATCAATAGGACATGAGCTGAAAATTAAAGAAATACTGTGTTAATCATATATATGCAGTGGTAGAAAAATGTTGTTACACAGCACACAAAAAAGCCTGGAAATAAGTACTATTCCAACTCCGCCGACCCCGAGGGTGGGAAGGGTAAGCAGACGCAGAGCATGCAGCAGCCCATTTGGGCGCGCCTGACCAGGGGAGCGCCTCCTTTTGCCTCGGGACACAGACCGCCGTGGGAGGTGGCTGCAACCGGGCCCGTGAGTCAGGACCGCATTTGTGACTTCCCTCTCTGAAGCTCACGACTGGTGATCCTTAACACAGAAGAGTCCAGTGACGGCAGGAACAATACATAGAAAGCAGCCGAGGAGCCTGGGCAGTGGTGAGGCGAGGGAAAAGGGGGCGAGCCGCCAGCCACTGGCGCCAGCCCGTGAGCAAGAAAAGCCATGGAAACCTGCGAGGAGTAACACTGCTCTAGGAGTGGCAGATGGGGTGAAGGCCTAACGGCAGGAAGCAGCCTCGGGTCAGGAAGCACGCCTGGCTTCTTTAGTAAGCCTCACACTTGCTCTCCTGAGTGAGCTTAGGCCGCAGTACAAACTCTCCACCAGGTATGCTCACTTTCTCACACCTCATACACACTCAAGTGCCATATGTCCACGAAACACGGCATTCCTGACCAAGCGATGAAGGAAGTTACCATCTTGAAGCTCTGAGTCAGAATGAATTGCCCAAATCCTCACTTCCTTTGCTATTAACTACCATTTTCCCACCCAGGCTGACAATGGGTGAGAACTACCTTAGAGTGGGGGAGAGTCTGGCATAGCAAATGCATTCTACTGAATGGAGCTGCGGGTTATGGGAAGATTTAAACTCTTCAGATAAAAGCAAAACTGGTTCAAAAGGAGTGAGAATGTGAGTATGCCACCTGTCAAAGCTAGAGCTATCAAGAATCAAATCATGGCTGGCTCTTAAAAATCACCTTGTTTTCTATTTTAAAATAAACTAACACTAAGATAGTGTATTTGGAAAATGCTAAAAAGTAGAAAAATATTTCTAAAAATTCATATCTTACTACTCAGTCAACTGACTTTTGGTAGCATGGTATATTTCTTTCTAGCTTTATTCTTATGCACTTTTCACATTAAAAAATGGGAACCAAAAAAAAAAAATGGGAACATACTCTACATCCTTCACTATTTATTCTTGGTACACAAGATATTTATTTAATGTTGCAAACTCTTCACAAATGTGATTTTAGTAACTGTGGAATCAGTGGTTATTTTTCTACTATTGGGCACGTATGATGTTGTTAACTGATTTTTATTAGAACAAATACTGCTGCCATGAATGTTTATGTGCATACGTTTTCTACATTCAGCATTACTCCCTTAGATTATGCATATCAGCCATGAACCAAAGGACCAAAGCATAAAATACTTCAAAAGGTTTTAAATAAACATCACCAAATTATGCCCAAAATGACAATGATTTAAAGTTACTGGATAGCTAAAAAAAAAAAAGGTAAAGGATTCTATGAAGAACATCTTCATAAACAAAAAATTTGGCCAAGTCTCAGGGAACTGTGAAATTCAGGAACAAATATATTTAAAATATTTACTCCAACACAGAATATTTATTTTGGATGTATAAAATGTTGTAGACAGGAAGGATGGTAAATACTATGACTGGGATTTTAATTATGCTACCATGTGCCTTAAGCCAATTTTTTGCTTACATTCCCATACATACCACATTTCATTGGCTCTAAGATGCACAGTTCTCAAAACTAACACTTCTGAAGCACTGGCCAGTTTAACTGAAAGTAGTGTTTTCTTTCTTAGTAGTGCATAGAATGATGGCTTATTGAACAATGAATGCCATACTGATTTAATGAAATATAATAATTGTAGATGGAGTACAAGAATCATTGTACTGTTCACACTTGTATGAACGCAACACCCAAAGCATTTAGCACAAGTTGTGCATAAACTCTGGGGTCAGAAACCAAACTAGTAACAGTGACAAAGTGTAATGCATTGAAGACAGACTCAGTCACGCTGAATCTTTTACTATAGTAATCTAGGGTGCTGAGTTTACCATAGTCTTATTATATATTATTTGATTTTGGTGTTTAGTACATAAAATTATAGCTGATGTGAAATAAAGTCATTTATAAAAGGAGAGATGCCACATAAAATAAATACCTTGCCCTACAGATGTAAATCCAACATCTATGCTGCCTTTCAGGTGTAAAAGTTTGCTTTTAAAGCTTCATGGGAGTAAAATATCAGAGTTATGCATGTCTCTGGATACATATAGATCAGGGATGAAATATTACTATAGAAGAGAAATTCATTACACTGTTCAGCCTTGCAAATCATTACACACTCAAGGCAGGTAACAATTTATGCTGAGCATGTAGTGAAAAATGCTAATTTTATATATTTTATTATGCTATGTGCCTTCTAAAAGGATGATGGAATTTGCCAAGTTGTTATATTTAAAAGCTTTATTGAAAAGCAGCATTTTAACCATTAGACATATATCAAATAGAACTTACATCAAATAAAAAATAAGTTCCAAAATGTTAGACTAATCTAATAAGTTATTTAAATAGTCTCTCTCCTTCTCTTTCTAGGGGGAGATTTGGCTTGGAAATCATTCATTTAAAAAAACCTGGGTTCTAACTGATGACATTTGAAAAAGGATCAATGATGTCTTTAGACTACCTGCAATCACATTGTAATGTGAAATTATATTAATATAAAAACATACTCAGAACAGCTGTCTCAATATACTCAAGCTGTTTCATATCTTGTTCAATCCTAAATCCTATATTTGAAGAGGCACAATGAGGATAATAGAGCTAGCCAACCAGGATGGCTACATCAGTTAACTGTTCCCTATCTTCAATGTCTCCTTATCTGTTAGTTCCTCCTCTTTATGATACAAACAAACTGAGGTGACTGTGAAATTTCAAGGCTGACTTTCAGTCCATATATCATTTACTGCTAAATCAGATCCTATTAACCTTTTTGTTCTCGAAATTATCAAAACTCTTTCTTTTTGATCTCAGTGGTCATTGCTATCTAAATTCATCAGTGGTTCCCCCTGGGTTTCCATCAAAGGATTCTCTTTTCTTTTTTCAGCTTGTCCTTTAAATACTAATGTTCACGACAGCAGCACCACTGACCTCTTTTATTCTGACTGAAAACACAATTTATCAACAGCTATAAATTCACCAAGATACTGGGATATCCACATCTTTCTCTCCAGCTTGGGCTTCTCTCCTGAGCCCTAGAGCTCAGGAGAAAATGACCCCACTCAATGCGAAGGTACATACAGACACAAGGATGTAAACACAGCCAAAATGCTGAGATAACACAGAACTGGAAACATGGGATTCTCTAGTGGATAGGGTATAACTCTCTTTATGTTGCTGCTGCTGCTGCTAAGTCACTTCAGTCATGTCCGACCCTTTGTGACCCCATGGACCGTAGCCCACCAGGCTCCTCTGTCCATGGGATTCTCCAGGCCAGAACACTGGAGTGGGTAGCTATTCCTTTCTCCAGGGAATCTTCCCAACCCAGGGATAGAACCCAGGTCTCCCGCATTGCAGGCAGATTCTTAACCAGCTGAGCCACCAGGGAAGCCCATTCTCTGCCTTACCAAGAAGCAAATAAAAAGCAAGCAAGCAATAAACAAGCACATTTTCTCATTTTTCTTAGTACGAGCTTATTTCATACCACTAAGCCTTTCATCATTAGTACATCTGAATAAAACACTGCAGCATGTAGGGGAACAAAAGTGTATTTGACACATTTGCAAGATGACATACAAGATGCTTACTAGCCATTATTTTGATCTTTCTGATTTATGATCCTTTTTAGAATCATGATTCAGTAGATCCATTAAGATGGACAAGGTGTTCAACAGATATATGACAGGAGATCAGGCCAGGGCAAACCATTAAAGTGTGCTTGTGAAGGAAGCCCTCTGCAAACTGGCGCCCAGTTACTGCTTTGAATGCGCAGGCTCTTGAGTTTCCAAGCAGCATATGTGCCTCAACTGACAGTGTTTAACGGCAAACACAGAAAGTGTGGCCCAGACAACAGCATTCAATAACATGAAACTTGACACTGAAAAGCAGCTGACAGTTCAGGTACATAAAACATGGTGAGACGGTTTAAGTCTAATTTGCAGGAGCCGAGGGAAACTGTTCAAGCAGGAGCTGATCCACATGGAAAACCACTTACCCAGGATTTGCTTGCTCCTTCGCTCTGATCCAAGGCACCAGGAAGTGAACAATATTTTATGTAATCACTGAGTTCTCACACAAAAATCAATAACAACATTGAAGTCTTAAAGGAAATTTTAAAGGTGCATTTATAGACTAAGTGAAGAAAAGCACTTTCAGAAGAAGTGCTCAGTTTTAAGAAAGCAGAAGTGTAGTTTTAAAGGATTTTTAACAGAAATTACGACCTTGAAATATATAGGGATTTGATTAGTATTAATAAGATCAATATAATATATATTAAGTAATACATATTATAGTGTAAAATATATACTGAAATTTTAGAGTCTAGATTCAGGGAACACAGACAGGAAGAAAATCCTAAGAGTGCAGATCAAAAGAGTAAAAAAATAAGTAATAGTAATCAGTGGCTTTCAACAGACTAAAATGCATCATAAGTAGGAAAAATACTAAGTGTGGAAGATCTGGTAGATTTTGTCTGACGCGGGATTGGACATAGTCTGGACAGTTTAGATGTGTAGGTAAATCATGTATAAATGCATTAGTTTTTTAAACCACGGATGGCCTTATAAGACCACAGAGGGGCATTATAATCAGCCAAAATATAAATTATGTTTGCAAGCAAGTTCAGTTGATTGTCACTGTTACCTTGATATCTTTTGGAAGAAAAGTAATACAATCTAATACTGACACTGTGATGGCTTTGGGGAATTTCAGAAAGATGTGTCATTCCCATGATGGACTGTCTCCACCCCCGTAGCTGGCTTGGAGGGTTAGGAATGTCTCCTGAGAATGATACAAACACTCATTTACCTGAGACAGGGACTGTCGGAGTCGTGCCATCTGCGTGCTGTGGCCTTTATTGTGATCCTGCTCAGAAACCATTTGCTTAAGCTTCTCCTTCTCTATAGCTATGCTGTTAAACGCAGACTTCAAAAGAGAATGCACTGGGTGGGGAGAAAAGTAAGAGACAAGGATCAAATGGATCCAGAAAAATAAACAGAATTATAAACTTCTCAGCACTTGTAACTCATTCATGAATATTTTCTGGAAAGGTTATGTTACAGTCTAATTGAAAGTCAGCCTTAAAATGGAATCTACCAGAATCTAAATACAAAACAAATATGGGAATGGTAATTAATCCGGATGAAAGTTTTAGCATTTCATAACAGATAAGTCAATGAAGACCTGGAAGCAGCATATTAAATACCAATTTTTAAATTTCAATACTTAGAAACTAACCTATACTTCCTAGAAGGAAAAGGGAACCAGTTTTACTCTGCCACAGTCAATGATAATACTTGGGCAGTTATGTGTACAATGAAGCCTCATGCAAATAATTTAGAACTGTCAAATTATCACCCCAAAGTATGCATCCAAAAAAGGGCATTTTATGAGTCTTGCAAATATAAATCAAACAGCTGTTTTAGAAGTTGGAGCTAGTTCTCTTTGTGGTGGGAAATGATTTGGTCTTTTTTTTTTTTAAATATTTATCAGAGTATCATTGATTTAAAATGTGTTAGTTTCTACTGTATAGCAAAGTAAATCAGTTATATAAATATACACATATCCACTATTTTTTAGATTCTTTTCCCACACAGGTCCATACCGAGTACTGAGTGGCATCCCTTGCACTATACAGTATGTCCTTCCTAGTTACCTATTTTATATATAATAACGTGGACATGTCCATCTCAGTCTCCCAGTTTATCCTTTCCCTCTTCCCCCACTGGTAACCATAACTTTGTTTTCTACATCTGTGACTCTGTTTCTGTTTTGTTGAAATGATTTGGTCTTAAGAACAACACTTGCATTACTTTCTCAGCCAAAAACATCATGATATCAAAAGTGTTTTCAAAGAATACAAACGACCAGTTATAACATGAGTACGTTCTGGGAATCTAATCTGCAGGATGGTTATGTTAACAGTACTGTATTATTTACCTGAATTTGTTAAGAGAGTAGATCTCGAATGTTCTTACCACAAAAAAGAAATGGTAATTATGCGACGTGTTGGAGATATTAGCGATCCTATGGTAGTAATTATTTTGCAATATATAAGTATGTCAAATCAACATATATACCTTGAACTTATACAATGTTACATGTTCATTTTATCTCAATAAAGCTGGAAATAAAGTAAAACAAAATAAAGGCAACTAAAAACAACCTCCACCCTCATTTCTGCATACCTAACAACAGACATTTGTAAAAATCCAGGGCAGTCTTTAATTCTGAAACATAAAAATGTTGAATTTACAACTCTTATCTTTATAGTAACAGTTTCTGCAAAATGTAAAGTCTTCTAAAATAGGGATTTCCTTGTAAGACACAGGTTATTTTTAATAGAAGTGGAAAAATTTAGCAGAAAATAGTGACCTGAATTAAATGGGAAAAATAAGGGGATCATAAAGAACGTACAATTCATTGATTTATGTGCTACGTTCCAGTTGTCATCAATTTTAAGGTAATAACTTGATAGCTGAAATACATTAACCCAACTAGCAGCTCTAAAAGTGGATTCTCATTCATTTCAAAATCCATAATTTCTCCTAAAGAGTTCACTCAATAGTCATATAAAAGCCACCTTTTTCCCCAAGCTCGGCTGAAAAGAAAATATGCTGTTTCAACAAAGGCTTTACAAGTCTGTTGAAACTTGGATTACCTGAAAGCCTCAGGAGTGCAACCAAATACATAAAGCTTTCCTGGGGCTACCTTCACATTTATCCATCTTCCCTTAGAAGCTGTGCTGTATTTAATTCACACATTTGTTGCCTCATTTTACCTGTTCCTACAATCTTGCATTAAAAGTCAAAGTCACTGGCTTCCTGATCATAAATCTATGCTGTTACATAAATAATTTAGCATTGCTCTAGTTTAATGACACAATTAGCACCCGGCTAAGATGTAATAAAAATGTACAAGGAGCAAAACAGTTGAAAGAGAGTTGGCCTTACAGAATCTCAATTGAAAAATCTGTAGAAAAAAAGGTGGGTGGGGGGAGAAGATTTACTTTCGTTGCTTCAGGATGGTGGAATTAAAGAAACCTCTGGTAGCACATCTTTGCTGATGGTTTGAGAGTATGCATTTTTGTTGACTTCAGCTTTCTCAGAAATACCCTCAGGGTGCACCTCTTCTTTTCCCGAGTCACTAGGCTTTTGAATATTATGGGGGGCGGTACTTGAGATGTTCCATCCGACACACATTTTCAAGAATATTTTATAACCTATTGCCAGCAGCCCCAGAGGAAATATATGCGAAAAATTCATAATAAGGTGTTAGTGACTGAAAACAACATAATGTCTTTCTCCTAAAGATTACAATTTCAAAAAACAATGACTGGGAAGGCACTATTATAAGGTAAAAATGAATTTCAGTGGCTGAAATTTAGATACTTTAGCATTAAGGGGAGGGAATTAATTTAGGAGCTGTGGCTCTTCCTGGTGAACAGTCAGGACTGTCCAATCCTCCTGCTCTCCACTCTCCTGCTTCTCATTTATGATATTGCTCTCTCTGCCTGATGATAGCAGTTGAGCTTCTGTAACAGGACTCACTGAACATTTAACATCAAAAAAGAGACTCCAAGGTAGGCTGGGTGTCCACTCCCCTCTAATCTGGACTAGCAGTGAAGGGACAACGCTCCAGACCCAGAGTTGGCCACTTCCATTGCAATCCACTCCACTCGGAGCCCTGAGCTGCCGTGAGGGGAGGGGAGAGGGACAGAGTTGTGTGCGGCCTCCCAGCTGTCCAACGAAAGTGCCAGTGAAGGCCCCTTGAACCATTCAGCCAGGCTTCCAGCTGAATACCACGGAGGGAGTCCAGCTGATGCCACGGAGGACAGGGGAACTGCTTAGCTGAGCCCTCCTGATTTCTTACCCACAAACTGTAAAGTAAAATCAGTGAGTGCCATTTAATAAAAATTAAAAAAAAAAAGGTTTCAAACAGAATCTTCTAACTCACAAGTATGTATGACATGATAAAAAAAAAAAAAAGATGCTGTATAGTATTGTGGGCTCGTCTGCCTAACATAATATCTTATTTTTCTCCCTAAGTGTTTGACTCTGCAAATTCAGAGAATAAACAGATAATCCCATTACCCTAATATTCTCTGAGTGAAGAAAAAGCAAATTTTAATTTATGATGACCTAAAAATCTAGTGCCAGGCCTGAAGGCAATAGGAGGGACATCATTAAAGACATAAAAAACTTCACCCTTTTAGTCTTTCTGCCTTTTCTCACCCTCAATAATATTTTCTTTCCTCAGTCAAAACTGAAAACCTATGATGTGTGTTTTCCCAGGAGGCAGTCATTATATCCCACTGTGTTTTATCTATAGAACTGCAATAAGTATATAAACCATTTGACCTTGCCACCATGACCACCTAGACAAGGGTAAGAGAACAAATGGCAACTTCCCATCAAGGCAGAGAGCCACTATAAAGGCCACATTACATTTATTGTTACCTTTCTGTGCAATTAGACAAAATTCTTCTTGAAGCTTTGTATAATCCGTTGAACTTTCCAGAGGGTCTGTGAGGTGGCTAGGGGGAGTCTGAAATTCAATATCTGCACAAAGGTTGGGGTTGGAGGAATGCAAGCGAACGGGGGACATGGTGGCACTGAAAGGAACCTGAAAGGGAGGACACAAATGATTAAAGAGCAGCAGCACACTGTCCTACAATCTCTTACACAGAAATCTATTCTGTTCTCCAAAATAACAGATTCCTCCCTGACGACACACTTGGAGACAGTACTCATCTATTTTGTAGGTGGTTCGGGCAGGAAGGAATCTCAGTTTCCCGTAGTTGATTTAGTACTGCTACTGACTCACGGGCTGTTCACTGTCACGGGGAGAGATGATGGGAAAATGACAGTAAGAAAAGGCATAATCCCAGACAGGCTTCAGCTCTGAACCCACCGAAACAATGCTGGCAGAAAGCAATCTGAACTGTGATGTAGCGGACCTTCTCTCACAAGGTCTGGGTATTCAAGTCAGATGGCTTTTTATGCCGCCTTCTTTCTGAGCCTGGAGCAAGAATTCACTGAACAGGTAAAAATTCAAGAGGTGCATATACAGAAAGACTCACTTGCTCCATCGTCATTAGATAAAACATAAGTAAGTTTAATACTACGTATAACAATGACTTAAAGAGACCTGCAATTAAATTTGAAATTGATTTATCAAAAAACATCTGTAAATGAAATATTACATAAATTACTATCATTACTTTTGTATATGACACACACAACTCTGTCACATACATGAACGTGGCTTATGAACTGGCCAAAAAGCATTAAGTAAAATAAAGTCATACTACTATAGATTTTCCCAAATGGCTAGAGGCACTTCCTTGCCCTTGGATTTGGGCTAGGCTTCTGATGGGTGGAGGCAAAATACTCCTTCTCCCTCCTTCTAGAAGGTTCTACCTGACCATTATAAATGCTGTCAGCCAACCGTTCTTGAAGAATGAGAATGCCAATTCCTTTTATAAATCAGATCACCAGTAACCTCCCCTAATTTTTACTACACAGATATGCATTCAATTACCTTCAAGAACCAGACTTAGACACCTCCATAAGCTGAATTTTGTATAAATTAAAAGCTAATTCACCTCCTCTATCTAACGGAAAATATGCTGTAGGAGGAAGGAACCAGTATTTTGCCTGATGTATAGGTATGCTAGACCCTCTTCCTTTCTTCATTTTTTGACTTAGCTTTAAATCTCATGATAGAAAAAGAGAGGCAAAGGGGCAAGAGGGAGCAAGCAAGCATGTGTCTGTGCACAGAGGACATAGAGGATGGAGGGGGAAGGAGAGACCCCCCCAAAATCTAGCCTGAGCTGCAGTTTGTGGGTCTGGGTGATGGAAGTTGAGACTTAAGAGGGTCCTCAGGATGCAGCTGGGTCCTCAGGATGCAGCTTGGTCCTGGCAAGGAGTTATTTATCTCAAAAGATATTCAGGCTTCCCAGGAAAGAAAGAGGGAATGAAGCTTTTCCCCAGATTCAGCTAAGCTAAGCATGGTAATATAGGATATCTGAAGCATTTGTTATCTGGAGACATCAGAGTAACTCTTCCTCATCCTCCATGGGGCTCTTGGCTACACTGGGCTGGGAGATGTCAACAACTTGTTTATCTCATTAGCAACTGAATTTATGACTCTTTCAGAGAACAGATACTAAAGTGCAGACAACCCATGTGAGAAAATGGAGTCCTCAGGTTCAATAATTTGCTGGAATCCTATCCCGGCAACTCTGTGACAATAATGATTGAGGTTTTCTAGAACATCTATAAAGGAATGGGATTTATGTAGAGGAATGTCTGAAGACAGATAAAGAAAACTGCTGATCATGACTGTGGTGATGTTAAATCTATTAACAGAAAGAGCAGACAGCCCAAGGCCCTCTAGGAGGGACAGAGAGAGTCCATGGAAATGTTGGTGATGAGGAGGTCATGGGCAGAGACTGTGACTTGCAGAAATAGACAGACCAAGGAGTTTGCATATTTAAGGATGTGGTTTCAGGATACAAGGAACTAGGAGAGCATTTGAGAAAAAGGAATGTAGGTGTTTGATGGTGGAACATGAAATGTGTTGAGGATCATGTAAAAGGGTTTTGCCTGCACTCAGGTACCCTAACACTAGGGGCTAACACTGTGTAAGACAGTGGTCTCCTCCCTTGGGTGGGTAGGGAGCCTGAGGGAGAGGGGGTGATGGGAGGCCCGGGTGCAGTGGGGGCCTAGAGAGTCCAGACTTGTTCCTAAGATAAAGGCCTCTCTATTAAAAGTTCAATCAGATGCTGAGAAGAAAAACATGGCAAACAAGGACGAGAAAGAGAACATACAACAGCAGGTATAAGGAAGACACAGCATGCACAACTCACAGAGCCAAAGTGAAGGCTTCTGCTGCTGTTCCTCTGCATCACATGTACAGGGGTGCCTGTGGGGAGTACCAGGGACTCTCAGGACTCCCCCACGGGGAGAAGCTAGTGTTTCTCTTTTCCATCCCCCTATTCTGATGGGTCTGGCTGATGGCCTAAGTGGACCATCATGGATGTGAGTGCTAAGAATCAACAAGAACAAACCTCAGAAACATTTTGGGTGTACTTATCTCTGGGAGCAATCTCAGCTGCCCTAACACATCTGCCTTGGGCAAGGAGAACAAGTGACTGGAACCTCCTGGAAAAATTCCAGATAAAAAGCACCGAGCAGGATAGGATAGACTCAAAACACGTGGGCTAATTTTCATTTTGGGAGGAGGAATGACAGGGAGTTAAGGGGAACCACTGCAGTCAAAGAAAGAGGAGGGCTGAGTCGCCAGTGACAGGTCACTGAGATGTGGGTGAGGAGGCCGAGGGAGGCAGAAATGCTTCTGTTAGATCCTGCTAGATGTTGTTCTGCTCCGGTATGCAATTAAAAGTATAGGTCCTAGAGTGTTTAGAATACCCATTCCCTTTAGTTATTCCTGAATATATGACTAAATGTGCCAGCATTGCTCATTAGTTGCTTTAAGTTATTCTTAACCTCTGTGGTCACAGTTACCCTGCGAGGAAGGTGAGCATTAATTCTTCCATCTTTCAAAACCTTTTTCTCTTGCACTTCCAAATAAAAAAAAATATAAACCTATTCTATTCAAATAGGCTCTAATTTCAGTTTTATTATATTCATTATATATTTATCTGCAATTAAAAATGAACACAGTAGACATACAATCACTTCCGCATGCCATCTTAGAAGTGTATTATTTAAGGAAACATTTGTATTTTCATAAAATGACTGACCTTTCCTTTCCATACTGAGATATTATTCTCTAATAATCATTTGGATTTCTGAATTTTGTAAATGAAAGGTTACATTTAAGAATTTTAAAATTGATTTTACATGTATTTATTGTCAGAATCTGCTACCATGTCAATATTAGATACTTTATTCATCTTATTTGAATACATGTGTAAGATAACCACTAACTATGAAATCAATTTAAAATATTTCTTTGTTCAAATGTTCACAGAACTGTGAGTTTCAGTCACTTCCCTAATAAATTCCAAGTCACTAGTTCATTTCATAATCAAAATCATTTCTGTCTCTCAAACAATCCAGTTAAGTACCCAGATATAAATCAAGAGTAAGTCACTAATTATGAAGCATAAAACCAACAGTCCATACACCAATATCCATTCTCTTAGAATGCAACCAAAATCTTTTCATATTTTTCAGCAATTTTAATCTTAAAATACACCAGCAGCAAGAGCAAGACTATAATTCAGGAAATATTATATAACAGCCAAAAAACTAACGTTTGCTATGAACTCAGAACTCTGTATTTATAAAGTTGATAGGATATTATGATTAAGCAAATATTTAGATGTATTTTTATCCAGCATAAAGTTCTTGTGTTTACATATTCTATTTCATATTCCATGTGGATAGTTGACTGTTCTAAGCAAGTTTTGGTTATCTGCCTTATCTATCTCAATACTTCCTCTATCCACCTAAAATCCATACTATTTTCTCTTAAAAAAAAAAAAAACCAAACCAACATCTAGATGTGAATTAAACACTATTTAACTTTGTGGTTTTCTCCTTTCCACACTATATTTTCTGATTTTCAGCTCAATATTCTTTCCAGAACACAATTTTCCTTTGCTAAGTGTAAGTATGCATAGCCATTGAGAAATAGCAACAAAATTCACCATTTTGTACCCTCTCATTTCTTTATCCTCACATCCTTTTCAAACAGTCACATTGCGACCAAAAAAGCACAACTTATGTCTGTAGTAACTGACTTTGCTTAGAAAAACCGAAATCAGTTAGCAAAGGTTCTAAGATCAGTATGGCAAAAAGCCAAACCAAACAAAAACCAACCCCACCCCCCACTAGCCCACACCATTTAAGGAAATCCCACACACATCCTTGAATTTAAACTGTCTCTAACCCTGAGAGTGGGAGTAGAGATCTGGATTACACGATCGTTTTCCGCTGCAAACCCAAACACCCGTGTGCGTGAGACGCCTGCCACGCAGACCGTCAGAGAACACGTGAGAACTCCGCCAACCCAGGGGGCTGTGCTTGCTGCCATCCCCGCGATGGCACCCTTAGAGCAGGGGCATGACACCAGCGCACAGCTCCTCATTCTCTTTAAACATCCACTGGAGATTGAAATCCACTCACTGTTGTAGCCACTGCTGCTGCTAGCCTCTGCCGGCGGCGAGTTGTGCTGAACTGGCCCTTCGCAGATGGCCCTTCCTGACAGTGAATGAGAAGAGGAGGGGGCAGAAAACACGGGGTGGGGAGGGGGAGGATACGGGAGGATGAAAGACAGTCAGACAGGGGAGAGGGAGAATTCTTAACTGAAGTTGACTTTTGCTAAATCTTAGCATTGAAAAGAGCCTGAAAGAGCATTCACGCCATGAGACAAGTTTATCATGGCAGACCACCCAAACACTTAAATCTATTTGCCGAATATAATCCCTACCCCAAAAGGAGATGGAAAGTTATGAAGCGATGAAGAGCTTACGGTAAAATCAATGTACCTTTTGTTTTATTCATGCAATGCCATGTTATATGAAGCCAAAAGGCCGTTCAGTAAATGGAAGCAAAGGAAAAGTAAGTTCAGGGGAAAGTGACTAAATAAATAAAATGCCAAGGCTAAAACAAACAGGTTGTAATGAGAGCCTCCTGTTGGCCAGGAAGAATTTTTTTGTTTCTTGCTGGGAGGAAAAGTAAGGGGAAGGATACCAGGAATATTCAACTCCCCACTTTCTCTCCTCCTATAAAGGTCTCTGGGATTCAGTATTAAGAATGGTGTTGGGATTTTCAGATTGAAGAATTTTCCAAGGAGGAAGCCAGTCCCCATAGAATAGGAAGGTAAATCTCAATGTCCTCACTGTGTTGGGACAACACCTATAAAAATCAACTATGAAAACCTGAAGGTCTATGTTTCATTTAGTGATGTGCACCTATGCCAGTAGAAGACTCTCAGAGCTTTTCTTTCTTTCTTCTCTTTTTGGTGGACAGGATTAAGGGATAATAATATTTCCTTCTAATCAACTCAACTGTGCCTGCATTTGACAGACCCTGACTCTTCAAGGTTGTGAGAATTAATTTCAGTTCCAATTAACTGAAATGTTCTCAGAGTCACATAACCGTCAGACTGAGAAAAAAAAAAAAAAACACAGACAAACAGCATGGCTATGTTAGTCTTTTTGGACAACAGAAAAATATTTTAAATTCTTATAGCTCCAATTCTCTTTAAATTTTCCAAATTACATTCACATTTCTCTTCCATCTTCACAAATCCTTTGTGTACATACATGTATATGATTATTAAACACAAACACACATATATAATCAGTTTCGGAAAAAACATTTTCTATACAAAATCTCTCTATGCCTACTGTAGTTAAAAAAAAAAATGAGAAAGAATGTAGTTTTACTTTTCAGTGTAATTTGAGCACCTGTGAGATCCACGATGAATGGATGACAACAGATCATTTACCATCTACCCCATACCTCCAACTATTCCTCATTCTCTCCAATATCTAGGGACCTAGTATTTAACTCATGCTATTACCAACACAGGAAATCTAGTAGTAATCTCTTCTCCAGCAACCCTTATGAAATCATTCTCTTTTTGCCATCCTCCACTCATTTAAAACACAACCAAACTGTTTTATTGCATAATGATGATATCGAGATTTTTATTAGAACCAGAAATTTGAACTTTGGGACACAGGGAATATTTATCCTAACAGGTAATTCCACAGAGACTTCTAGGACACCTACTGCCTCCAATGAATTACTCAGTGGATTCTTGAGCTAACTTCCCAGTAGCTTCATGTAGAAATGTGGTCCAAATTTTAACATTCACATTCGAATCAATAGTGTACTTATGTAAGAATAAGCAATCAAACATCTAGTTTAACATGTTCTTCATTTTTTACTTTTCTGAGGTCAATTTTTAAAATGATCTATTTTATAATTATTTCAAAAATTACAACTACAGAATGCTAAAGACCAAGTTCCATAAAACAAGATCCATAACAACAACAGAAATAATAGTAACCACCACACCACCACCACAAGACAGTTTAGATTTCCTCCATAAATGGCTGGTGGACTAAACATTCCAAATGACAGAGAGGATGAAAAATGAGCCATTTACTGCAAAAAGCCTCTCATTCAGAGAAAGTGATTCAAGTAGTGAGACCATTATGAGCTCAAAACAAATACTTGGAACCATAAGATGCAGTTCTAATGGTCAAGAAACATTTAAAACAGGAGGAGGAAATCTGCAATATTAGGGTGGGAGAAAGTGGTGGGTATGTTTAATCCATCACAGTGAAAATAAATGCTATGCCTTTCTGTAGGTAAAAAACTGATGAGTAATGACATTCATATTAGTCATAGTCATCGCTGGCTAATTTTTATGGTTCCCCAGTAAGGTATGATGGCGAAGAAACTTCTGGTAACTTCGCAGTCATAGAGAATGAGCATTCTAAGGGGTCTTGGAAGGTCGCTGGTTTGAGTGAGCAGAAAAAGTCTAGGGGTTGTACTAAATTCTGTAGCATTCACCCCTATGATCCTTTGTTTTACCATTTCAAGTGGAAGTGAGGTTTTTCTGGGAACGACTAACAGCTTACCACCACCCCTATGTCTATTTATTTCCACTGGAGTTGGAACTAAATTTCCTACTTTTGAAAGTTTAACATTTTCTTTGACTATGGGGATGAAATGATTTCAATTCTCCCCCAAACAATTAAACTAGAATCACAAGGGCCATTTTGCCACTCTTTGGCAAAACAGAAACAAGGCAATAGAGCATAAATGAAACTTTAAGAACAATCAACCCCAAAAAGTCATATAAATATGAAAGAAGAGTATTTTCCTGCTTTTTGAACAACTTCTTTGGACGATTAAAAAAAAGAAAAACCTTCATCAAAGTCTCCACACATTGAAAAGCACAGCCCGTGAATGGGAGGGTTATTCAGAGTGGCATTCTGTTTGTTTCAGAAAAAAAACCTGAGTGACTGTGGTGATCCTCGAAACTGTAACAAGACAGCCAGTGATACTGTGCTCAGTCACCGAGAACCAACCTACTCCAGACCACAGTCGTGAATGGCAATATGCTCAATGGGCTATCTTATAAAAACCAAGACTGAAATGGTATCTACCCACATCTGTGCATATGCCTATGATGCTGGCCTTCTTCAGTTATTCTATTTACAGTTAAGGTGCTCTTTTCCTGCCTATGATAACCATAGATACTATGTTTTAAAAATACACACACAAAACTAGACAATCACTTGCTCAAAAATATGTTACTCCCGAAAGCAATTTTAGGCAATTTCCTTGTGAAGTCATTTGGCACATTTGTCTCTACAGTATTAATTTTCTGAGTAGAAGGGAAAAAACAGAAAAACATACTGAACAAAAGACCACAGAAAATTGTGTTCACACAATGTGGACATTCTAACTAAAAAAAAAAAAAAAGATCTTTATTGCTTGCAAAAATCTATTTTCAAATAAATCAGATTAGTAAGCAAAGCAACAAAGAATTGGTTATTTACACATTTAGAATTAAAACACAAAGAATGTTATCAATAAAATCAGAATTAAGGAAGAATTATTGTTTTTATTTAAAAGACACTGAAATATTCTAAAAAGCAGTCCTTCCTTGTGTTACAGATTGATTTATAGCATAACAAAAAGAAAAGCAAAATAAGAAGTCTACTTCTGATTGTGCAGGGCAAGAGTCCTTTATAATATTAATATACAGTTAGGACTGGAGTGGTAAAATTTCAAGCTTAAAGATCTGAAAGTAACATGAATTTTAACATGAGAGGTTGTAGGCATTTACCATATTTTGTATCATTGCAATGCAATGACATAAGAGGATCTTACTTTAAAATTTTTCAACTATTCATATAACTTACTTTAAATGAATTTTAAGTAAATTTATTATGAACCATGAAGACATTAGTTCAAATTTTAAAAGTGACTGTTGATGGCCAATAATATCTATTTTTGTAGAATCACAGAATTTTAGAGTTGAAAGGTAATTCAGAGATCACTAATGCAACTCTATCACTTTACCCAGAAGTTAATGGAAGCCCAGACAATTTAATAGAAATAAATGAGATTATACTGCCAGGAAATCACAGTGATTAGACTAGAACCCAAGTTTGTTCATTTCTAACCTATTGCAGTCTTCATCTCATGTACTGATAGATATAAGATTGGACAACACTAACACAGAAAAGGCTCTTTTAAGATTTAGTATATATAAATGTTCATTACAACCCATTTGATTTTTAGTCTAGATTTTTAAGGTGACTTTTTGTTAAAATAAGGTTCAATGGCCATAACTGAGAATGAAAATGCCACTAGACAGCTGTATTACATAATTTTAAGCTTGCTTTTAAATTCTTTTTACTTATGCCAAAATAAGAATAGATTTCTCACTATTTTAGATAATATAACTCAGTCTGAAAAGCACTAGCTTTAAAGTAGTTAACAGCTGCTTTAAACTTTTAAACTTCTAAGAACTGATATATAAATACTAACATTTAAAAAAATATCTATAAATATGAATGAAGGAAAAGTAAGGTCTGTACCTGCAGTTGTATTTTTGTATCTTTGCTGACACTTTTTGTTCTCCATCGTCTTGTGACCCGCTTGTCTTTCTTTGAAATATCTACACAGTTAGCCTACATTGCATAAATAGTTAAAAGCAACAAAGCATTATTAAGTTAACACAGATAATACAGGCATAGACAAAGAGAGCACAGCCAAGTTAGTAGAGAATCATTGTTAGATACCTAAAGCAAACCAGCCAGGAGATAAAGGTGCATCTGATGCATAAAGGGTATTAAAAGCAGAGACAAAAACAAAACACATTTTTCTGCTATACAAAATGAAAATAGGATTAGAGATCTTTGGTGTTTTTTTGCTACTTGAAAAGATAGCACAAATTCTTACAGGACCCAAATTATACCTTCATAATTATCATTTCTAATGCAACATAAATGTAGAAGAATGACTCAGATATTCACTTCTAGTTAGTCTGCATTTAAATGTACAACATTTTAAAAAAGACATCTTAACACAATGACACCAAGATTCAAAAATATTAAGAATAACTCCAGAATATAAACTAATCTATATTATAGTTATATCCCTTTAAATATTACCTTATATATTCATATAACAATCCAGTAAAAATTCTGAGTGAATATTTTAAGTTCCTTTGACAAGCAGCTGTAATATCTTTACCTGCATGTCAGTAAAGTTAGGTGCTGACTGAGTTCTCTGAAGTATTTCCAAATTTTGCAGGAGTTTGCTAAGTTCCACAAGGTTTGACTGGCAGTGTGCAAGGTCTAAAACAGATCAGAAATAAAAATATGTTACAACTGGGCAGGAAGTGGTGGTGATGATAAAAAAGGCAGTCTATCCAAATTATGGCAAATATGATCAGGTAGATCTAAGTTTACAGGACGATGATACTGGCAAATGAAAGAAAACAGACCTTTCTCTGGTTTAGAACCATAAAGCCACTGATTATTTACTGCATGAGTTCAAAACCCACTCTTACAGATGAACAATTAGTGTAGAAAGCTACTGAAATCTCAGTGAAATTGGGAGATTCTGCTGAGACGGCCTTTGTCACATCAGAAGCACACTCCAGGGAACTTCAGTGGCCGTCCAGTTTTGCTGTCAGGAACGTGTCTACCTGCTGTGAAGGTCTTCGTGTGTAGGACTCGGAACGCCTGCACAGCCTACAGACAGCAGGGCAGCAGAAACACTAGGGGCCAGGCCCACCCAGGCGCCATCTCTCAGCAGCATCTGCCCCAGGCTGGGGTCTGGGTGAGCTATTCAAGCGCTGCTGTGGCTGTTCCGGGGAACTCTTGGCCATCAGTGACCTTTACATTCCTCAAGAGAGGAAATGACCAATGGAGGTGGCAGAAGACAATACCGAGGAGGCCAGGACCCTTCCATCACACCCTCCTCATTTCAGGGGAGGCAGCACCATTGTACTCCTCCCATTTCCCCCACGAAAAAAATACAACAAGTGGCTCGGATGGGTAGGAAATACAAAAGATAAAAGGGAAGAGATGAGAGAGAAAAGCAATACAAAGAAAGAAGGAAGGGGTTGGAGGGAAGAGGAGAAAGATGGTGAAGAGAGACCTCATTTTAACTTGCCTTAAAACTGCATCATAAGTGCCATGCTGACAGACACAACCTAACACTAACCTATCCATTAAGCATTCTATTTGCTAAATATTACATTCATTCTTCTTAATAACTGTGATTATTCTATACAAATGGTATATGTAGGTAGTATAGAGATCTAAAAATGGGGCTTAAAACCCTTTCTAACAGAAGGGAAATAGAACTTGGTGAATGGATTTGATTGAAGGCAAAAGGATTCAAAACTAAGGGTTGGGAAACATTGATTTATTTTATTTTTCTCAGCTGTAGTTTTCTTACCTGTTGAGTGGTAACAGTTAATATTTACTCTCTTGCCTTCTTAATGAAAGTTGCAACTAAGACTATAGATGAGAAAATTTTCTGAAAACTAGAAACTGTCTTTATGGGATATTAATTGCATTATGTTTAATCATTCTTCTAGAGCCTTAATTTGGAATTAGCCTCACCATTTCTTGACACTCCTCTCATTTAAAATATGGAAGAAATGAAATCCTTAGCAGAATTTTACTCCTTGCCTAGGTGTCTGGCTGTACATAAGGATTATAAAAATTTACCCAAGACAATAAAAATACCTTTTAAAAAAAATCTCTAGAATTTCATTAAATCAAGATTAAATCTACTTTTAGAATCTGGGAAAAAGGAAAAATTATTCCAAGAAAGGACTGTTGAGATAGTTTATAATAGTAAAAAATTGAAAACTTAAGTATATAGCAGTTTACTTATTTTCTCATCATCCCTACTCTGTCCTAAAAAGAACTCTATCCAATATTCTGTAATAACCTATATGGGAAAAGAATCTGAAAGAGTGAATATATTTATATGTATAACTGAATTGCCTTGCTGAAATGAACGTAACATTGTAAGTCAACTATATTCCAACATAAAATAAAAAGTTAAATTAAAAAATAAAAAGAAACATGTTATCCAATTGTGCAATGATTAAATAAATTAAGGTTCCCCGATGGCTCAGTGGGTAAAGAATCTGCCTGCAATACAGGAGACACAGGAGACACAGGTTTGATTCCTGGGTCAGGAAGATCCCCTAAGAAGGAAATGGCAACCCACTCCAGTATTCTTGCTGGAAAATCCCACACAAAGAGGAGCCTTGTGGACCACAATCCAAAGGGTTGCAAACTGTCAGACACAACTGATGACTACGTACTCAGAGCGCATCCAAAGTTATCCATTTACTATTTCATTTCGGTACCACTGGTTAGGAAGATACTATGCCAACCAGCACAGTTCTAAGCATAGGGAATATAGCAATAAAGTAAGATTTATGGAATTTACATTCTGGTTTAAAGAAAATAAATACAATAAATAATCTGTACCTTAAACTATTATATACCTATTTTAGTGATGGCATATACTGGTACACAAGGAAGGCACATAAAATACTAATTTAACATTTTGCGTCTGTGAGAAAAAGCGCTCTCCAAGAGCTAAGAAACTCCCTTATATACTTAAGCTCTGGACTGACAGACATCCAGACCTATGAATAGCTAACCTCTTTAAGTACTGGAACTATAAATGTACTATGTTATGGGTTCAAGAAGATGTTACATGATGAACTTTTGAACTGCAACCAACCTCAATAATGGGACCCTATAAAATGATCAGAAAAGACAAAAAAAAAATGCTGTGGTAGTTCAAGAAAGGGATAGTTACTGTGGTTTGAGGTCGTCAGAGTAGATAAGACAGGAGAAACTTCTGTGGGTCTGGAGGATTGATAGAGGATTCAGAAAACCAGGAAGATGGAGAAGGGCAGAGCGGTCACAGCAGGTTGAGAAGAACAGCCTATGCAAAGGCGTGGAGGCAGGAACGTGCAAGGACACTCTGGAGATAGCACATAAGTTTAATTCGGCCTATGGAAGGCAAGGTTGAAAGGGTAGGCAGGGCTAGAAAGCTGAAAGTTGGATGTTAAATGCTAGGCTAAGTAGTTTGGACTACAGCCCAAGAGTCCACAGAAAACCACTCATAAAGAGATGTTTGCAAAAAGTTATTTTAAGAAATAGTGGTCTTAAGGGACTACATATTTTATGTAGTGAACAAAGAATTGGCTCTGGGATTACTAAATGTGGGTTGGCTGGAGTCTGTGGGTTGGCTGGAGCCCCAGCCTCTCCATCAGCGCAGTGCGTAACTGCGAAGATTCCTTAACCTCTGCGCATTTCACTTTCCTCATCGGCAAAGTGGGGGCAGCAGTAATACATATATCTCAAAGCCAAGGGCAATGGGATGATGCCTGCTAAGTGCTGGCGCCATCCGTGAACACATCCAAGAAGAGCAGTTCCCCAGGAGCCTCTGAGAGCCACGGAGTCACAGAGCAAGAGACTGAGGGTGTGGGTACCAAAGGCCGGTGAGCAAAGAGGGAGCATGAGTGAGGCTGGCAGAAATGGAATTCCAGAGGAAGGCAGATGAGGGGGAGTGGTTCCAAAGAAACAACGACCTCAGCCTCAGCGGGACGAACAGGTTGGGTGGGGCAGAGAGGACAGAGGTTTCAGGAGTGGTTATGACGGCAGCACCGACAAACACAGGGGAATCCAGGAACTGCGGCCGTTTTCACAGAGGAGACAGAATTGGCTTTTGACAGGCTCAGAAGACAGCGTGACGGAGTGCATCAACAGAAAGGGTCAACAGTAAGGGGAGCGGGTGGGAATGCAGCATGGGCTGGGTACAGAGGTCTGAGACACAAAGAGTGTTCCGCCTTTCTGAGGGAAATACGGTACAGTGATTAAGAGCACACGCTCCGGAGTCAGACCATGAGTCTGAATGCCAGCTCCACCGTCACTAACCGTGTCAACTTGGTTAAAGTGACCTGACTTCTCTGAACCTATGTTTTCTCACCCGTAAAGCGGCATTGAGAGGATTAAATGAGTCAAAGCATATAAAACACCTAGAACAGCGCCTGCTGCACAAGACATGACCCATCCTATCAACTGCCACCAGGACCACTACCATCTTATCATCACTATCATCGTCATAATAGACTGTGGTTAGAGCATGCCTATTGTTTCCAGAGCACTGAGCATGGTCATTAGGATCAAGTTGATCAGGGTTAGCCCTGCAGCTCTGCCACGTACTTGCTGCGTAACATGGACAAGTTACTCGACCTCTCTGAGCTGTGGTTTTCCTGTTTATAAAAATATGGCTCATAATTCCTGCTTGGTACTATTGTGAAAATGTATAAAAGACCACATATGTAAAGCACTTAGCTCCGTGCCTGACCCACATGAGCACTCAATAAACTAAGCTTATTATTATTGAAGCTAAAAGCAGAATACTCAATCTTGATCATCCCTACAACCAAGGCTGACCAGAGTAGAATCCCAGTGAAATAAAAGAGGAACAACTGGAAAAAAAGGGAAAACTTCACAGGACCTAAAAGCGGAGGCTTATTAGACAAGGTCTTGCAAGGCGGGTCAGAGGATGAGGCTTGAGAACACAGCAGAAATCAGATGGCCTCTTGTTGCCAAGAAGGCTTTGGCCATAGAGTCATAAGGGCCAAGTCAACTTAGGGGAGAGAAGCTGGTGTCTACAGGAAGCAACAAGGAAAGTGGGAGAGACTTAGGTTGTTCCCAAGAGAAGAGATCATTCCTCCACTAAATCCTGAAGGAGAAGAGAACGGCAGGACGAAGACACAGGTGGAGACGTCAGGATGGGGAGAAAGAAGGGTCACCCCCGAGACTGGCCAGAGGGCACAGGGACGGGCCACAGAGTGTTCAGGAGCACACAGGGACACACAGACATCCCCCACCAGTCAGGGGCTTCTTGGCATCACGGCCAATGTCTGTCTATCTTGGTCACATGAATGCACTTCTGTCCCGGTAGACAGTCTCCATCTTTTCAACAGCGTTAGTGGCCAGGTTGAATGCCACAAGCATGTACAAAGAGGCAGAAAGGACAGGAGACTGGCAGAGCCGCAGAGGTGAGCGAGTCTTCCGTATGTAGGACAGTGAGCTCAGCCTCTTCCCCAACCTGAAGTTCACAAAGGCAAAGTAATATCTGTGTTTTGTGTATACACTCAAGTAAAACCCTTTCAGTGGAATGTTAGCTTCGCACACTTCATGAATATAACATCCCCCTTAAAGTCATATTTTTCACATAAATACTGAGCTTGGGATGTGGAGAGAACTAATAAAAATGCCACAGACTTTGAGTTCACACATGTGTAGAGCAAAAAAAAATTTGCTTTGGTCAGGGCATGAACACAGATCACCAAATTTCAATTTTTCTAACTGAGGTCATACAATAATGTAACATTTCCTTTCGCCATAACTTTATAAAGGAAAAAATTTAATATTAAAAAAGAGGCCCAATATCACCTAAAAACAATTTAAAAATTAAATCAATTTAGATTTATTAAATACCTGTTACTATTATTATTTTTTCTTTTCATTTTTGAATGTCAAATGAAAGCCATCTCACAGACTGGAAATGGTCTGCGAATCCAGTTTGAACCAACATGCTCAGGTTCATGACATGGAAGGAAAAAGCTTCTCAGGTCAAGAGGCTGAGAGACGGTATAATGAAGGAATTGTGTACTAGTTCAGAGTCTTCAATGACTGATCCAGACTGGGACACCACACCAGGCAACTGTGGCTATAAGATGCAGTATAACATGGCTGTTTATTGCCGGTAGTTGGGGAACATACACTGTTCTGTGGGCCAGACAGAGCAGCAGAGAAGGCGGCCATGTAAGTGACCTAGTGGACTGTCAGTAGAGAGGGTGGAGGCTGCTCTCCAGGAAGCACTCAGCTGGGTGATCGCCCCCAGGGTCCAGGGTGTGGGAGGCTAAGGAAGCCAGAGGAAACTGCCGAGGAAATGAGGTGAGAGGGTTGAAGTGGGTGGGAGTCAGCGTAGGGGCAAAACCAGATTCAGTAGTTCTGAGGGTGCAGGGGAATGGACAGGTAAGAAACCTGAAAGGTGCAGGACCCATAGAATTTGCCCCTTTCGTGTTTGTCTTGTTGGCTCACCCTGAGAGCCCACGCTGGGCATGAACTGACCTTCTGCACACCTGTCCATTTCTTCCGAGTCCTGTAGCCAGGCTGCCACCTTGCTCTGGCCGGTCGTGCAGGTTGCAGGGAGGCTGCTGCTACAGGGCAGAGGGGACTGCCATGGAAAGCTATTTGGCTGCACCTACAGTGAACAGAAAAATGTGTAGGGTTAGGCAGGAAGAGTACATGCAAATGACTAAAAAGAACACTAGCCTCCTCAAAGCGACATTAAAAAAAGGGGGGAAAGGGCAAGCTCAAAATATGGAAGAAGCCTCTTGGCTAAATGTGGTACAAGCTCAGGGGAGTCAAATTTCATAGGTGATCACAACACTCGTTAAGCTGCCATCTCCACTGTACAATGAAGCGGACAATGCTTATGAATGCTATACTTGCAAGGACCTGCCAACTCAAATTTTCAATGGTTTCTGATTACTCACTAAGTTATGGTTGATAGTGTCCTTCTTGCAGTCCTCAACTCACGACTGAAGGCCTTTACTTTTTGAAAGCTCTCTGTACCCTTATGACTAACTCATGGTGTTATCAGCCACTTGTGATTCTTAAATACATTATGCACCAGCAAGCATCCTTTCCATCAAAATACTGAAAACCGCATATTCAATATGGCATTGCATATTGAAAACTGTAACATATAAAATGGCAGTCTTGGGAATTCCCTGGCACTCCAGTGGTGAGGACTCAGCACTTTTACTGATGGGGGCCTGGGTTCAATCCCTGGTCAGCAAAGTCAGATTCCACAAGCCACACAGCATGGCAAAAAAAAAAAAAAAAAAGCCAGCCTTGGCAAGTTGTTATTATCTATAGCTGACAGACTTTCTGTTAAAGAGACTTTATGTGAAATAAAGTTGTATGAAGTATGTAGATACTAAAGTGAGTGTAAGAAACACTCCAAGAAAAAAGCAGAAACGTATTCCCCTAAACCTGAAACAACTTTAAAACTCCATATTTGATTTTAATATTCAATTACAACTGTTTGTGTCTCTTGTAAATCATTATGAAGTGAAGGATGGGCATGCTTAGCAAACCCAGACTTATTTATTACCCACACAGGGCCACAAAGCAATTAACATCCTGGAACCTCATCATTTGATGCCTAGAATGCAAGCAAAGTGATAAAAAGCTCTTTTCACTCTTTATTGCATTTTGATAAATGTAATGGAAATCTTTCACCAAGTTAGATCTTAGAGGTATGTCGTCTGTAATGAGAGCAATACATCTATGAAAACCAGAGCTGAAGCCCTTTTTTATTCCAAGGCAAACAATGGGGAGGATTTGGTTTCAGTTCTCCATTCTCAGATGTCACCCAAGTGATTTAATACATAACACAAGAGATGAAAATAATACATCTTTTATCAACACTGTGCCAAAGACACAGGCAGAAGCTGGAAGAACCAAATGATTAAATATGTATATATTTTTAATATCCATCTAGAATACATTTCTTGTTTAATTTGGACTAACTCTGGGATTCATTCCATTTTGTGATGAGAACACAGGAGGCCCAGAGAATCTTGGGGACTATCTTGAACATCTTGTGTGTGTTACTCAGTAAGTGACCTGTTCCCTAATAACTGATTCATTAGTCCCCTAGAGATGGAAAAGGCAATCTACTCCAGTATTCTTGCCTGAAAAATCCCACAGACAGAAGAGCCTGGCAGAGTCCATGGGGTCACAAAAGAGTTGGACATGACTTAGTGACTAAACAACAATTGATTCATTTCCTTATATTTCAGAAGCAGTTAGTATTAGGGTTAATCCAACACCCTGTTTCTAGGAGAGAGATATTCCAGAATGAAATATGTTTGAGAGCCTTGTGAAATACTGGGTTAGCCAAAAAGTTCTTTTGGGTGTTTCTGTAGGATGTTATGGAAAAACCTGGATGAACTTTTGGGTCAACTGAATATAATTAACAGGATTTAACAAAAATTACTTAAGTAATTTCCATCAAAACAGCAATAGCTAAATACAGCTGTATTTAATTTAATCTGATTTGATGAGTCTTCCAGTTACCCCAGGAGGTTTTTCAATGCTTTGTAAGGAAACTTGGATATATGTTAGTCCATATATCCCTATGTAGGAAAACAGAGAAAGGCAGAACCTTCACTGAAACACATTTGAACTCAGTTCCCTGTGGCAGCCAGTTGTTCACAGATGTCTCTATTCTCAATATCAGGTGCCAAGTAAGAAACTGGAAGACTCCTGGGTAGTGCAATGTGGCTATGGTTCAGAAAACCTAATTATTGCAGCAAAGGCAAAAACAGCTCTCTCCCTGTTCCACTGACTTAGCCTTGGTTTTTAACAGGCAACACCTCTAGTTTTTCAACAACACAGAAAAAAACAGCCCAAAGAATAGCTTCAGTTTCCCTTAATTCGGTACAATGGAAAAGACACCGATTTTGGAAACAAAGATGAAGATTCAGATGAAGCTGAGATGAAGACTCAGCTGATAATGTCCTCTGGAAAAATGCATAACTGTCTCTGAGCTTTGGCTATATTAAAGACTAGCGATAAATGAATGTCCAATGCTTAACACAGTGCCTAGTCTCAAATAGGCCACTACTTATGTTACTGTTGCAATCTCTAGCCCACTTGCCTTGCCTTATCATGGGGAAATTCATTGATCTCTTTCATGGTCATGTATATATTACAGCTCAAGGCAAAAAAGCCAAAACACTGTGGTCTTCTTATTACCACCCAGGAAGACATTGATTAGGTGTTGATTAACCAAATGTTCACTCTACTCTCTAATATGCTTATAAAGCCATGTAAAATTAAGATCTAGTCCCTTCATAGGAAAAGTAACTGTTAATTCTCTTGGTGATCCACATTTCCATCTGATCTATTCTATACTTGTAATTAACTTTGATGCTAAATGTCATTATTGTTTTCTGAGAGTTAGTTTACAAAGCCAACCTTCTCTTCCTGGTTTGTCAAATGAGACTCAGTAAATATGTCTGCATAATCTTCCAAGCAATTTCTGGGCTGACTTTTATATAATGAAGTCATACCTTTCCATCCACAACTGAAACATTAGCAGCTGGTGAGGATTCAGCTGTGGAGGTTGAAGGAAATATGTGAAAACTAGCATCTCGTGGTGATCTCACAATTTCATTCTGCCGATACAACCGATGATGGCGCAGCTTGGAGACCCATGCATCAAACCAGTCCTGGGATTTCACCTACAACAATTAAAAAAGAGGAATAGGTAATGGTGAAGCCAATATCCTGTCTAACCATTAGTCTATGCAAATGATTTCCCAGATATTGGCAGAGAAACCATTTTAAGGCATCTTTACCTTCAAATGATAGATGTGTTCTTCAGTATCAAGGTCTATTCTCCGAGCTTTCTTTTTAATTGACATGACAGAGAGTCCCACATCGATGCTTCCATGGACCTTCCCTTTCTGGATCTGAAATCAAAAGATTGGTTAAAAGGCTGAAAGGATATGTGATCTGATGTGTTTCTGTACTGAAGTGAGCTTAATGTAAACTTTCATTTATCTACAGGAGATGGAAGATCACACCTCCTGAACAGAGAGGAAATGGCTAAGGTTCTGAAGTTAAGGTCCTTAATCTGAGGACAGCTGAAGTTGCAGTGACTTCATGCCAATTTCAATAAGTAAGGCTATTTATCTCACTCTTGTTTTGGCATAACTATAATGTTAATTCTTTGTAACTCTAGATTACACAGTTTACATCCTAAGAGAGACTTTTTCTGGTTCCTAAAATAACTATGGTCCATCTTTGACCTACAACCCCAAACATACCCAAGTAATCAGCTAGCAGACAGCTGCAGGGTAGAAATGGGCAGTCGGGACTGAGTGCACAGAGCCGGCAGCTCATCTTCTGGCTGCCCTCATCTGATCAAGGACACACAGCTGACTCATGAAGGAGCCAGGGATGGAACTGAAATCTGAGCCCTCTGCTATTTCTCCCACACGCAATGACAAGAGGGAGAGTGCTTTCCAGTTTTGCATGCAAGCAATAACTTTTGATATTAAAGAAAGGTAATTTGGAATAATTTTAGAGCTGGGATGCTCAAGATAAAGGAATATATGAAACAGAAATGAAGTCCATAGATAAGTCTTAAAAAAACATCAGTAAGAACACAGGCTGAATTTCAGAAAAAGCACATAAAGCATAGTTTGTTGAGAAATGCAGGGAAAAAAGTCTACTTGAGTTTTCTAAGACAGAAAGGGTGATTTTTGTTAGTTGGTGACTTTTAGGTTTAAGCTTCTGTTTTTAACAGCTTACATTACAATAGTTAAATTTTCATGCAGCAGTTTGAGATTTTATGCTAGCTTGAGCATAAGCATAAAACACACCTTCCATGCAACATGGAAGTCTGGTAGGTTGTTAAGTCTTACAGGCACAGAAACACACAGAACTGGTAACTACGGCACAACACTTGGACACTGTGGTGTTGACTCACTTCAAGCAGAATTCGAAACCAATCCTTTTGTCTACTTACATCAAGTGGTGCCTTTGAATACTTTAACATTCCATTATCCAGGACAAAAAAACGCTGCAAGAACCAAACAGTCCCCAGTTACTATAAGTATTCTGAATTACATAAAACATTCACAAGTGTGGGTCTAATATTGCTTGGTACTTAGTAATCAACATGTTTGACCATTTCCATGTATTTGAATTTAGTGCACCTGGCCACAGCCAGTCACATGAAATGGTAAGGAAATCTGAGCTCTCATTCCATACCATTTACCTAGTAGGGTTCTTTTACACATAATCCAATGGGGATGAAATTTTTCACCACAGTTTTCTTTTCTTTTCTTTTTGGCTGTACCGCACAGCTTGCGGGATCTCAGTTCCCTGACCAGGGATTAAACCTGGGCCACAGCACTGAAAGTGCCTAATTCTAACCAGTAGACTACATGGATGTCCCCCATCACCAGTTTTTCTTAATGGGGGAGTGGGAGTAGCAGGAGGAACCCCAGAGCCTATATCTAGGACTCTCTGAATGAACTACACTGGGATGTTTTTCAAAATAAGAAATGAGAATAAACTGAGTTAGGTCACAGTGATTCTGTGAGGAACTTGACTGCTTGTTTACTTTCCCACCTTGCAGGTAAATTCTTGACTCTCCCTAGCTACCATGGATAATTCTGAAAATACCCATGTCTGTAAATAGAAGCCAGTGGACTGAAGCTATGAATAATGAATTATCTGGAAAGTTTAAAAAGTAGCCTTATCAATATGCTTGCATCTCCACTTAGAAAAATACTTCCATTTCACTATTAGTAAAACAGATTAAAAATTATTTCTTAACTCTATTAAGGGGGAATAAATAGATATATTTGGAGTGGTTTTTGTCTCTTCCAAGATACTCCTGGTCCAGTCCAAATAAATCTAACTATTTTTGATCCACAAACCTCAGGAGCTCTTTTGGTTGATTTCCTTTCCATGGACAATCGACAGGAGAACAAACAGCTCCCGTGACCCAATCAAACAATGGGTCCAGGGTCCTCTAGTCTCCACAGATGCAGGTAAATTACCGTGGCTGGTAAATTACTCGGCTGGGAAGTTTTTATGTGACTTAGGAACTCTAGGCTGCTGAGGTGACAGGCAGTCGGGCCTGGGGACACCCTATACAGAACTCGCAGAAGGCCACTGTAACCCTTTCTTACAGTTCTGGGGGGGGCAGCAAGTAAGCACTGGAGGAAAGAACCTTTACAGCTGAAAAATACTTGAGTTTTTGATTGCCTATGACTTGGGCAATCAAATGGACTGATGCTTGAATAAATACAGTATCACAGACCAGGAGCAAAGGCGATGAAGGGAGGACCTACTACTGCTCATGTAGCAAAATGTTCTAAGGGACGATCCAGAAAGAGCTGCAGCTGAACCACAGCCAATTTTGCTGAAACATGGATTGAGAGTGCTAAATTAAAGTCAGCAATTCAGGTAAATGTGTTTTTGTGACCCCTTTCTTCTATTTTTCCATTTCTATCTATCAAAGAATTCTAGCAGAGATAACCTATAGGATGGTCATGGGGAGGAGACAAGCAAGGCCATTGATTTGAGGAATTGAAAAGTGGGAATGTCAGAATGAAAGGCAAAGGTGCTCCCAGGAAGGTGTAAGGCCAGCTGACCAAAATCCAAGAGAGATCAAGGGTGAAGAGAGATTCCTGGTACTGGTATAATATTATGGGTTCGAGGAGACTGTCAAGGTTTCCGACAAGTGAGAGAGAAGAAGACTCTTTGACTGGCTTTTATTCCATCCTCAGAGATAGGGAGTTGAGGCAACATTTCCCATCTGTTAATTTTTAAGTCCTTCCCTTAATTTGCAAAAAATACATTTCCTTAAGGATGTTATAATCCATAACCTCCAGTTTTGAGCCAATGGGCAGCAACCACCACTCCATTTGCACCCCCAAATCCATCTGCCTTGAGATGAAATCCATCAGCAGATGTGGCAAGTAATGAACCTGTTCTTCCAGTGATTCTAGATAGATACTGGTGGTCTATCCAAAGGCTTGTATTGAAAACTGAGGACAGCTTGCTTCTCCTAAGTGTCCAGAACTCTTGCTACTCAGGTCATTGCAACAATGCAATGCAAAATATTTTCTTCATAATTAAAACTGGAAGATGGAAAAATTATGTGGAGTTGGGGAGAGAGAAATACACCATATATATTAAAGGGCAGTAGGCAAACTTCCAAAACAAGTGATTTCCCATCTTTAGTTTGCACTGGCAAACAATAATTCTAGGAATTTACTCCAAGAACTTAAATGGAAATTCATGTATAAGAATCTTCATCACAACATCATACAGTAAAAAATCAGACACATGTATACACACAGCAATAGGAAATTGGTTCAGTAGTGGTGGGGTATATAGTCTAAATCCATCTGATGAAATACATGCGTGCATTTAAAAGCAGCTCAAGTTTAGAAGAATGTTTAATAAGAACATATTTATCCTAACTGAAGTTTAAGAAGCAGAGTACACAACAATATGTGTAAACTGGATTTTAAATATCATGTAAAATATTTTTTCTCTGCTTACAGCCACTACAGAACGAACAGATATGACAGGCTGCAGCCTGTATGGTTAAAATAAGGCTGTATAACCACTTAATGACACCAAGTTAAGACCCTCTCTAATTATGAAGATGATCTGAAGATGAATGTGATGAAAATGGTACCTTGTGCCAGCCTTTTAAAGGCCATTTTCTCTTCTTTAGCATAAAACCCTCATGTTTGTCTGGTCTCTGGACATTGGTTTGGCCTATTTTCAGTCCTTCTATAATTTCCCAGCTGTCAGCTTCCTAAGAGAAAAGAAGAAAAACAAATCACATATTTCTCAGTGTTTGATGACACACTTAGAAGCAAATTCCGAGGTAGAAGTTGCTTTTGAAACAACACTCAACCCATCAGAGGTATGAATATCACTCTGGCACATTCTCTAACATCACCCACAGCTTTGCACTTATAACTGAAGTGAGAACGCGCTCCTGGGTACACCTGGAGGAATGCAGGCCATCAGAACAGAGCTGGACAGCGGTGAAGTCTGGGGTAGAATGGTTTTGATTGCCTGTATTCACAAGATTTAAAATGCACTTTTCCAGGCAATTCATCTCTGTGGACAGAGGCACATTAAAGTTTTAAAATAAGATCATTTTGATGAAACATGTTCAATTAGCGTGTGGGCCTGACTTTCTGTAGAAATAAAAAGGCTGTAGTAGCCTAAGTAGCTCACAATCTGTTAGGCTGAAGAGCAGCCCTGTGGGCATCTGTTTCCCCTCGGTGAGGCTGCTGACATTTCTAAGTGAGCATAAAATGCCCCACTTGCCAAATACCCACCAAGAAGTCCGTGCTTTCGAAGACACACGTTGTGAGAAAAACACACCGTTGGGAGCCCATGGAAAGAACGCCCAACTGCACGGCCAAAAATCTGAGCTTCTAGAGTCCACATCATCACCCTCCTCTGTTAGTTCAGTTCAGTTGCTCAGTCGTGTCCAACTCTTTGCGGCCCCATGAACCACAGCACGCCAGGCCTCCCTGTCCATCACCAACTCCCGGAGTCCACCCAAACCCATATCCATTGTGTCGGTGATGCCATCCAACCATCTCATCCTCTGTCGGCCCCTTCTCCTCCTGCCCTCAATCTTTCCCAGCATCAGGGTCTTTTCGAATGAGTCAGCTCTTCGCATCAGGTGGCCAAAGTATTGGAGCTTCAGCTTCAACATCAGTCCTTCCAATGAACACCCAGGACTGATCTCCTCTAGGATGGACTGGTTGGATCTCCTTGCAGTCCAAGGGACTCTCAAGGGTCTTCTCCAACACCACAGTTCAAAAGCACCAATTCTTCTGCGCTCAGCTTTCTTTATAGTCCAACTCTCACATGCATACATGACCACTGGAAAAATTTCCTGTTAAAAACAGACTAAATCATGGTTTCCTCTTCCATAAGATACATTTTGTTCATCTATGTTGTTTTTTAAAAAAGCTTTTAAAATGAATTGTCAATATTTAAAAATCAGAGGATTTCAGACTTTAAAAATCCAAATTTCTAGTGTTTGTGGAAGCGTAAGATGCTGGGAGGGATTGGGGGCAGGAGAAGGGGCCGACAGAGGATGAGATGGCTGGATGGCATCACCAACTCGATGGACATGAGTTTGAGTAAACTCCAGGAGTTGGTGATGGACAGGGAGACCTGGCGTGCTGCGATTCATGGGGTTGCAAAGAGTCGGATACAACTGAGAGACTGAACTGAACTGAACTGAAGATCTGGCAATGTTGGTCCTGCCCTGGGGGATGGCAGCCCATCTTCAGTCTGCCACAGTCCCCCTTGGGTCTGCTTCCATGTTGGACAGCTGCTCTGCAGCAACATCTTGGGTTTTAGAATCCCCGGGCCAGGTAATTTCCAAGGGCCCACGCAGCTCTATAGTAACCGCTGACCTGGTAAACACCCGTGTTCTAGATCTCAGGCTTGGGGCTCACTCAAGCATAAGCAGAGGCAGGAACAATGAGGTCACATCGCGTGCATGACTGCTGCAATCCTGCCCATGGAGCAGGGAAGCAAAATCTCTCAGCACAACCTGCTTGACCACCTCAGCTCTGGAAAGCTGGATGCAGCTTCATGGATCAGGGCAGGCCTCTCTGCAGAACGATCTGACCCAAAGTGACTCAGGAAGCTGACTTCTGAGGGGTGTTCTATCAGCAATCTTCTTTAGACTATGGCACAGAGGCTTCAGCGGGAATGGCAAGGGGTTCTATCTTGGGGCAGATGGACTTGCCAGCCCAGGGTCTGGGTGGTGGCTGTCCAGAGTCTACTGCAGGACTGTGAGGCTCTGACAGGACCCAGGGGCCAAGGGGCCATAGTCAGTTACTGACATCAGCCACAGAGATGGGAGGGGAGAGGGCTGCATATTTACCATCCATGCCTCTTTCTTCTGTCTTCTTTCATCTCAGAAGCTGCTTGCCCTCTGCTGTGTGTACTTAGTTGCTAAGTCATGTCTGACTCTTTGAGACCCCGTGGACTGTAGCCTGCCAGGCTCCTCTGTCTATGGGGATTCTCCAGGCAAGAAAACTGGAGTGGGTTGCCATGCTCTCCTCCAGGGGATCTTTCCACCCCAGGGATCAAATCTAGGTCTCTCATATTGCAAGCAGATTCTTTGCCATCTGAGCGACCAGGGAAGCCCACTTGCTCTTTGGCTGAGTCAAATCTATGTGTAAGTCCAAATATGTGTAAATAGAGTGGGATTTTCACAGAAAATTGTTTCCAGGAGATGTGGCTGAACATTGCTTCATGCTAACATCATTAAGCCTAGGAGATACTCCTGGCTTCTGAAGCCAGCATCATGCTTCTACCTGCCTGAAGCCCAAGCCCACAACCACCAGCACCCCTGAGAACTGATCCAAGATCACTGCCATTTCTCCATCTTCTCGGTCATCTCTGAGGGCGCCTGGTGAATGAGCTATTAATACCTCTCTCACGGAAATGCAGCTGCCAGTGCTTATCTGGTCACATTAAGAACCTTTAAAGGAGCTGTAAACTTCCTTGTACACAAGAAAACAACCTACAAAGTGATTCTCTACTTAAGTACTGTCGGAAACTGTGACTGATCTGGTCAGAACCATCAATTAGATATGGTAATTTTTTCAAAAATATTTCTTTCTAAATAAATCCACTTTATACCTAAAAAAAAAAACAAAACAAAACTTCTGATGAGACAATTTCAGGCTCTGTACCCTATTTTTAGGACACTAAAAGGCACTGTCCTCAGGAGTACAAAGCAGAGTGCTTTGGTATATTCATTTTTTAATACTGAACTGTAATTCAATCCAGGTGAGCACTGTTTATAAATAATGAGAGAATAATAGAAGAAAATAGCAAGTTCTTGTACAAAGTCCAGTTATCTTTGGCTTTTCATTCCATCAGTGAAGCAGATAAAAATGATTGATTTTTATTCCATAAAACTAATAGATTTCTATAGATTTCTTTTAGAAAGCCTTAATGTAATCGAGAAATTAAAAAGAAAACCTCTCTACATATGTGTACCTATATTCATGAGCACTCTCTCTGGTCCTAGAGAGATATCAGCTGTATTTAATGATATTTCTATTTTTAGTAGCCCCATCGATGGATAGCATCTCCAGAAGAAGAGCATTTTTATTTTTGGCTAGATCTTATCTTATTTGAAGGCTAGTGTTCATCTTTGATTTATTCTCTCTCCATGTGTGACGAATACTCTGCATTATGTATGAAAATGGAAATCTTTAATAATAAGTACAAATGCTATTTGAATTTTTTCTTAATTAAATTCAGAATGTAGTAATAGCTTGTCCCTGTGGAACTATGACTACTGATCTCTGTCACAGCAGTTTTTTTCTTCTTTGGGAATTTAACTACAGAGGGAAAAAAGGGGCGGGGCTGTGTGGATAAGACAGAAAAAGCAAAAAGTTAAAAATGTATTTTGTAAATATACACGCAGCAGTTCTGAACAGGTAACTGCACTCACTCTGATTCAGCATTACTACACCCAGCAAAAGAAATTAGGAAGAATCCTAATATAGTTCTTAAAGTTAAATAAACTGTCAAACAGACAAAAAAGCAAAGGATAATGCCAGAGCAAACAGTTCTATTTCAATTATAAATACTGATGATAATGTTACAAATAAGGTGTGTAAGAAATGAAATACCCTATCTTAGGACTTCATACAATTCATCTCTATACTCAGTAGACCAGGTCTGTTTTGAGAAAGCTAAAATTGCTTTCTGAAAACTGAATAACTTTTCTTAATTTCAATTAATATCAATTTTCTTCTTAAAGTCACCAACTTTCATAGGTTTATGTATATTAGAAACAGTCAAAAACCCTAACATAATCAATACTTGCAACAGATATACAAACATTTTTGCTATTACAAAAGTTTTAAAAACACCGTTGATCTAATAACAATACCCCCAAACAGAAAGGAACCTGATAACATCCCTAGGCTGTTCATTTGGGAAAAAAAGACATTTCCTTTCTCAAGAGTATATTCTCTAGGCGCATATGCGTAGGTGGTGGATATGTGAAATGCTTTAGGAGGTGAAAGTATCAAACAAAGCATTTGAACAAATCCTGAGACAAGACTATGTGTACTTTAAACAGTGTTCTTCCACCACCAACCAGTACCCAGGGAGTCCATCTTCTCTCAAAGTGGCTGAGGGATGGTGAGATACTATGGTGTCTGGATTGAACGGGACTCTGATTTCATGGGGTCCCAAGAGAGCTGTTATGTATTTGTACAGAAACACAACAAGAATATGAGTCACACAGCAAGATCTAAGCAGGCAGATGCATGGAGAAGTAATGAGAAGTGGATGTTGCCAGGGTCCTACCCAGATCCCAAAGTGGGTGCTCAATCAGTGTGAGCCACCTTCTCCATCACCCCTACATGGGGTTATTTTCTCTGTCCTTTAGCTGTGTCTTAAGAGAGAACTGAGGTTTCAAAGAGATTTCTGGTCATATTTACCAAGTAGACATTCTCTGTTTGCCATTCAAATAGAAATAAGATTGTTGTTCATTTCTAAGTTTTTTTTTTTTTTTTTTTTTTACAGTTTAATAACTCCCTTATTTTAATTTGGCAACCTGCTCCTATCTGACAGAATAAACTCTATGGCTTGTAACACCTTCAAAGTATAAAGAGGTACTATATTCTACAATATAATAGTGTAGTAGAGCATTCTTTTCACAAAGGATTCTGTTTAATGTAGGAAAAGCAACATGGATGAATCAGTTATCCATACTTAGTTAACCTTTTGGGGAAATAAAGTGCCATTTTTGTCTTTGGATTCAAAATCCCCATGCATTCTATTTTTTGAGTTTCTCAATAGGGGAGCCTGAAAATCTCAGGGAATTGAGCAGGGGATGGGAATAAATAGGATGGTGTCTCCTCGACTCTTCTTTGTGATTTTTGCATAGGCATAAGTTAATTTAGATGTTCCCATAGTTTGAGGAAAAGGAAGCCCAGGGAGAGGGAACACTGGCTTCCACGATTCAGAAAAGGTCTGCATCAGTAGTCTCTGCGTCCCCCTCGAAGCTCACTGCTAGGAAGCCCAGCTGTAAGAAGGGTACTGAACTCTGAACACACAGCAGCCCCCCTGGATAGGGACTCTTTACCCTGCAGGTGGAGCAGAGTTTAAATGAGTCTAAGTTTGAGTCCCTGACCTGCGACTCAGCAGCTTTTTTCACTCTGGGCAAGTTACTAACTCTTGGTTCCTGTATTTGTAAAATGTAATAAATACCTACTCTACATGGAACTGCCCATAAGGATTATAGTAAATGGAATCAAGTCTTAATATAACACCTGGTACCCAGTGCATGGTACCTGCTGTTGCTGTTGTTGCTACTTCCGGGCCCAGTGATTTTTCTTTTAATTACCTTGATAGAGAAATATTAGCTCATCTCTCCAAGAGAGAAGGATGATAATTTCTCTTGCCTTTCCCTTAGAACAAAGAGAAAGTGAAAAGAAATGAAAGTGTCAGTCACTCAGTTGTGTCCGACTCTTTGCAAACCCATGGACTGTAGACCACCAGGTTCCTCTGCCCATGGAATTCTCCAGGCAAGAATACTGAATTGAAGTATTTCAAGTTCAATAGTGGACTGGCGTATTTCAATTCATTTCCCCCTCCAGGGGATCTTCCGGACCCAGGGATCGAACCTGAGCCTCCTGCATTGCAGGCAGATTCTTTACTTTCTTAGCCACCCGGGAAGCCCAAAACAAAGAGAATTCTGGCCATCTGTATGTAACCCTGCAAATCTCAGCAAATACATGTTCATCTCTTCCCTTCTTAGGGCAAGATACCCTACATATTGGGAGGGGGGAAAGAAGAGAAAGAGCAGTTCTACAATGGGCATCACAACCAGTTTAGGGGAGTCAGGTGAAAGAGGTTTCGTTCAACTGGCCCGGGGCCAGACCTCCTGCCGCCTGAGCGAGCAGACACTGCGTCACTGACCTTGGAGAGCGGCACTGGCTCTGGTTCCAGCAGCTGCCGACTTAGAGAGGGTTCGGTGCTTGTGGAAGAAGTCCTCTCCAGTATGTGGATGCTCTGAAAATACACAGAAATACAGCTGAGGGTTAGAAAATCCATTCCTCATGTGGGTGGACAGGAGGGTGAGATCACACACATCACAGTAAGAGCAGCAAGCTAGGTCAACGATGACGAGTTCCAGAGGGGACCAAAGGCAGCAACAACTGTAAGAAAAGTGTCAGGACAGGATTTTGTCTCCTTCCCTTATGGATTTGATGGTGAATTTCTGTTACAATACTGATTTTAGTCTTAGAGAGTCAGAGAGCACATAAATTTAAAAAAAAAAAAAATGGAATAAGTCCCAACATTTTCATAACTTTATGAGAATGGTGGTACACCTACTACCTTAGATGGCTAGCCTTATATAGAAATATTTGCTCATCTTTTGAATGGCAGGAAACAGAGAAAGGTCTACATCAAAAATCCCAGAACCATAATACTGTTCAGTGCCTAGAGTTTCTTATAATCCTTATAAGATAATTATATAATAGTATAATTATTATAGTTACAATAATATGATAATTCTTAAATGCAGAGAAGAAAATGATTCAACAAGCAGTAGATGTCTTTTACAAAGATTATAAAGAGCATTCACAGACCAGTAAGATGACATTCCAATAGGAAAGTAGGCAAAGTATATGAGCAGGCAACTTGTGCAGAATATTTGAAAAGATGTTCAACTTCAACCACAGAGGTATTTAAAGAAATGAAAACCAAAATAATAATGATTTTTTTTTAACCCATTACATTCAAGAATAGATCAGGGTTGGGGGAAAAGGAGTATATATTTGGTATACTTTTTAAAGAGGAATTTTGCAATTTTATTAAAAAGTCTTTGGAGAAAAAAGTACTGCCTAGTTGAACCAGCAATCTCATAGCTAAGTCTTTACTCTAAGGAAGTAATCAGACCAGTATGGAAAGATATAGGAACAGATATACTTACTAAAGCATTATCTTATTATAGTAAAAAAAAATCTAATATATATGAGAATGGTACAGATTTTTAAGGAAGTATTAATACCATGCAATGATTAAAAATGATAACATGAACTTTGGTTTATTGATATGGAAAAAATAGTCACGGTGTTTGGTTAACTAAATAATCAGGCTATAAAGAATATGTAGAATATGATGATGCTAAGCTTACAATCAAAATATGTTCCAGAATGTTACAGTAGCTGTACAGAGGTGGTGGAATTACAGATGATTTTTAATTTTTTTCTTAATTTTTTTAGTGCAAAAATATAAATTATATTTGGAAGAAATTAAGCACTTTATACAAAGGGATAAATCTGAAAGATATTAAAGAAATAATCCAATGGAGTTAATATTCAGATACAGGCTGAAAATGTAACATTTTTACTCTAATTATAACATTTCATTGTTTCAATACACTAAGTTGGATTTTATTTACCTATTAAGGTCTCTATTTTTCCTATCTCATTAGAAAACTGTCAGATTAATGTCTTCTTCTTCATAAAGCACGTTACACTTTGACCTGAGCCAAATTATTCTAATTTCTATTCAGACTTTTGATTATTTCTGTAATCTTGAAAATAAGTAGTCTGACAAAATTTTTAAAATCGTATCATTGCTTTTTTAAGTCACTTATTAGAAAGAGAATAACTGAGGTGGAAGGTTTATTTTTCCAATTTGTGAGGAAGCAGAAGAAATAAGAACAGATATCTGGTGACCAAACACAGAGGGGCAGAGGTTAGCAAGAATTTCTAATCTGACAGCCAATGTGTCCAAGGACAATTTAAGCATTAAATGGGACTCCGCTCTTTCCATTCCTAGGTTCACTTCAATTAGCAGGGAAAAATGATAAATGAGACTGGGCATCCACATCTATGCCTGCGCCTTTTGTGGGAGTCAGAAGCAAAGGCAGACTATGAAGAGAAAAACAGGCGGTGTGTGTTCAGATCTTTCAATGGGAACAAACGACCTGGGACTTGCATTATTGTTCATGTTAGTATTCTGGATGGGATCCTATTTAAAACATATCAGCTAAATATGAAATTTAGATTTATTCTGAGATCATGTATGTAACAGGAACTAAAATGAGAATTATTGCCATGGTTGAAGCAAAAATTGTATTACCCTCGAGGATGCCCTCACAGCCTCTCATTTTTTTGTGTGTGTTTAAAAATAATAAAAGTAGTATGTGCTCATTACAAAAAATTCAAATACAGAATAGAAATATATAAAAGAAGGCAAAGTTCCCACCCCACTGTTACTCACCCTCCTCATCCCTCTAGCTTCTGCAGCTGTGGTTCTCAAAAGGTTGTCCATGAAGCTTAGAGGTTCCCATGGCCCTTTCAGGGCATATGCAAGTTGAAAACTTTTTATAACCGTACCAAAATGTTATTTATCTTTTTTACTCTCATTCTCTCACTAATGTATAGTGAAGTTTTTCAGAGGTTATATAATATAAGGACACCTCTCCATTTTCATACATGCAGATGTCCGGGCAATCAAACACACATACATCGCCTTTGGGTCCCCGTTGCCTACCCCCCATAACAAATACACACAGTAAGAAATGCAAAACTTGGAAAGAAACTTGACCTTAGCAGCGATGTAGGCAAGAAATAAAGGACTAACTCAGGAACTTAGCCAGGTGAAAGAAACTAAATCACCTAATAGTCAAATCAAGCCACAGACACAGAAATCAATTTAGGATATTTAAAGTATGAAAAAAATGAGTTTTGTCTCTATAGAGACCTGGGGATACTTAAAGTGTAGTTGGGATTCTGTGGGTCAGAAAGGTTAGTGACGAAACAAACCAGACAGAATCTGTAAAATACCTACTGCAGTACCTGTCACAGAGAACACAATATTAGTTGTTTTCTCCACTCAATTTTACAAAAGTTTGCATTAGGGAAGAAAAGTAAGAGGTTCACTCATTTCAAACTTGTTATAATAAAGAGTTGGACACAGCGGCTGAATGACACACTCCAACTTAGTGGATAATCCAAACCCCAAATTTTGTTGATTTTCCAAGGTACAGAGAATCATAAAGATGTTTATTAAGATAATTCTTAAATCATTCTATTTAACGATTCTTCATAGGGCCCTGGGGACCCCGTATTCTGGAGGGGCCAGACAATCTCTCTGAGGGCCACAGAGTTTCCTGCTTATCAAGGGTCATCTGGGTGCACACCTTATCAAAACAATCACAGATGCTCTTAAGTTCTTTTCTGGAAAAACTGTTTAAAGTCACACTTTAAATTTCAGTCTTCTTCAACTATCACTAACTCAGTATATTTTACTGGAAAAGGCATGATTTATAAAATTACCAACTGATATCTATTACTGTTAATGTAACTAGCCCCCAAAATAAGCTATTTCATTTACCTTTCATAATGATAATAAAGAAGCCAAAAGCTCTTAAACAAATTTCTGCAGTATATTGTATATTTGTATATTATTCGAACCTATCATCTATCTGATAATAAAAAATTAATCGACTACCTTAAGAATTGGCTTCAAACTCGTGGTTTTTAAATAAAAGTCAAAAATATATCCCTGAAGTTACATAAGGACACACAATCACTCATTATTTTAATGAGATACCTAAGTACGTCAATGCTGTGTTCTTAATATGGGCAGATATGAAGAAGACAGTTTTCAAATCTGTCATACTCAGTTTTGGACTCGAGTCTAACTGTGTGCTCCATGAAAGTAGGAACAAACTTATCTTCACCTTGGTATCCCACCCCCTTGACCTCTAGCACAAGGCCCTGCATACTGTAGCCAGGCAATCTCTAGAATTTTTTAGATCTCTTTTATTAAGTTGTAGAGAATGGTCTCTCAGCAATCATTAACACAAGATCAGGTGTAAAATTCCCTTCTAGTTTCATTTTCGAATTATAAAAATCACAGCTCCAATAAGAAAGAATTTTTGAAAACATTTTAAAATAAGGACTTAACTTTTAAAATGAAAACATCTGGTGAGTTAACATCTGGTGAATTAAGCTCTTGTTTATTAGATGTAAAGCTGTGACTGGTCAATGGAGTACACAAAAAAATGTATTAATAATGTGGCAACATCTTCAGAAACAAAAATTAAATCTTCACGTTTCCTTTAAGATCATAACTTGTGCTATACTTGGTTTTCTTCATAAGCTGCCTATTTTCATATTCTTAAACAGTGACTTAGAAACACATCCACCTACCCCCAAGGTGTTATACATATTATATAAGAAGGTTAAATAAAGGTCTACATATATCTGTTCATTATTCTTTTAAAATCAAGTCTCCTTTCAAATACTAAAATTACAACTTAATTTCCAGGTTTTTTTTTAAGACTTTTTTTCTAGAGCAGTCTTAGCTCCACCACAAAACTGAGAGGAAGGTATAGAGATTTCCATGTACCCTTGCCCCCATGCATGCATAGCCCTCCCCCATTATCAATCCCTCTGAACAGTGTGATGCCATTTGTGACAAATGACGAACTTAGGTTCATTCCAGGTCAGTATTTTAAGGAACTTAGAATATACCGAGAAGGTGAAAGTACTCACCCATCCTTTGTTCTCCCAGCTCAGAGAAAACTGAGGCACTCTTAGCTTAAAACCAGGAGTTGAGCGCATATTTCACTTCTGCTCTTTCATTTGGTAAAAGTTAGTCCCCTGGGTAATACCCACTAACCTTAATACCTCCTGGGTAGCAAGCGGAAATCTGTTGACGTGACTACAGTCTGGTTTACGTGGTATCAAAGATGTGGGTAAACAGACATACAAAGAGACATTTAATACAGCTGAATGGTTTAGTCAAAACTCCTGCAGAGAGAAAGACCACTCTCAAAATGAAAGTCCGCAGAACTGCTGAATGGGTCTCTTGGCTTGTCTGGCCTGTTGTGTAATTTCATTTTAGAGATGTAAAAGAGCTGCTGGAAAAATGGTAGGTTGTGGCTACCAATTTCTGTATAGACTCACTTTCCATACAAATTTAAAACAGTATTAAAGAGACCACTGCTCTCTGAATGTTAACTCCATTGAAATTGCTCATCCAATGAGTTTTATCTAAGTTATAATATTTTTTCTGTTCATGAATTGTATAAACTATTTTCAAAGAAAAATATCCAAAATGATTTATAAACTTCAAAAGCATTTTCTTATTGAAGCTTCTGACGATTAGGCTCGTCTCTCTTCTAGTTCTTCTAATTTTGACACAGCAACACTATTCCAGTGATACTAGTAACCTTTAGTGTTGATGATGACGACAGTAGTGATATCTCATATTCAGTGCTTTCTATATCCCTGTCTCTTACACGGATTATTTCACTCCATCTTCATCAAAAGCCTTTAAATAATGGCTATTCAATTTATTTTATGGCTGATTGAACAGAGAGAGGCTCAATGAGGTTAATGACACAGAGTAAGTATTAGAGTTGGAATGGAAATCAAGATTCTCCTCTGGACTCCAAGCTTTTAAATACTGACCTCTACTAAAGTCAAAGCTAGTATTAGATGTCAAGATTGCTGGGAGAAAGTGGAAGGAATGACAGATTTTATTTTCTTGGGTTCCATGGTGGCTGTGGATGGTGGCTGTAGCCATGAAATCAAGACACATTCCTTAGAAGGAAAGCTAGGACAAACCTAGGCGACACATTAAAAAGCTGGGACAACAGGGCTTCCCTGGTGGCCCAGGGGTTAAGAGCCCAGCTTGCAATGCAGGGGACAGCAGTTCCATCCATGGTTCCGGAAGACCCCATATGCCGCAGGGCGGCTAAGCCCACGTGCCACACTACTGAGCCCGAGCTCCGGGATCCGCGAGCCCCAACTCCTGAGCCCACGTGCCACGACCACCAAAGCCTGCGTACCCTGGAGCCTGTACCGCTCAACAAGAGAAGCCCCCACAATGAGAAGCCCTTGTGCCTCAACTACAGGGTGGCCCTGCTCACCACAACTAGAGAAGGCCAGCACGCAACAACAAAGATCCAGCACAGCCAAAAACTTAAACAAACAAACAAACATAAATAAATAATTAAACAACAAAACAGAGACATTACTTGGTGGACCAAGGTTCATACAGTCAAAGCTATAGTTTTTACAGTGATCAGGAGGTATGGATATGAGAGTTGGATCATAAAGAAGGCTCAGCGCTGAATAACTGATGCTTTTGAACTGTGGTGCTGGAGAAGACTCTTGAGAGTCCCTTGAATTGCAAGGAGATCAAACCAGTCCATCCTAAAGGAAATTAACCTTGGATATTCATTGGAAGGACTGAATGTGAAGCTGAAGCTCCAATACTTAGGCTACCTGATGTAAAGAACTGACTCACTGGAAAAGATCCCAATGCTGGGAAAGATGGAAGGCAAAAGGAGAAGTGGGTAACAGAGAATGACACGATTAGATAGCATCACCAACTCAATGGACATGAACTTGAGCAAACTCAGGGAGACAGTGGAGGACAGAGGAGTCTGGCAGGCTGCAGTCCATGAGGTCGCGAAGAATCGGACATGACTTAGCAACTGAACAACAGCAACAACACAATATTAGATGACAAAAAACTACAGCAATTTCAAGTAGTGTTTAACCTTAAGACTAACTGAACACATCCACCACAGCCTTCCATGAAAACAGAGGGGCAGAAATGAGTAAAACAAGTTTACAGCATTCTTAAATAGGGTGCAACCGTGAGGTTTGCTTCCAAGTTTCCAGAACTAACAGCAAGTCAGCTAGCTCTACTTCAGGAATGCAGTGTCTGATGAAGAGAAAAGAACGTAGTTTTGCAGTCACATAGACAACCATACAAACCCCCATGCTGCTATTTACCATGTAAATAAAGAGGGCAAGTCATGAACCTCTCTCAGCCTTACTGCTTTCTATCTCCAAAACGGAGAGGTTAAAGTCTACCTTAGAAGACACTGCAAGTCACTGAGTTGGCACCCAGTGTATGGACAGTTCTACCATACACTGGCACACAGCAGGCACGCCACAAATGGTGGCTAACAGCTCAAATTACAAATGGTGTAAGAAAAAATGTTTAGGAATCTTGTGCACTCTTATTTCCACAGGAAGATGTGTCCAAATACTCTACAGGTGTACGACACCTGGGTGCCCTTTGGAAGCAAACAAGCCATACCTGACAAGGCCATTATGTTACCTGGTCAATCCAGCAACTGTAGTCAGCACCATCTCATGACCAGAGCACTGGAGCTTACTGAGAAAGCTGACAAAGTGAATGGAGACAGATGCCCTTGGATACTTGCCAGTGGGAAAGCAACAGCGGTGGATAGTGATGCACATTCCATATGTTGTGAATGCCTACGGCAAAAGAGGCTCACAGTCCTGCCTCTGTCTTCTTAATCATGTTCTTAAAGGGACTATTTTTATTATTTTTGGAATAGCATAAAATACCAAAATCACCAAAGCCAGAAGGCCATGACTGAAGAAACAGTTAATTCTACTACTTTCTCTATAGTAATAATTATCTTGCTCTCCATGAAAGACGGCAGAATTACATTAATAATAAATCTCCATATAAGCACCACTAAAATGAAGTGAAAGTAGAAAACTCTAGGCATAGTGGCTGGGAAAATTCCACACAGCACATCTGGGAAACCCTGAGGGACGAATCAACAATCATCACATTCTTGACTCTGGCTGCACAGAAACATAAGCTTGTTAAGAGCCAACAGCTATGGCCCCACAGTGAAGTCGTCTGTTGTTGGAAACCCTGCATTGTAAGAAATACAATCACGGCCCATCGAGTGGTCCATTTATAGCCAAGAGGAGTTTCGCAATCTTGACTATGAAGTGGTAAAAGGCATGTGAATAAACAGGTCTTTCACTCCCATGGCTGCCTTTCAGGAACACTAGAACCAGAACTTACCTGTGGGCTTGCTCCCTACCTGTACTCACAAACTTGCAGCAAAACTGCTGAAAACCCAGCAACTATGATCATACCTCATTACAGCACTTACAACTGAATGGCAAATAAAAGGGACAAATACGAAGCCATTTCAAGAGCAAAGGCTCTGGAACATGCAGAGTTAATAAGAGGCAGGAGAACAGTGTTGTATGACTAGAAAGGGACACTAACGTCAAGTTAATTTGTACTTTTCTGTAAGGCTATTAAAATGACCCAGAACAGACAAAGGTTTTCCGTATGATAATCACTCAAGATTCTGCTAACAATACAAGCAAAAAAAATCGTATAAACATTTTTATATGTATATTTAAGGCAGAGTTGGTTTGTTTTCATTACCCTTGTAAACTCAGAGTAGATATATCTATGCTTTGCCTATATGTACTCATAAATATTTGCTGAAAGAATGAACAAATATTTTCTATAATAATATACAGTGTCCAAGCTCCCACTTTCTGGAAAACATGCTTAAATTTCTATGAGATAAATATAGATAGTTAGAGGGCAAAGAGGGGCATAGGTTTTGCTCACAGCACCTCAAAAATGGTTTTAAAAACTTGCTTTAAGTGTCCCATCTGGTATACACTTCATATTCATTTAATTTTAAATCTTATGGAGTTAAGGCTTATAATTTTATAATTAAATAGATTATGTTTATACTGTATTTACTATATTCCATATACTGTTTTAAACATATATATGTTTTATGTACATATGCACATTAACCCATAAAATATAACCTTTAAAAATAAGCATTTTTGACTATAGAAGCAATACATGTCCATTGCAGAAATTTTAGGGGAGGGGAAAAAAAGAAACTAAAACCACCCACAACCAGCAATAAACTCTTCCAATATCCTGGTATATTTGCTTTCAGCTTTTTAAATGAACATATACTCTTGATTCTTAAAAACAAAATTGGAAATACACTATATTTTCAATTTAATACCTGGGTCTTTTTCATTTAACAATATGTAATTTTCTCAGAGCTTTAAACATCTTTAAAAGCATTTTTAACAGCTGTGCAATATTCCACTGTATGGCTATGAGTCAGGTTATTAAATGAACTCCTTGTTGAATATTAGATTACTTCTAATTTTTTAATACCATAAACATAGTTTGACAAACATCTCTGCACAGAAATGTTTACATGTATCTTTGGTTGTTTCCTTAGAATGCATTTCTTAGAAGCTGGGCTACCACGTCCTATGGTTTGACTTTTTAAAAGACTTTAGATACATACTGCAAAATTTCCCTCCAGAAAAGCAGAATTAATTAATATGCCAAGCAGTAGTGCATGACAGCGTCCATTTCCCTGAAACCTCATCAAAGCTGGCTATTCCCATTACTACAAAATCTGCTCTTTAACTAGGATTTGAGGTCGAGAAGGCTGGTACAACATGCGTGGGGCTTTCCTTTACTTTTGTGAAGGTATTTTAATCACAACTGTTAGGTAGTTAGAATAGAAAAAAGGAGTCCAGAATGGTGGTGGCTAAAAGACAAGGAAGGGAAAAGCCTGCGAAAATAGAACAAAGGAAGGTCCAAGGACTGGAGTGAGGACCTCAGGTAGAACAAACAGTTCTCCTGGCCAGCCCAGTTTACATAGGGCAGGCCCGGGGGAAGGAGAAAAAAACACATAAAAAGAGGAGCCAGAGGGCTGGGGGTCTCTCTCTCTCTCTCTCTCTCTCTCTCTCTTGGGTACATGTTCTCTCTCTCTTCTCTTTGTGTCTTTTGGGTCGGCATGCCCTCACACGTCAAGGATGTATTTTCCTTTATTTTCTAAATAAAACTGAGCTGTAACACTGATCTGTCCAAGAGCTGTGACACGCTGAGGGCTTTAACGTCCATCGCTTCAAATTTTTGTTGTGACGAGACAGAACCGAGGAAATGACACACTCTGCTGACACAACCTAGGAGAGTTACTAAGACAGAGGGATGGCAATTTTTTCTATGTGTCCAAGTTGAAAGTCAAATAAAGCAGTTTTGTAGATGTATGGTCCTTTGGGATGATGTTTTTATAGTCCTAGTGAAATACCTGAAATGTGTTCTATATATAGGAGCAATTGTGTCCCAGCCTGGGTGAACAAGAGCCTCCTGAGGAAGCTTCTGCAAACAACAGATTCCCAGACCTCATCAATGACCTATGAATGAGACTCTGCGGGGTTCATAACTGATCATAACGTGCTTCTCTCCATTTAACGTTATGCCTAAGAACCCAGCAGGCAGTATTCATCTTGGCTCTGGCAGATGGACAGACTTGCTTCTATAAACAGGCTAACCCAAATCAGCCAGAGGAAGGTAATAAAATAATTCCTTAAGTGAGAAACTAAGATAGGCGGAGGGAACCAAAGTGCTTTGGCAAGCACACCAGGGCAGGCAGCAAACAGATTCTTTCTGGGATAACACTGAGTTCTCAATCACTTGTGGGAAATAAGTACGTGCCAGGTGGCAAATTTCCTTCCAGTGGTCTCGGTTTCAGCACATTTGACACGGGCTGAACACAGGCCATAAACACCACACAGCCGTGACAGCAATCTCCAAATGGTGGGGACAGCAAGAGATCTGTGGGGCTGCTCATTTCGTTTCATAAAAAAGGCTAGCTACAGTTTTCAGTGAACAAATAAATGATTGAAACTTCTCACTCCAAAAGCAATACATGTAGTCTAAGTCCAGAAAATGTAACATTCAGGAAAGCACAAAGTACAAAAAATCACCTTTAATACCAAGACTTCACAATCACTATTAATATTTTCATCTATGTACTTCTGGTCTATTGTTTTCCAGGCCAAGAAGGATGTGAAAAATTACTGCTATTGTTGAGGGAAAAAATGAGGAGGTGATACATAACTCAAGGGTAACTGACAAATGCCGTGTTACAAAGTTCACAGACAAGAACAGAAGGCCCTTTCCCCAGACATTCCTGCTCACCAAGCCCTACTATGGAGCTTACAATGGAGTGGTCAAGAACAGGAACTCCAGAATCAGGGTTCCAGGGAGCAAATCCTGACTTAGCTGCTCATTAGCTGTGGCCAGAATATTTCACCACTTTATACCAAAGTTTAGTTCTCTGAAATAGTGATGATATTCCAGCCTCCCATAGTGAGAACTCATGAGATAGCAGTTGTTGCTGGTATTGTTCTATTATTCATGAACTGTGCCTAATATTTAGACTTCTCAGAACACCCAATTTTAAAAATGCACCTAAATCACAAAAGTTGGTCACAATGTGACTTTTTGCAAGCAGATACTATTTTTCCCATCAACATTGGTCCTAAGTCTTAAAAGGCAGGTTCCTTGGGATGACTGGAATCACCAAAAGCCTAACTTGGAAGCAAGTCAGGAATTTAAACTAACCTGGCACCCAGGGCTTTATATATCAGTCTCACTCTGGCTAAGACAACACTTCCCTTATAGCTCAGTTGGTAAAGAATCTGCCTGCAGTGCAGGAGACCTAGGTTTGATCCCTGGGTCAGGAAGATCCTCCAGAGAAGGGAAAGGCTATCTATTCCAGTATTTTGGCCTGGAGAATTCCATGGACCCAACAGTCCATGGGGTCACAGAGTTAGACACGACTGAGCAACTTTCCCTTTCACTTTACTATTTCTCTCTGAACTGAGAGCTGGGTTCCAGGGTTATCTGGCAAATCCCTGGATCCACTGGATTCTAAAATTTTTCTATTTAGATACTGGCAGATTTCAAATTATCCTCCTCCTCACTGATAAGACTAAAGATGATTTAAACTGGAAGTTAGCTATAAATCAAGAATGCTTGAATTTTTCTCTCCAGAACTGAGAATATTTTTGTTTGGGGAACATTACATTTTTCACAACCCAAAGATGGAAATAGGTTTCATATTCAGAAAATAAGATACTATATTTCAAAGCAGTAACTTGGTTTAGCAAAGCTGTTTGAAAAAGATACTTCAGAGATTCAACTGGAAGAAAAATATTCCAAGTCAGTTCGTGTATATGCTGGGGGATATTTTTATCAATCTGTTTGTCCAAGAATAAAACTTGTTATGAAAACCCCATACACAAAGTATAGTTGTTAGTGAGGAGCATTTTTACTTTCTGGTTTTCTAGACATCTTCTTCACTAGTAATGAAAGTTGCAAATAGAGCAGATGCTGCTGCTATCAGAACTGGGTGGTTATGTGGTGGTAAACGAGACCATGGTTACCTGAGTCCCACTGAATCACTGTTGGGGCAGCCTCCCATGCTACCAGAGGACATAAGCTGCATGGGCCACGGTTTGTTTTGTTCACTGTTGTAGATAATGTATAGGGAACTTTTTTTTCTTACTATTAATACTTTATTCTTTTTTTTTTTTTTCTTTTCTGGCTGTGCCACATAGCATGTGGGATCTTAGTTCCCCAACCAGGGATTGAACCCATGCCCCTATAATGGAAATGCGGCATCTTTACCAATGGACCACGAGGGAAGTCCCAGGAAACATTTTTAGATATCCATTGATTTCTTGAATAATTGAAACCTTCTATTAGTTGTAAACACTGACCATAATATTGAATATATATTTTATTAAACACTGGCAAGAAGATTAACGACCAGCCTCTTATGACTTATTAGGAATATCATTTTTTTTTTCCTTAAAAAGTCTTTTATTTTATGATCTCTAAGCTTCTGTAAACTTTAAATCATTATAAGGATAACTGGTATTTTTTTTCTTTGATTTTTCATTAAACAAACAGATTGACTCATATGTGCCTTTCACATCTAACTCAGTAGAGCTATAACAATTCACTCTAGTAATAGACATTGTCACCTGGTAATTGGGCTTTCCTGGTGACTCAGATGGTAAAGAATCTGCCTGCGATGTGGGACACCTGGGTTCTGTCCTTGGGTTGGGAAGATCCCCTAAAGAAGGGAATGGCTACCCATTCCAGCATTCTGGCCTGGGAAACCCCATGGAGAGAGGAGCCTGACAGACTACAGTCCATGGGATTGCAAAGATTTGGACATGACTGAGCAACTAACCAGAGAAGGCAATGGCACCCCACTCCAGTACTCTTGCCTGGAAAATCCCATGGATAGAGAAGCCTGGTGGGCTGTAGTCCGTGGGGTCGCTAAAAGTCGGACACGACTGAGTGATGTCACTTTCACTTTTCACTTTCACGCATTGGAGAAGGAAACGGCAACCCACGCCAGTATCCTTGCCTGGAGAATCCCAGGGATGGGGGAGCCTGGTGGACTGCCGTCTATGGGGTTTCACAGAGTTGGACATGACTGAAGTGACTTAGCAGCAGCAGCAGAGCAACTGACACTATCTGATAGTTATTCATTCCAAATTCCAAGTTCTTGGAGCAACAGTATCTGATCTTCTGAAATGGTTTGATGACACAAGTAAAAATAAGCATTGGCTCCAAACAGAGGTTTCACTTTAAAAGATGTAGACCTGGGTTACCCTGGTTGGCTCAGTGGTAAAGAATCCACTTTCCAATGCAGGAGACATGGGTTCGATCCCTGGTCCAGGAGGATCCCACAAGCCTCAGGGCAACTAAGGCCATGAGCCACAACTACTGAGCCTTGCTCTAGAGCCTGGGAGCCACATCTTCTGAAGCCCGTGTCCCTTAGTGCCTGTGCTCCAGAACAAGAGAAGCCATCACAACGAGAAGCCTGCACACCACAAACAGAGAGTAGCCTCCGCTCGCTCCAACTAGAAAAGAGCCTCCACAGCAATGAAGACCCAGAACATCCAAAAATAAATAAATAAACTTATTTTAAAAAATGGTCCACATAAAAAAATAAAATTTTTTTTTAACGTAGATCCTTGGCTTGATCCTGAAACTGTCTCAACAGGGTGGTTTCAGTCTTGTATACTGCAAAAAATTCTCTAAAAAATGTAATCATAAGGGTAATTATCAAAACAAAACAATCCAAACCCAATCAGCTTGCTATAAGCCAATTACATAATATTACTGTAAAATAAGTAAGATGAGAGACTGGAAAACAACAACTCTTATTTTAGAGTTATCTCCCACCCCACCAATAGTTTTAACATCTATAGATGTTAAATCTATAGATGTTATAAATCTATTCTGCATAGATCTCTATGCAGAATGCTCCCATTGTTTTGCTTTTGTTTGATATCTCTGCCTACATGAGCCCCAAGTCATTTATTCTACTGTACAGTTGCCATTAGCAGCAAGCAGGAGGGTCTGTGCTCTCTTGGTATCTTCTGCCACCTCTGGACCATCCCTCCTCTACTTTCAAAGCCCACTGTTTTCGGGAAACTCAACTCCTGACTATACTACTTTCTCTTCTTGCTGTGATCTCCCAATTGCATGATCATTCCTTCACAGCTACCAAGGCCTCTGGAACCTGGTTCACAGTCTTCCTCTCCATGCCAATCTCTCATTCACTTGCTTATTCAAATATATTCTGAGCCAAATTATATGCCAGGACCGTAGAAGGTGCTAGGGAGACATTATTAGACAAAATAAAACTTCTGTTTCCAGGGTGCCTGCACTGCAGTGATAAGGAGCAGAGGAAAGGGATACAAATGTAAACAGATGAATATGTAACATGTCAGATAGTGGTTAATACTCTAAAGACAAAAGCAGGTAAGTGGACAGTAAGTGATGAGGATACACAGGGAAGGGTGAGAGAAGGCTGCCCAAAGAGGGTACGTTTGGAGAAGGAGTCAAGAGTGTGAGCATATCTGGGGATACTTGGAGGAAAAGCAAGCTGGTCTGAGGGGGCCCAGAATGCAAAGGCCCTGAGGATGGGAGCATGTTTGGCTCATCTAAGGAAGATGCCGGGGAGCACTAAGAGGAACGTGGTAGGAGATAAGACCAGAAAGGTATATGCAGATCCAGGTTATGAATGACCTTGTAGACAATGATCAGCAGTTCAAATATTTGGAGAGCGATCGGAAACCATTGGAGGCCTGGGCGCAGGTGAGAGGCTTGATCTGACTTAGCTTTAAAGGGAGCACTCTGACTACTTTGTGAAAAATGACCTGAAGGTTAGTCAAAGGCAGAAGTAGGGAGACCAGTTAGAAGGATATGGCCATAGTCTGAGTGAGGAATGATGGTGGCTCAGACCAGGGCAGAGGGGGAGGAGGAGGGAAGGAGTGGTCAGACTCAGGACATCCTGAAGGCAGAACCAAGGGGATTCACTGAGGGCCTGGAGGCGGGGTGTGAAGAAAAGAGAGGCGTCGAGGATGGCTCCTGTAAGGTTTTTGGCCTTACCAGCGGAAGGACAGAGTTGCTGTTTACTGAGATAAGGGGGACTGGGAAGGAGTAGATTTGAGAGAGAAATTAAGAGTTCAGTTTTGGACATGTTAAGTTTGAGATGCCTTCTTAGTATCCAAGTGGAGCTCTCCCTTGGTCACTTAAATACTATTGTTGTCAACTGACTGACATCTCGAATCAGGCTTCATGAATTCAAATGCTTTCAGGGGCCAGGCAGGAAACACAAAATATTGAAATACAATAAGGAGAGGAAGAGATTGTGGCTGATGAGAGAGCAAATGCCTCCTCTAAAGGGGAAGCCAACCCTGAGCCCAGTCTAGGGTTGCCATTTGGGATCTGGGCCCCAGTGTTCCTTTACCTTCCCATTTCAAAACAGAAAGAAGAATCTGGACTTTCAACAACCAAACATTAGGGAAATAAAAAAGCTCCACAATCTATCACACTCAAGAAGTGCTCAGTTAAATCAAGTTCTGGCTTCAGGATTTATTGGTGTCTTTAATTTATTAATTGCAAAAAAAATGACTGGGTTTAGCATTTCTCTCATTTACTTGACAGCAGGACCTTCTTTTCATGCAACATTTCAAGGGACAAGCATTCCTTGGACCATACTTTGGGAACTGCTGGTTATGCAAAAGTCCTAGACATCTAATCAACCTATTCCCTCTTCTAAAATTTTAGGGAGTATATTTCTTGCATTTTCAGAATCATAGTTGAACACACAAACACACATATACACAGATACAGCCAATGCTGTTAGATGTTCTAACATCTAATATCAGTCTTGAACAAAGTGGAGCAGTTACTAAAGTCTTCCAAATTGTTAAATACTAAGTAGGACCTTGACCCCCTCGTTGGTGAAGAAACCAGCCAGGGGTCACACATTCCACCTCCAAACCTCCTCTGGTGGACCAGAGTCTCAGTTCCTCCCTGTTTTTTTTGCATACTCACCCCAGAGCTCAGGTAAAACAGGCAGTTCAACTAAGCCTGACAGATGGTTCGGCAACAGTTAGCTGTCTCTTCCATTTGCCATAGTTCTCCAGGGTGAGCAGGGTCAATCCCTTCCTTCCCTCAGCAGCCAGAAGGCCACACTGCTTAAAATGCCTCTCAATTTCAATGCTCAGGGCAAGGGGAAAACGGAGAAGCCATGAGGCAGGTGAAGGGTAGCACGAAATTGCAAACTTAGAAAGCATCTCAGTGTGCAGTAGTAATTTAATTTAAATGCGTTTTCATTCATGGTACTCTTACTTTTCTTAAACTCTAAAGATGTAATGCAATAAACATTATAACTATGTGTAATCACAGATTCAGCTAATGACATAACTGCTTCTAATGAACAGAATGTAGATGTCCTCTTTGAATTCCCCTGCAATTTCTTGCTAGAAATAGGAAAGGGAGTTCAGAGTGGGAATCTGTAGACGGAGGGCTCTCTACGGAACACCTCCAGAAGTGCATTCCCGCCATCTAGAAGAAGGAATTTTCATGCGGAACTGGCATCTCAAAGCCCAAGTCTGTACTATGGAATATCAGATAACTGAGGGGTGCACTTCTAGAAACTATGCAAAATACTCTGAACATACAAAACAGGAGGGAAAAAACTGCACAATAGTGTTCGCTAACTGGATGTCCCCCAAAAGGAAAGCTTTTAGAAAAAGTTAACATCTGCTTGTTGTGAAAGTCTATCACAAGATAAGACTATAATGGCAAATAATATTCAGTTAAGTGCTGGGCAAAAAATACACCTGTCTTGACAAACAAGCATATTCATACGACTAATCTCCACACAACCTAGCCTGTATAACAGCCACTAAAGTAGTAACAAAGTGAAAACGGCTCAGTAGTGTCTGATTCTTTGCAACCCCACGGACTATGAATTCTCCAGGCCAGAATACTAGAGTGGGTAGCCGTTCCCTTCTCCAGGGGATCTTCCCAACCCAGGGATCAAATCCAGGTCTCCTGCATTGCAGGTGGATTCTTTACCAGCTGAGCCACCAGGGAAGCCCAAAGTGGTAATAAAGTATCCTATAAGCAAAAATAATGTACAGAATGGGCTACATGGAGTAATTAAGCAATAATAATTTAATTTCCCTGTTGACTTCAATTTCTTGATTCTACAATTATATTTGTAACCTCATTCCTCAATCTGTTACCAGATTCCATGAAACTCCAAACAGAAGTTAGTGCATGGCAGACCAATGAGAGATTTGTAGGAAGATGCCAGGTCTTTCCACCTCCACAAGTGAAGAAGAAATAGCAGAACATTCACGTTCCAGAAGCCACCTTCTGCCCCCAGGTACAGACATGAGAACACTGAGGGCTTCACCTAGCCACTCTTCTGTGGCTTGTACTCTGAAAAAGGATTCTCAACTGTAGCAAGAGCAAGGTCTTCATGACATCATCAGGCACATCGACAGAACACAGTGAGTTTTCCTGGGGAATAAAAGTCTTCACAACAAAAGTTTCAGACTTAATTAGCAATCCCATCATATCCTGATGGTACCACAGTTGCTCCAAAATAACAACAGGCACGTTATACTCTTCTCTTACCTGCCTACTGTCCCTCTGGGAGGATGTGGAAGAGGAGGCACTTCTATGGGTGGGGGTGGATGTTTTATGAGCAGGGGATATGCCCTTCTCGTCTGAACTCATAGCTGCAGTTACAGTCTAGTTGAATGCACTGAAGACCATGCCAATCGTGTCTCAAATTCACAAAGAAGCAGGTGATTTTTCAGCTTTCGTCCATTTCATGAATCAGGTTTGATTAGAAAAGAGGAGACAAATGTTGAGGGTGTCCCAAACACCTAAAAGTAAAGTGAACAAACAAAAAAAAAACCCTCATGTAAATGATTTAAAAAAAACATTACATTAAAAAG